>NW_018743906.1:1800000-2381641 GCF_001683475.1 Chenopodium quinoa | reverse complement strand
CCTGCTTCAGTCAAAGAGCAGTCGGCCAAAAAACCTTCCCTTCACTGAAGAGGAAGCCAGTTCAAGGGCGAGAGGCGACTCCTCATCCTAAATCCAAGAAGCGGGAGCCACTTGCTCTTGATTTCACAAAATTCCGTTATCCTACGGGAAATAGGAAACCGGTTCGTCATATTCAGGCGGACGGGTCAAAGCAAACGTTCACAGATGCTCGGCTACTACTAGAGCAGAAGAAGAGTGACCGATTGTCAGAGTCGGCTTCTACTTCAAATTTTCAAGACAGTTTGCGAAATGCCTCGATGAGGCATACTCAGTCGTACCATGAGAGTCAGTCAGGCGGCACCTCCCGTCAGTCCGGCTTTCATAGTGCCCAGGCGGTACCAAACTTACCATTTGTGCAACAACAGTATTTTATGCAGCCACCTCCATTTGGTGGACCTGCAGCAAAAAACGTCCAACTATGGACTGGCAGCTACGGCTGCTTAGACTTGGTGAACAGCCGTCGGCCTTCTCCAAGGAAATTACTGAAGCGCTCAGCCGGCCAAAGTAAAAAATGTACTAGTAGGCGCCTATGACGGCACTACTAATCCAGAAGACCATCTGATGGCATTCACCAACCTGATGTACCTTCAAGGGTTGGATGATCCCACTTGGTGCAAGTGTTTCCCAGCGACTTCTAAAGGAATCGCACAGCAATGGTTCGGCAACCTGCCGACTGGTTGTGTAAACAGCTTCAGGACGCTTGCTTACTTATTTGCCTCAACTTCGCTATGAACATCCCTGCGAAGAAAACGACCCTTGATTTGGGAACAATTCAGCAGGGCGAAGGAGGGGCTTCGTTCTTACATCAGGCGGTTCAACCTGATGAGAATACAGATTCAAGGGTTACCGGATGAGGTAGCTTATACTGACTTTTTTAGAGGTCTCAAAGACGGGTCTACCTTCAAATTTGATTTAGTTCGAAAAAGGGTGGCGACTCTTCAAGAGGCCTTGATTGAAGCAGAAGCCTATATACAGGCGACTGATCTGTGTACGATAAAACAGTCGGACGGGAAAAGGTTCGACAAAAGAGAAGGACGACAGAAACAGTCGTCTAACAAAGATGAGAAAAGAAAAGAGGTCTGGGCGGTTTGATTCCTCTAAACAGCCGGCCCAGAAAAAGAAAAAAGAATTCAAACCATACTCCCCAAAGTATGTGTTTAACAAGGATAACCAGTTTATCCTAAAGAAATAAAGGGACGGTTCTCAATTGAGAAGCCGGTCCCCATGAAGGGTTCTGCAAACAACCGGAACCAAGACAAAATCTGTGCTTATCATGATGACGTTGGTCATCACACCAATGACTGCATCAGTCTCATGCGGTACCTAGACCGCTTGGCTGAGCAAGGTGATCTTGACACTTATGTCAAGAAATCTACGGGGAACACTTCCTCAAAAAAGCAGTCGGCCAAAAAGAATCAACAGGCCGACAGTTCTGATACAGATGATGGCAGTCGTCTACACCATTGCAGGCGGCTTCTCAGGAGGCGGCCCCACTATTAGGGGCAACAAAGATAATATAAGGCGGTTAGATGTAAATTCCGTTCACCAAGAACGGCCGTCCAAATATACATTTCCTGAGATTGTCATCACTGAAGAGGATCTAGGAGGGTAAGGGGCCGCATGACGACCCTCTCGTTATTGAATGTAAAGTGGCCAACCAGAGAGTTGGCCGAATCCTCATAGATACCGGGAGCTCCTCAGATCTCATCAGCAGCAAATGTCTGTCAAAACTGAAATATCAGACGGACTGCATACATCCGGCCTCCCACCCTTTAATAGGGTTTGGAGGAGGAGGAGTCCACCCACTAGGACGAGTAGATTTACCCATTTCGCCTGGGCGAAAAAGGGGAAGGACGACACATGGTAGTCCGGTTCCTAGTAGTAGAGGAACTCTCGGCCTACAACATGATTCTGGGTCGACCAACCCTGAATAATTCCAAGGCTGTTATAATCCCGTCTCTTATGCTGCTTAAGTTTGAGAGGGATAATGGAACAGTCGGCTCCCTAAGGGGAGATCAGAGGATGGCCCGAGAGTTCTATCTCTCGGATGTCAAGCCCACTGTTATGGCCACTGGGTCAAGTGGAGAAAAAACAGACCTTGACAATGTCAAGGAGAGTGCGCATGTTCAAGAAACAGGCGACAAAAAGAGAAAGGCGTCCCAGACAGAGTCCGCAAGAAAAGCAAGAAAATAGCAATCATTGGCAGAGGAGCGGCCGGATGAGTTCCGCCCTCAGCCGGCTGGTGAGCATGCGGACCTGATCTTAGACGACTCCCGTCCTGACCGAACAGTCAAAGTTGGGACGACTGCTCTGAGAAACCTTGGTGACGACTTTCACAACCTATTGAAAGAATACAAGGACATCTTTGCATTTGAAGTCCATGAAATGCCAGGCATTAGTCCTGATCTGGCAGTACATAAACTCGCTGTGGATCCGAAAAAGAAGCCGGTACGGCAAAAGAAGCGGAACCATGGCAAAGAAAGAAGTCAGGCGGCAGCCGCCGAAGTTAAAAAAATTACTTGATGCAGGGTTCATTAGGCAATGTTACTTCCCAGACTGGGTTGCAAATGTGGTGCTTGTTAAAAAGCCAAATGGCACCTGGCGAATGTGTGTAGACTACACAGACTTAAACAAGGCGTGCCCCAAAGACAGTTACCCTCTGCCTAAAATTGATAACCTGGTCGACTCAACAGCCGGCCATGCCTTGATGAGTTTTATGGATGCCTATTCTGGTTTCCATCAAATTCCTTTATGGAAGAAAGATCAGGAGAAGACGGCCTTCCTCACTGATCAGGGATTATACTGTTACACGGTCATGCCGTTTGGTCTTAAGAATGCCCCGGCTACCTTCCAACGAATGATAAACACAGTGTTCTTTGATCAGATTGGGAGAAACGTCGAGGCATATATTGATGATATGATTGTCAAGACTAAACTTCAGAAAGATCATCTGACGGACCTCCGAGAAACTTTCGCCACACTCAGGCGGCACCATGTCATGCTCAATCCCAAGAAATGTGTATTTGGAGTTGAGTCTGGGAAATTTCTCAGATTCCTTATCAATCAAAGAGGAATAGAGGCGAACCCTGAGAAGGTACAGGCGGTCATTGACATGCAGTCGCCTCGTACCATCCGAGAGGTTCAGAAGTTAACAGGTTGTCTGGCGGCCTTGGGGAGATTCCTAAGCCGATCAGGCGACAAATGCCTATACTTTTTTCCAGGCAATTAAGAAAAAGGCAAGGTTTGAATGGGGGCCGGATGCTGAGGCCGCCTTCCAGAAGTTAAAAGTTCACTTGCATTCCTTGCCGAGGCTGGTCAGCCCTTTGCCCAAAGAGGATCTCTACATGTACCTGGCCGTCTCTGATCATGCGTTAAGCGCTGTGCTCCTTGCTGAAAGGGACGGCTGTCAGCTCCCGGTCTACTTTGTCAGTCACGTACTGAAAAATGCCGAGTTGAGGTATCCCCTAGTGGAGAAATTTGGTCTTGCACTCTTCATGGCTGTTAAAAAAATTGAAGCCCTACTTTTTGGCACATTCAGTCGTCGTGTATACCGACCAACCAATCAAGCGGCCCCTTACCATCATGGAGTCGTCAGGACGAATGTTCAAATGGGCCATAGAAATACAGAGCCTCGAAGTTACTTTCGAGCCTAGAAAAGCAGTGAAGGGGCAAGCCTTTGCTGACTTTATTGTAGAGATGACTCGACCTCCTGACTCTCAAGTTCCAGACCAAGTCTGGAAGGTATATGTGGACGGAAGCTCTACTTCAAATGGTTGTGGAGCAGGCGTCGTATGTCAATCTCCAGAGGGCGACAGGTTCGAGTATGCTCTACGCTTCAGTTTTCAGGCTTCAAACAATGAGGCAGAATATGAAGCTTTACTAGCCGGGATCCGCATGTGCAAGGCGGCAAGGGCAAGAAAAATAGACGCCTGTTCTGACTCACAATTGATAGTGAGTCAGTACAATGGCGAATACGAAGCAACCCATCCGGCCATGATCAAGTATTTACAGGCGGTCCGACAAGCAGTCGGCTCCCTTGAGGATTTCCATCTGATCCAAGTGCCGAGGTCAGAAAACAACCAGGCAGATGCACTGTCAAAATTAGCATCATCCGCCTCCTCCGATACTCCTCGAACTGTTTTTTGGGAAGTAATGGAGAAGAGAAGCATCGAGAAAAACCCTATTGGAATCCTAGACAGAAGCTCAACCTGGATGGATTCAATCAGGGCATATCTGACAAACGGTACACTGCCGGATGATCCTCAACAGGCGGCAGCACTGAAAAAACGAGCCTCCTGTTTTGAAATGATGCAGGGAGAACTTCACAAGAGGGGGTACCTTCAACCCTTCTTAAAGTGTGTTACTCCTGAAAAGGGACGAGAGATACTAGATGATCTTCACTCTGGTTACTGTGCTTCACATATAGGTGGTAGGATGCTTGCTCAAAGGGCAAGGCGGCAGGGCTACTTTTGGCCTACTTTGGAAGCAGATGCAATGGAGATGGTGAAAAAATGTGACAAGTGCCAAAGGTTTGGCATATTAATCCACCGTCCGGCTACTGACCTCACTACCATTCACAGCCCACTACCGTTTGCTAAGTGGGGCATGGACATTCTGGGTCCATATACGCCTGCTACAGGCGGCAGAAGGTATATACTTGTTGTCGTTGACTACTTCACGAAATGGGTAGAGGCGGAGGCTGTAAAGGGAATCAAGACGAAAGATGTAATTTCATTCATTTGGAAAAACGTCATCACTCGGTTCGGGGTTCCCATGTCTATGGTTTTTGATAATGGTCCCCAATTTGAGACGCCTGTTCTCAAAAGCTGGTTGGGAGACCAAGGAATTGCACACTACTTTGCATCTGTCGGCCGTCCACAAGCAAACGGCCAGGTAAAAGCCTTTAATAAAATCATCTCAGACGGTCTCAAGAAAAAGATTGAACGAGCAGGCGGCCTATGGGCGGATGAACTACCACATGTTCTCTGGGCCATTAGGACGACTGAAAAAGGGGTGACTGGAGAAACTCCATTCCTCCTAACTTATGGTGCGGAAGCTGTTCTTCCAATAGAACACTACGAGCCGACTCTTCGAGTAATGCTGTATGACGAAGAGGCAAACTGGGAAGCCATGCGCCTGGCATTAGACTCACTTCCTGAAAAGAGGGGCAATGCTGTTTTGCGCCATGAGATCTATCGCCTGAGAATGACTAGATCATACAACAAAAAAGTACACAGGCGTCCACTCAAAGTAGGGACTTTGTACTTAGAAAAATGGAAGCAGTTGGTAGGGCTAATGAGTCTGGCAAACTAACTCCCAACTGGGAAGGACCCTACCGAATCTATGAGGAAGTCAGGGACGGTACCTACCGTCTGGAAACACCAGACGGACAACCGTTGCCTCGAACTTGGAATGTAGATAACCTTAAAAAATATTTCTTCTGAAAGATGTAAAGTAAAGAGCTACTTAATAAAGTTTGCACTTACTATTCAATTTTTGTATTACGAGGGGCATGCCGTCTGTACCTTTACAGTCGGCTACTCTCCATTGAGTTTTTTCACTCTATCTTCAGAGGGGCATGCCGTCTGTACCTTTACAGTCGGCTACTCTCCATTTGAGTTTTTCACTCAATCTTCAGAGGGGCATGCCGTCTGTTCCTTTACAGTCGGCTACTCTCCATTGAGTATTTTACTCACAATACTTAGCTAAAAAGATTAGGGCCTGGCCGACCCTGTGCCTAACAGGCGGCTACCCTTCTTTTACTTAGCACCTACGTTCACCAAGAACTTACCAAGGCACCGGCCGAATGATCAGACCAGGCGCCAAGCCACCTGATCAAATCTACAAAACTAAATACGACCTGTCCCAACATCATAGCAGGCGTCCGACGGCATCCCTCCGGATGAAATTCGTCGCAGAGAGCAGCTCCCTTTTGGGTGGAACATTGTTCTATAAACTAATTACACGGCACCTATACGACTGTCCCCAAGGGCAACCACGTAGCCGTTTTTGAGACAAGGATAACTCTATCACTAACCAAACCAGTGGTAGCAGTTGACATCTGAGTCAGATGACCGCCTGTATTACTTGGGATAAATGCAGGGGGTACCTATTGAGTTAATAGCCAACAAACATTGGCGAATCAAGGGGTCTAGCCGGCCTACGCCGCCTGGTACCTCTACTTCTCAATCTAGATTGTGACGAAGACTAAGTAACTCCTATGTTAACTTAATAGTCACTCAAACTTAGTATGGAGCCTAAAAGGTATGAGTCGTCCGCCTGTTTTTAATAAACAGGGGCTCTCAACCACTACTCTTGCTAGGTTAACAAATTACGAGTTAAAAGCCAACATTGGCAATAAAGGGAAACAACCGGTACCCGCCGCTTGTTATCTTACTTAATTCCTTGGCGACTAGGTAATACTATTTACTTGGTCAGACCGATTGAATAAATAGTTCGAATACCGATTGAATAAATGGTCGACTGATCGTCTATCCTGGAAACAGACAACCAGTCGTCCAGGGGCATAGGCGGCGTACTTACTATTTGTACCTGTCTGCAACGTTCGGCCATACACAACAGTCGGTCTAGTGAACAATGGGATATTAGATATGGAATACTTAGACAAATTTGAATCAAAACAAAAATTTGATTAAAAATAAGCCGGTCATTAAAGACCAGCAAAATATTCAAAACTCCGGCCCCCTGGCCGGGTAAATACAAAGCAAACGGCACGCAGGCCGTGAAAAAAATATACTTTAAGCTTAAGAAGGGGGTAGTTCAGTATTAGCAGCTGCCGCCTGGTCAGCACTCTTCTTGCTGGACTCGGCTTTAGCTGCACCCTCTTTTGATGCCTTACCCCCAAGTGGCACAAGCGCCACAACCAGCTCTTCCTCCTCCTCCAACGTACCTACCAACGCCTCTTCTTCAGCAGCCGCCAGGATCTCTTGATTATATGTTTCCGAACACTGGCGGTACGTTCTTTCCCATGAGGCAAAGTCGGCACTGGGGAACAGTCGGCCCCAGGTCATGCGCTGGATTTGAGCGGAGTCTTCCACCATCTCCCGAACGAGCTCTTTCTTCTCTTGCTCGGCCTTTTCCGAGAGCTCTTAGGTAAGACTCTTCTCTTGGCTCACCAGGCGTTCTTTTACGTTGGCCAAAGATTTCTCCATGGCTTCGTAAGAGTGCATTTTTTTGGCGAAGAGGTTTCAGCTCGGCCTTAAGATTTGTGACGGTCGCCTCCAGCTCGTCATTCCTCTTTTGGGCCGCCTCTATCTGAGCCCGAACAGCGGCGGTAGCCTGCGCCTGATAATAAAGAAGATCAATGGTCAGTACTTCATTTTGGGCAATTTGAAACATTGCCTTATCACAGTTGGAGGCGGCCATAGCTTTTGCGGCCTTTACCTCTTTGTTTTTTCCGATCAATCGGCTTGCGAAGGCTGTTAACTCGGAGCAGGGCCTAAGTACAAAAAAAACAGGCGTCAGTTTCCAAACAAAAAAGATAACAGGCGTCCTGGAACTCAAATACTCAAAAATATGCTAAGTATACCTCAGCAAGGACCCCTGAAATCCCATCAAGGTCAAGGGTGCCGGCACCCCTGACCGCCTCCCTTTTAGATGGAGGAACGACTTTGATCATGGACTTGGCTACCTCAACCAAGTCAAGCCCCTAAGGGCCGGCTGCATCAAGCGTAAGAAAAAAGCAAGTTAGACCTAGTCAAGAAGGAAGCAAGTGTGAAAGTTTTTACAAGTGATTGTCCATACTTCTAGGCGGCCCCGCCGGGGTTTTAGAAGAAGTGGTCGGCTGCTTCTCAGCCGCCACTGTTTTCCTGGAAGACCCAGGAGAACTTGCAACAGTCGTCCTCCGGGCCTTGGGGTCCGGCTGTTGCGAGGAAGAGGCTCTTGGAGTGCCAGACTGAAAACAAAAAGAGTTAGTATATGCATAAGACAACTCCTAAAAGAGGAAGAGTTTTCGAAGCCTACCAAGGGTGCCCCCTTGTTGGGGGAGTCGGCATAAGACTGTTGCATGAGAGAGGCCCGCAACATGGCCGCCGCAGTCTTGGATGCTGTTATTTTACTCATGGCGTCAGCTGCAAAACATAAACAGCAAAGTTAGTAAAGATCCCAAGTAAACAAGGCGTGAAAAAAAAAAAAAAAAAAAAAAACAGAGTATTTGTCAGGCCAGCTACCTCTAGAGCACCGACTGCTGAGGCCACAGGCGGCCAAAAAGTACTCGTCATAGAGCCACTTGAAGCTCGGGACGCAGTTTAGGGGTACTTGCTCTCGTACCCCTGAAGTAGGGTTCACCCTAGTCTCTACTTTGAAGAGTCCTTTGTCTAGGATCTCTCTTTTAGCCTTTGGGGGAACAGGCGGCATGCTGCGGCCGCCTGCGAGAAGAGGCGGATCCCTATTCCACTTGTTAAAACGTTTGTTCAGCTCCGTGTCTGAACCCTCAATGATAAGGAAGGTGTTCCGCCAATCCTTCCATTTGTTCGCCTTACCTCTCGTCATGAGGTAATGCCTATGGCTTGTTAATTGATACCAGCCGGTACCTCCCGACTTAGGGGTCCGGCTGAGATAGTTCATGTGGGCGAAAGCCTCAAAGCTTAGCTTCACCCCGTACATTTCGCACCCGGCCACATAGCCGAGTACGTTTACCCAAGAGTTGGGGGCTAACTGCCATAACCCCAAATCATACCCATCTAAAATCCGCTGAACAGCCGGATGTAATGGGAAGCGCAGCCCAGCTTTGATGGCCGCCACATAGCAGCCAAAGCAGCCGTCATCATAGCTGGTACCTGCCGGCCAGACGACAGTGTCTTCTGGATCCGGCACGAACAGTAAAAATTCCGGGCCCATTCTGTGGTTAGCAATAAAGCTCTCCACTTTGTCTTGCATGGTTGCGATCCGGCCCCGGGGTACCATGCAGTAGTAGGGGGCGTTTTCCTCTCTGTAAGAGGCGGACGGCTCCGCCCAATTGTCCCCCTTCTCAACTGCATGAGAAAGTCTCGCCTCTTGTAGGCGGCTATGTCTTTCTTCTGAGCCTGGAGAACTGTGGCCAGAAGAGCTGGACTCGGACTCGTCCTCTGACGAGTCCGAAGAGGACGACTCCTCCCCTCTCCCAGAGGGGCCCGCCTCCTCTCCCTTAGAAGGAGCAGGAGGAAAATTAGACATGTCAACGGTAAGATGGGAAGGGACCACCTTGGCCCCTCTCTCAGAACTGTCGGCTTGGCAGCCGCCTCGTTTCAATTCTACATTTGGCGCCTGGTCAGATGTTTCACTAAGGAGCACCCTTTGGGAGGAGCCGTCTGAGTTTGATATCATAGCAGTCTTTTTTGTTCTGGCCATCACGTTCTGCATAGACACAGATACAGTCGGACTTTGTATAAAGGGCAAAGATGGGTCCAGAAAAGGGCAGGCGGCACTCCTAGTCCTAGATTCAGCCGTCCCCGGTGACCGGCTGATCACTAACTTAGGTCGTGTCGTGTGCTTCCGTGGTGCCATTTCAAAAAAATAAAAAGAAAATTAAGAGTAAGAGAACTGAGTTACCTGAACGAGTGACGGTTGATGAAATTCTGGAAGTCCGGTGCAGTCGGCTTGTCAGAACTGGCGGTAGGCAGAAAAGGTCCGAAATGTCAGAGCAAGTTCAGGGGTCCGAATGTTCTCGCAAAGTTCTCAAATGTGAAAATGACCGAAGTCAGCACTTCCTTATATAGGCAAAGTGAGAAGGCGAAAGGTCGCTTCCAAATTCAAAATTTGGGCGGGAAAATCTCTCGGCCGTTTGCAAGGTGACACCTGTAGCAGGCCGTCGCCTGTCACCGTGCGACACCTGTCACAGGCGACACGTGACCAGTCACGTGCCACCTGTGAGGGGCAAATGATTAGGGGATTTTTATCCACCAATCACCGTCTGACAAGTGGACCAACCAGGTTCGGCCACGTGTCCTTCACGAAGGCCAATAGGAGCCTGCCACGTGTCAATCACAGATACGTCCTCTACGGACCAATCGAGGCACGCCACGTGTCCACCCATGCCAAATGGGAAAACCGGCCATCAAGGCCCAATCCTGTCTAGAGGCCCGGTCAGCCCTAGGTTTACCCTAAACCTAGAGAGTGGCACGCTTCTCAAGGCTATAAATACTTAATTAATCCTCATTAATTGAGCAGTCAAGAAATCAAGAGAAGAACAGAAACATTACGGAACACTAATAACCGGCTAATCTCGCTAACGACGCAGATTACCAACATTAAACACTCTCACCTAGAGAGATCTTATTACTTTAATTTTCGTATTAATTACTCCTTAATCAGGCACTAACTTGACCGTTGGAGGCGGAGCTCTCAGGAGTCTCCGTTATTTTGCAGGTACAGGCGTCGGTTCCAGTCTCGGAATTGTAACTCTCCCGCAGGACATCAGAAAACCCCGAAACAACTGTAATACCATCAGGCAAGCTGGGGTCACAAAAGACCAAATCAGGGAGATTCTCTTTCATTTTTCTTTAACTGGAAAAGCCAAATTATTGTTTAATGGATTAAATAGAGCGGCACTTGGTATAACTGACTGGGAAACTCTTGTTTTGAATTTTTATAACAAATATTATCCTGAAGAGAGAACAGCTGTACTACGGAGTGCAATTCAGAACTTTTCCCAAGAAGCCGATGAAACTTTATATGAGGCTTGGGAAAGGTTCAATTAAGGACCTACAAAGAGAATGCCCCTACCATAATTTGGCACAATGGCAATTAATCCAAGCCTTTTACAATGGGATTGGAAATTCATCTAGAATAATCTTGGATTCTGCAGCTAGTGGGAGGTTTATGAACCTTAATGTTGATGATGCAGGTCAAGTTATTGAAGATATGGCAATATATAATTCCCAATATGGGAACCCTAGAGGCTTTGCTAACAAAGGGAAACATAGTGTCGACTCTGTATCCTTTTTACAAGCTCAATTAACCTCTATCTGCCAGAAATTAGATAATTCTCAATTAATAATAATGCTAATGAAGATTTTTGTGAAAATTGTGGAATTTTAGGTCATTGGGAACAAGATTTCAGGAGTTCCGTGGAGCAAGTCAATGCCTTTCAAGCTTATATGCAAAATAACCCATACTCCAACACCTACAATCCTGGGTACCGGAATCATCCGTACCTTTCCTACCGGAGTACCAATGTTCAAAATCCACCACCACCACAAGAACCACAGGCGCCACAACAACAACAACAGAAATATTACCACCCAAATGCTGGCCAGAAGAACCAACCACAACAACCATCCTCATCTTCGGACCCTGCTTTGGTAGAAATTAGAGCGATGATGGTTAATATGCAGAAGCACATGGAGAGTATAGATGCCCAAATTGATTCGATCCTAGCATACAATAAAATTATAGATAATCAAATTGCATAACTTTCCACTACTCTAAAAGCCCGTCAACAGGGAGCCCTACCAGCACAGCCGACCAAGCCTACGGATCAAGCTTATGCAATTACTCTAAGGAGTGGTTCAAACTATGAAGGGCCCCCTATGCCTAGAGATGATGAACCTGTTTTAATAAATAATGCTAATCTTGATTCGGTTAAACCTGACAATGTTGTTAATAGCCCTGCAGGGCTAAAGAATAGTACTAATATATCTGATTTTACATTGCAGGGTACGACTCCAGGGAAGGTGGCCACTCCAGATAAGAGCAATAATGTACCAAAGCCAGTTATCAAAATTTCATTCCCCAATCGTCACCTAAAAACAAATTTGGATAAGCAGTTTGGTAAGTTTCTGGAGATGGTAAAAGATTTGCAGGTAACAGTTCCCTTCATTGTATTAATTACACAAATTCCTGCATAAGCAAAATTTATGAAGAAAATATTGACAAGAAAAAGGTATATTAGTGAGGTAGAGACAGTAGGTTTCACTACAGAGTGTAGTGCCGTATTTCAAAATAAATCTCCACCTAAATTAAAAGATCCGGGTTGTTTTTCTATCCCTTGTCATATTGTCAATCTAATGATTGATAATTCATTATGTGATTTGGGAGCTAGTGTTAGTGTCATGCCCTTGTTTGTGTGTTCCAAGTTAAATATGGGTAAATTAAAAGCTACCAATATTACTCTAAAATGGCCGACCGTTCTTTTAAATACCCCTTAGGTGTTTTAGAGGATGTTCCTGTTAGATTAGGTAAATTTTACATACCTGTTGATTTTGTTGTTTTGATATGGCTGAGGATATGTAAACTCCAATTATTTTGGGTAGACCATTCCTTAACACTACAAGAGTAACTATAGATGTGAGAAGTGGCAAATTAACACTATCAGTAGGGGACAATAAAATTATTTTTAATCTTAATAATACCCCAAAAAATTCCCATGACAGGGGAGAAGTGCTTTAGTGTTAATGTGATTCAAAGTTATTCTAACAAGCCCCAAGATCTTGTAAAAGATCCCTTGGAGGCGGTATCTTGTGTTACATCCCTTTTAGATGAGATAGACAAATGGCAGAAGGAAGTTGATGCAATAGAAAGAGCCCTCTACACTGTCGGTCTTGGCTTCGAGGATGAGAAGGTGGAATTGAACTAGCAAGTTGTGGAAATTGAGCCTACAATAAGTGTTCCGCCAGATCGAGTTGCTAGTGCTAAATGTAGTGACAATTTGAAGCAACCATCCATCGATGAGGGATCTTTGGTGCGTAGCATTGAAGAGCCCCCAGTCCAAGTCCAGGAGGATCCACCAGATAAGGTGAATTGGCGTCCCACAAGGTATGTCAGGAAACCGCATCGTAGCCTAAACACCGCTCGGCCGGGTGAGAAACCAACCAACCAAGCGTTAGGCCAAGGTTCCTAGTTCTTGTACTTGGTAAGAAGGTCGTGCGAGACCTAGATAAACCAACGCTTTGCGGGAGGCAACCCGTATTTTAATGCTTTTTAGACTAGTTTTTCTTTTTTTTTTCTTATGCGAGGAGAGAGGAAGGAATTTTGATAAGTTTTTATAAGTATTTGTACAGGTTTGAAGGAAAAGAGTTAGCCAAAAATTGAAGAAAACAAGAAAACAAAAAAATCGTCCAAGTAGCCTCGGGCCCGACTGGGCGAAGCTCGCCTGATCGGGCATGAGAGCGAGGTTAGAAAATCGGGTGTTTTTGCCCGACCGGACGCGAAATTTGACGTGTACGGACGTTTCCAATCGCCCGATCGGGCAAAGGGTGCCCGATCGGGCGCGAGAGAGGTATCATTTTTGGAAGTTAGATCGCCCGATCGGGCGAAAGACGCCCGATCGGGCGAAAGACGCCCGACCGGGCGCGAGAGGAGAAGAAATTTGGGCATTAAGATCGCCCGACCGGGCGCGAGAGCAGCAAACAATTACAAACCCAGATCGCCCGATCGAGCGACAGGCCGCCCGACCGGGCGCGAGACACCAGATGCCTTTTTCTTTCTTCTTTATTTCTTCATTTCTCTTTTCCTCCATAACTTTCTCTCTCTAAAACTCTATTTTTCTCTACCTTCTCTCTAAGTTTTCTTCTCCATCTCTTACCCAAATCCAATAATTTTTACATATTCTTAATCCTCTCTTCACCCTCTACAATCCTACATAAAAATCTTCAAGTTCCATTCAAATAATTTTTATACCCATTCTCAAAAATTCTCAAAAGTGGAGGAAAGAGAGCAAGAACACTTCTAGGGGGAAGCTCAAGCCAGCAATACGACCCGGCGTTGCAACTACCACATTGGCCGACGATCAAGATAGCACCCCCGGAGCAGAAGGAAAAGCTTGAGCAGCTCTACGGGCGAGAGGTAATTCATTCACGGTGGTTACAACGCCCTACTCTTAAGGCATTAGGATTATATGACTATGTTAGGAGATTTTTGAACGATATTGGTATGAGGAAATTTGTTGATATGAATTATGCCACTTATCGTGAATTAATCTGTGATTTTTTTTCTTTGCATGTTCATAACCATAAAACTGGGCCAAAATTGATATTTAGGTTAAATAATAGAAATATAACTTTAACTTTTGTTGATTTTTGTAAATTGTTTGATTTGGAATTTGATTTGCCTCACCAATGGCATGCTGAATACAAAATGGATGATATTTATACTGCTTTGACTGGTTTGCCGGCGCTAAACGCCCAACATGCTAGTGCTAAACCAATCCATCACCCCGTTCCCAAAATATGGCAAAGATTTGCGGGTGTTAGCTTCTTAGGTAAGAACGAGCCCCATAACTGTCAGACCAATGAACTTGCTGTTATTGGCCATTATGTGTACGGGTTCGGGAAGCTTAACATAGCTAGGTATATCATCCATCACTTAGCTAGGCATGTCACAGCTAGTAACGCCGCTAGTACCCCCATCCGTCTAGGCGGCCTTATCAATAGGATAGCTATTAAGAAGGCCGGTTTTGTAGAGACTAGACCCCACCAGATGACCAATTATGGACCAGATATCTACATGACCACTAGGTACCTAGAGGAGTTGGGTTAGGTACGATCGGATGGTGAGCAGACCCCCCACTAGTGTATTAAGACTGGGATCGAGCAGCCATTTCCTATCTTTTCACTGCCTAGTCCTGATTTGACCGCTTTTCCCCCCGGGTAAGAGTCCTATACGTACGACCTTTTAGTTTCCAACGCTAAGGGGCAAGCACCACCAGTTCCACCACACCAGCCTGAGCCTGAGGTAGCGTTTTCTCCACCTTGCATGTCTCATTCTGTCCCCCATGTTGACTCTGACCCAGTTTGGGACCTTCAGAGTATAGGTTAGGCTTTAGGCCGTACTGAGCATTCTCACACTGACCTTAGGAGGATGGTAGGCTCCATTGACCATAGGTTAAGGTACTTTGAGAGGAACCAGGGTAGAGCTCTCTACCCTATGTATGATGATTATGCTCGTCGAGGCAACATTCCCGACGATGCCATTTACCCTGACTGGTTTCAGCCTCCACCCCAAGGATACGATAGGGATCCCACTGCCCATGGCATTTATACTGACTATTCTGCCTTCCATGGGTACGGCCGGGACATTCCTTTCGGGGGACCGGCGGGAGGGGAGGGAGTTTTCACGCTGATTATTTTGGTGGTAGCTCTTTTGGTGCAGGTGACAGTGGAGGTGGAGGTTTCGGCTCCATGGATGATCATGATGAGGACTAGCTATTCTTGGCTAGTTCCCGAGCCAATGAGGACATTGTCTGATTCTGGCTTGGGGGAGATTTTGGATTTGGTATCTTTCTTTTTCTCTTTTCTTTTGTTTTTGGTGTGTTTTCTTAGTTTAGATTTTTTACTTTCTAGGTTAGTTTTATTGCTTTCTTATATTTGAAAAATACAAAAATGGAAAAATTCAAAAAAAAATACAAAAATACGTTTCAATGAATTAAAAATCATGCTTCCCTGTGCCCTATACTTGGAAAATATTGTTTTGATTCTTGGTATATGATGATAAGCATTATGGATTAGTTGATCATGATTTGAAGTTTGATTGCTTAGATGTCTTAACATGCGTCAATTTTGTCCAACTACTTGTGAATATAGTGCTTGACTAGTTGATTTGGTTAGGAATGTGTGATAGTTCCTGGTATGTCAATGAATTTGAGTATTGGTTTGCAACTATAAGTAATGTTTGTATGACTCATTATTATGCACATTGAGGAGGACGAAGGCATTTGTTCTTTTAGGTAGCCTCCAGATTATTTTAGATACATTTGTTCCCTTCTTGCTACCCATGTTGTTGCCTTGACTATTTATTGTTTATTTAGCCATATTACAAGCCTATTTTGCCCCATTGGTTACTAGTCCCAAGCTTGGCTTAGGGGAGCTATTAGTGAGTGAGGCAAGGGAGTTTGTAGTGTGCTTATTATTTGCATAATTTTGGTGGGTTTTGAGAAGTTATTTGTTCTTGATCATATTTTGTTTTGATGAGCTTCAAAGTTAAGTGTTCTTGAAAAAATAAAGTATGATGATATGAGAAAGAAGAGAAGTACAAAAAAAAAAAAGTGAACTTCAAGAGAAGAAAAAAATTGTTCATTGTTCAAATGTTCTAGTTGGAGGTTGATCAAAAGAAAGAAAAAATTGAGCTTCAACGAAAAAAAATTCAAGTTTGGAAAATAAAGTTTGTTTATTCACTCCAGTTCTTCATTATTATATCTTATGAATGAAATTGTAAGAGTTGGGATTGTTTATATTCTTTGGAGTTGTATTTGGTTGATTATTGATTAGGGTTGAGTTGTGTACGCGATGTTGATCATTTTCAGGTGGAGTCATGAATGAGCATATGGGAGTCCAGGGATTTGCTTCACCTAGTTTAGGAATGTTGGTCTTGTCTTTATTTTGAGTACTCATAACAATGTTACTATTTTTATAAGTATTAATAAAAGAAAGTTGAGTTTCCGCTGCAAGTTTGTTATTGAGTTAAGTATTTTGATTAGCCTTGCGTAATCACACGGCAGTAATACGTCCAAGTCTATCTCTAAGGTATAATTATATGTATTATACTACTATTTCCGTAGAGGGAGATTTGGGGGTGTTACAAAGTGGTATCAGTTTCAATGGTCCTAAAAAGATTAAAATTGGAGTTATAAATAATAAAAATTGTGGGTAGACTTAAGAAAGGCATATAGGATAGATAGAGTTTCGCATTTGTGTGAGAGTCAAAAGCTTTATTTTTATATAAAACTATTTTCCTATTTGTGGAAAGATTAATGAGAAAAGGATTCTCGAGTTCTCTACAGAGGCCTATAATGGGTAGGACTTTCTGTCTAGGAAAGGCTTGCCTCAACGTCGTAGGTAAATTTCCTGGGAGACGTGGGCTAGACCGTCCTATAATCATGATTCAAGTACATATCTTTTATTTTCGAAAATAGAATGAATTGAAATTATTTGAAACTTGAGTATGCGATTATGTGTGCATTAAAGTTGGTGTTAAAACACCTTAGGGAATGGTCAAGAGGTCCGAAATTTTGGAGTTATTACCCATGGTTGGGTGATCTTGAGTTATGCTTGGTTTATTGAGTTATGAATTGCTTATTTCAAATGGATTTTGAATTGAATTGTTTGTGTGATTCAACATTTAATTAATTGTTTTACATGCGTGTGTGAAACAGATGGAAAGAATTGATACATAGTTACTTTAACTTGCATTACTTGAAAGATAATGGAGTCACAGTTAGTGAGTTCATAACTGGAATTGTCACTCTGGCCTTAACCCTTTATGAGAATTATAATTTGGCTATGTGATATGTGGCAAGTATTTGGATCATAAGAGGGTTACATGAGGTCAATATGGTTGAGTTGTTATTTTTGAGATTAAAAGATTTGATGATTACTGTGGAATAAATGAGGAGTTATTTTGGATTGTTATCATTAATAATATTTGGAAGATTTGTGTTATCAAGTCTTTACTAATTTTTGGAATATGATTTATGTTGAGAAAGGAAGTATAATCTGTGGTAATGATGAGTTGAACTAGTTCTATATAAGTGTTGGAGTAAGGTATGTATTTTTGGGAGATATGAATTGGATATTAGTATTAATTTATGATTATTTGTATCTAATGGTGGAAAGTATCCATATGGTGTGAGGATGAGTATTGTGGTTATTATGGATGATGGTTGAATCTTTGAAGAAACTTAATACAAAAGTTAGAGGATTTTGAGTCAATTCAAGTGAAAGGAAGTATTTGGGGTAAAGATATTTGTTTTAAATTGAAGTTTATTTTGAAGAAATAATATCTTGTGAAGGGATTTATTGAAGTTAGTTAAAAGAATTATTGTTTGGATGGTTACTCAAAGGATTTTACTCTAAGGGATTGACAACAAAGTTAATTGATATAGAAAAGTTATCGGTGATGGAATAATCAATGATTTGCATTGAGATATTAATGAGTTGCCTTAAAGATGAGTTATGGACTATAGCAACTAGATTGAGGAATTTGAAGTCATGAGAAAGATGATCGAGTTTTCGAATGTTTAAAATGAAGTATTATGAAGTAACAAAGAGTTAATGATTACGATTTAAGGATGTATTACCAGAATTTATGAATGTGTTGGGGAAGTTGTTAATACTTTTGGAGGATACCTTAAGATAATTTACTAATCAACGAGCAATAAGAGGGTCAAGATAAGATGTGTTCCTTTTATGCTTAGTACTCATGACAGTGTTTGCTATGAAGTTGAATATGTGATTATTGAGTTTCTTCATGAAAAAGTAAGACTTTTATTGAAAAAAGTATTTTATTACAAGTATGCAAAATGAATTTTCAAATACGCTGTTTTCAAAGTAAAGTTTTATATTCCTTGTTTTTAAATAATTGTTTAGATTGAAAACTTTCATAGATCTTTTAAAATCTTCTATTAAGTATTTTGATTTCAGTTTATACCTTGTAATTATATATATATGAGACTTTTACAGTGTTTTCAAAGATTTCTCCTAATGTAAGTATTTTAAATTGTTTTCGAATGACTCATAAAATATTTTACGAGTTTTCTCACTAGCAACTTTTGTAAACAAATCATTTTAAAACCTAATCTCTTTGGATGTTTGAAACTTTCTGGCCTGGTTTTCCTTACTTTGCTTGATGATTGTTGATAAATTGTTAATATAGTTGATTTATTTAGTGAGCTAATGTGTTGGCCGAGTTACGGGGGTGTAACTCCTTTTAAGGGGGGTAGAGGGCGATAGAGTTTCTAGCATCTACTTTTCGAGACATTTTTTAGTGATTTCGAGTCTTACTTGAGTTTGGTTGGAGTCTTGAGTCAAGTTAGGATTGTGCATGAACCAATAATTTTAAAATGATTTTCGTTTCATTTGGCTAAGTTTCAGGTCGAAACTAATTTTAAGGGTGGTAGACTATAATACCCCGTATTTTCTTATGTATTTTCTAATTAATTAATTAAGAATTATTTTATAAAAAGGGTATTTTAGTAAATTTATTATTTGGAGCCAAAATATTATTTGAATTTTAGCGCCAAAAGTATTTTGAAAATTAATCATTTTTTTTATAAGATATATTATCCATTTATCCTATTTTAAAAATCGGATTATTTACATATTTCAGATATTTTTAATTAAAGAAAAATAATATTTTGTTAATTATTTTATTATGGCCAAAAATTTCCAATAATTAGCTAGGATTTTTGGATTTTCCATGTATGGAAAATTTGATTTTTCTTGATTATTTATTGGTAAATAATTGATAATTAATTAATTAATTATTTATTGTACATTATTTATACAATTATTTTATTCCTTAAAAACCAAGCAAAATCTTCCTAAATATATTTATAGGAGTCCAAAAATTTGAGCTATGATAAGCTCAATATTTTTGGCCCTATTGAAATATTTTGGGGGAATTTAATTGGTAAAATTATATTTTTAATTATCTCTCAAAATCTCCATTTTTTCTTAATTCTAATTCTCCATCTTTTTAATATCTAATCATCATATTTTCTTGCCAATCATTCTTCTTAATTATTCCCCAAGTAATTCTAATTTCCATATTCAAGTATACATAACCACCTTAATATCCAATCTTTCCTTAACTCTTTTACTCACTTCTCCGAGTAATCCCATAAACCCTACTTGCCATATTTCTTCCCAAATCATCTTTCCATAATTCTTGCATAATCTAGCCTATAAATACCCCTTCATACCTCTCACATTCTTCACACCAATTCTCTTCTTTTCTTCTCCTCAATTTTACACAAATCATCCCATTTATCTTTAAAGTCAATTTTTGAGAATTTCTGGTCAGTTTTTGGGGTATTGACGTCTCACAGAAGATTGTTCCTCTCTAAATATACTTGAGGTTAGGCTCAAGAATAACTCAATTTAGAGTTATATTGAAGGAGTTATGTTCTCTTCAAGTTCTTCCTATTCTTTCCAACGCAAATCCAATTCTTCTCTTTTCCTTAGTTTCTTATCCTTTATTATCCTCTTCTCTTATTCAATTATTATTATTATTATTATTATTATTATTATTATTATTATAGGGGATTTATAAATAATTATAATGAGTAGTTTTAATTATATAAAATCAGATTTTTAATGATTTTTATGAGAAATTAATTTAAAAGGTTCATGTACATATAGTTGGGGGTTTTTTAATTATTTGTTAACCTTATATTGATTAAAGTTATATTTATTTGTAGGGTGTGTTTGATCAAGGTTATTGAGGTTCTTTTTGTGTGGTTTTTCTAGCAAGAATCAAGGTACGTTTAGGTGGCTAGATACCTTTGAAAGTGATTGGTTTGAATAACATGTTTTACAAGATTTGATTGATGATTGAATTAAATTGATTTGAATTATGATTTTGAAATGAATTATGTTTGAAGGTATTAATTTTAATAAAAGTATTTTGAATGATTGATTTATAAATCATGTTTTAAATGGTTTGGATTACTTATCGTGTTTAAATAAAGGAATTGATTTTAAAAGATTCGTTGAATTAAATAAAAGGTTTTTCAAGGAAGATTTATTGATTTTTAAAAGTTATTAATATGAGATTTTATTCTCAAGTATTTATTTACAAGGTTTGATTTTGAAAGCATGTGGAATTAACTAAAGAGGATTTTGAATTATATTGGAACTATTGGATATTAAAAGGATTTATTGAACCATTGAATTATTATTATTAATGCTTTATAAGCATGTTAGTAATCCCACTATGCGGATTTGGTTTATTGATAAGGCCTTGGACTTTGTATGACCGGGTCTTTCCTCAAGAATAGCCTTGTAATATAAGGAGACTGGCTTGGGGGGTGTGCACACTTGGGTGAGGAATTGGATTAAAAGGAATTGGTTCTTAATAAAGGAATTGGTTTTATTAACTATTATTTTGAATATGAATAATTAGAATCGGTTTTGGAGTAATGAGTTTTGAATTTATCGGATGAATTATTGGAATTGATTTTAAAAGCATGTTTGCAAATAAATTGAGTTTACACTATCTTGCACTTATCTTACTTAGCATAATTTGCTAATCCGTACTTCTTATTTGTTTTTGGTTCGCCCTGTTTACCGTAATGGTAAGCAATGTTGACTATTTTTAGGTGGAGTCATGAATGAGCATATGGGAGTCCAGGGATTTGCTTCACCTAGTTTAGGAATGTTGGTCTTATCTTTTTTTTAGTACTCATAACAGTACAATGTTACTATTTTTATAAGTATTAATAAAAGAAAGTTGAGTTTCCGCTGCAAGTTTGTAATTGAGTTAAGTATTTTGAGTAGCCGTGCGTAATCACGCGGCGGTAATACGCCCAAGTCTATCTCTACGGTATAATTATACGTATTATGCTAGTATTTTCGTAGAGGGAGATATGGGGGTGTTACACCCTTTCTCCCTAACTTGCCTCTTTTAATTTTCCTAATCCCATCCCTAGTAAAACTTTACTAAAATAAAACTTTCCTTAAATTAAATCCCAACTTAATTAAATTGATTAGTTAAATAAACTTTCCTTTTATAAATATTTCCCAACTTATTTAAACTAAATAATTAAAAAACTTTATAAATAACAATTCAATTTAATTAAATACTTCTCAAAATACCTATTTTATTTAAAATACATATAAAAATACGAGGTATTACACCACCACAGCACCAGTCACCATATCCACACCCACCACGGCGCCACCAACTGAAAAAATAAAAAAAAAAAACATAAAAAAATAATTGAAGGGCCGAAAAAATACCTTAATAATATAAATTGGCTTTGAATTATTGAATTTGGTTTCAATAGGCCAAATTCGACCATAAAAATCTAGTTATATAAAGTCTAGTTCCAGACTTTTTATGGTCGAATTTGACCAAAAATATCATTAATTTCTTAAATATAGGAGAAGCACCACCGCCGTTGCCGCCACACCACTCGTTGCCACATCATTCGACGGAATAAAAACAGAGAAAGAGAAGATAAATTAGGAGATAGAAAAAGAAGGAGGAGATAGAAATGAGGAAAGGGTAGAACGAAATAGAGGAGATGACCAGAGAAGAAGAGAGGAGATGAGAGAGAAAAGATGGAAAAAAGAATGAAAGGGTAAGGAGTGTGGAGTGTCGGTTAGGGTTTATAAAATAAAGGTAAGGTTTTTTAAAAAAATTGTCTTCCGACAGAATTTTCTGTCGGAAATTTCCGACGAATTTAATTTCGTCGTAAAGTACATATTCTCCGACGGTTTTAAATTCTGTCGAAAATTTCCAACGGATTATTTAAATCCGTCGTAATTTTTCGATAGAAATAAAATCCGTCAAAAATTTTGAATTTTACGACGGAATTATAAGTCCGTCGGAACGAATCCGTCGGAAATAGGCTAGTTTCTAGTAGTGTATGTAGGTGTGGTTTGGATCGAGATATGTTTTTTAATTTGAAGTAATGTTTGAAGTTTCGGGTCCCAATCAAGGAAACAATTGAACAAGTCAACCTGAGCTTCTTTCCCTATTTCCCCAATTCATCAACAACAATAACAGCAACAACAGCATACCTGCATTCCTCCACTCATAATACCACCATCACTAACCAGCCACGCATTGCCGCACCTTCCACCTCCAATCACCATCGCAACAATTTATAGCAACCACCAATTAGGCACCCTTATCTCGCAACAACAAACGCCGCACCGCCAACTGCAATTTAACAAGTAGCGCAACCACCAGTTGCCTTCACCACCAACATCCCGCAACGGCTAGAGCTGTCAATTCGGGTATTCAAGTCAGGTCTGGATCGGGTCAAATCAGGTCTCGGGTTAAATCAGGATCAGGTCATGTCGGGTCAATTTAGTTCATGTTATTTCGAGTCCTTTACCCTTTTCAGGTGTAGGTCAGGTTCGATTAGAGTTAAATTCAGATCGGGTTCAATTTTAGTTTAGGCTTGTGTTGATTTGGGTTTAGACGAGTTAATAGATGGTACATTCAGGTTTGGGTTAGGGTTGGGTCAGATAATTATTTGGTTAGATAATCTTAAAATTAGATCATTCTTGGTTTTTGTTTTGGGTGTTTTTGTCCCTCGGGAGAGTTACGTCACAAAGACTGGTCTGGCTGAGTTGTACCTGCAAAAACAACGGAGACTCCGGGTGGTTGGAGCTCCGCCTCCTAAGATCAGGTTAGTAACTTGAAAGAGAATAAAGAGTACGGAAATTTAGGTGGGTATCTGCTTGGATTCCAAGCTCAGGTGTTTCTCTGATGAGAGAGAAAGCAGGTGTAATAAATGATTGAATGTGTCCCCAAAATGGGGAAATATCTCCCTATTTATAGGGTCTTTGATAGGTGTGCCCCTATCTAGGTCACTTGACCTAGATTTTAGTAGGCTGCGTCGAATTACGGCGCTTCTTGGGATTTGGGCCCTTGAAGGCTGCCATTTCAGAAGCTATCTGAAGGGGACACGTGTCAAGTGGCTAGGGGGCCATTTGGGCTAGCATGGTCTTAACACGCGGCCTTCTCTTATTGTTCCACATATCTAGGGTATTTTTATCCTAAACATTGCCCCTAACAGGGGTCACGTGAGGCTTGTGACACGTGTCCACCTATCAAAGGTGAGCAGTAACAACGGCTAGTAAAATTTAAAGTTCAACGGGGATGCCCCCGTTTCACCCTTCTATAAATAGAAGTTTACCCCCCCTCCCTTCTCTCACTTTCATTTTCATTTGACTTTCTAGAGAGAGAAAGAGATATTTTTAGAGAGAGATTCTCTAGTTCCGTCTGCATCAAATTCTCAAGATTTCCGTGTGCTAACCTTGCAACACCCGTCACCGTCTGTAGCATATTTTTCAGAGTTTCCAGATTTAATCGTAAGGTAACCGCCTGTACCATCTTTAGCTTTTCCTTTTCAACTTGTATACATTCTTTTTTCCGTCTGTATACATAGCCTTTAGAAATAAAATGAGCTCTCAATCCACACACTCAGCACTGCCTAGGACATTCAGCCGGTCTCCTAGAATGGCTGAATCTAGAACATGGGGTGCCTTTTCTGGACTGTCGGAACTGTTGTGCTCATCCCCAAATTGCTCCCTCTCTGTGTCTGTGTAGGACACAATGGCTAGAGTAAAACAGACGGCCAGAAAGTTTAAGAGTCGGCGCGCTATGGAAGTGCCCGCCGACGAGGTTGTTCCGGATGGGGAACATGAGGGTTTGGAGGAGAGCAACAATTCTGATGATGAGGCTCCCTCTTCCTCCGGGAGCTCCAGTTTAAGAGAGGTAGACGATGAAGAGGCCGCCTCCTCTAATGGAACTAGGGAAGGATCAGGCGGTAATGAAGCCGCTGAAAGTTTGGGAGCCGAGGCTTCTGTCTCCGATCAAGATATTTTCGCGGCTAACTATCAGCAGCCGGCAAAGGTCGCTGACAACACTGACCCGAAGAAGATTAGAATGCTTCCGGGTGGCATAGCCCTGTTAAAGAGTGGCTTTAGGGCTTTCAAAGAATAGCACCCCTTTGGAAAGGGGTGGGATATTATCTTTTCGCCTGGGGACGCAGTGATGGCCTGGGATGACAAAATAGAAAATGCAAACAACTATTTTGTCTGTTATGAGGCGGTAATAGAAGTCGGCCTTCGGTTCCCCCTCTATACTGGGATTAAGAAAATCCTAAAGGGGTATGATCTGGGTGTCAGGAAGCTCACCCCAAACTCGTGGGTGAATATTTTAAGCTATATTACCGCCTGGGAGCTCCAGAACCTTGCCCCCAATATCTCTGCCTTTGCTCATATGCACTACATGAGCAAGGCCCCAGGCGGTCATGGGGGCATGGTATACTCTTACCACTTTGCCCCAGTATTTGATGACATTGGACAAGGTGTCCAAATGGTCCGGGTGGAAGGAGAAATTTTATTTGATCTCCTCACCAACTCTGAGACACAACCGGACTCTTCGCCGGTACAATAAGGAACTGGTTCTCCTTGACAGGAAATGCCCTCTCCTAGCGCTCTCTACTAGGGCCCGGGAGCAAATAATGGAGTCGGGTTTCTTTGAAACCACTACTGAGCCCTTGGGGGATGGGACACATATCATTGTGCCAAAGAACTGGATCCCCCACCCGGACTATTTCAAGAATGAAAGATTCCTATCCGCCTGTGGGTTAAGCACCATGTTTCCCAAGGGTAGATCCACTCGCATCCGGCTTTTCTGTTGCTTTTCATTTTGTACTTCCAACTTTTCATTATTTTTCTCTAACTTTTTGTTTTCTCCTTGCAGCTGACGCCTTGAGAATGGTTGACTCGGCAAAGACTCCGGCTAAGTTTGCAGCGCAGTTGCGCAAAGAAAGTGCGCTCTTTAAGAAAGCAGCCGTTGAGGCCAAGGAGGCCAAGAAAGGCGGGGTAAGACCGCCTGACTCATGTAGTTTTCCTTTAAATTTCTTCCAAGGGTTTTTGCCGGCTGGTAACATGTAGTTCTTGATTTGCAGGATGCCACTAAACGTGTTCCACGCTCCATCTCCAAGCTTTTCAAAAGGCAAGGGGGGGAGCTGGAAAAAACTCCGGCTGCCAAGGCCGCCAAAAAGAATCCCTCCTAGACAACTCCTGCTGCCAATCTGGATTGTCTTACGACCGGTGGCAAATCGCCTTCCTCCATGAATATTCTGAGTGAAAGCTCATAAAGCTCGAGGAAGAAAGCGTCGGATGCCTCTACGGCATCGAAGGGTGGCTAGCCACCCAATGTTGCAACCGGTGAGGAAACAACTGGGGAGGAGGATACCTCTAAGCCCCATCCAGAAACCCAAGGTAAGAACAAGATTGAAATATCTTGGCCACTTGACTTTATGAGAGTCGAGACTAAGGTTGACCCTTCAAGGGGTTCAGTTTACAGCCGGCAACAAATGAATGCCAACTACGCTACATCCCTCTCACCAAGTACTTCTTTTGGTGCAGATCTTACATCCGACGAGCCGGATCTTCCTGGGTTTGCCAACAGATGGTGAGGACCCTCACCCGGTTTGAGAAGAATTCCATACCTGATCTGCAGGTGGTGGACTTTGACCGGATAATGGGCCAACTGGCTGAGGTAAACGATTCTTCAACTTAATTCTGATATCTTTCTTTATTTTTCACAAAGTATTTCATAATTCGGTTGCCCTTTTCTCAGGTTATGCTGAGAGTGATGGGCTCCGGGGCCCCTTCAGGTGGAAACAAGAAGAGGTAAATGACGCCAAATGGAGGGCCACTGAAAACCTCAACTCTGCTGAATATGCTAATTATATGTGTGATTTAAATATTAAAGTAGTAGAGTTGAAACAGGAGGAGCTGATCCAAAGTTTGACGGCTGCCAACGATGAAGCTAACAGCCGGGCTAATGACCTTGATCAGAGACTGAACGATGCTAAGGCTGAGCTCAAGGCATTGGAAGACACTGACAAGGAGAACACGAAGCTCCGGGCAGACGTCTCCCGGTTAGGACTGGAGATTATCAACATGAAGAACCAGCATGCAGGGGAAATTGCCAAGGAACAAAAATGGCTGATGGAGGAGAATGAGCAGGACAATGCAGCCCGCCTGAAGATAACTTGGGGTCTCTTCTATCCGGATATTGACTTTGAAGTCTATAAACTTAGGTATGACTACGCCACTGCGGTGTATGATGCCCAAGTATTGGGAGAGGCAGCTCCGCTTCGCTTCAAGGATTGGGCTGCAAAGCTAGGATATGATGTCTCATATAATGAAGAGGAGCCGGAAGAGGATGAGAAAAATGAAGGCAGTCAGCCTCAAGCAGCTGATAATCAATCAAAAACCCTCCCAACTGGTCAAAGCCAGCCGGGTCAACAGCCTCCGCCTCATCCTTAGACCAGCCTCCCCAAATTTTGCGGTAGTATGCCAAGTATCTTTCTTTTCCGGCTTTTAAGCCAAGTATGTTGTATTTTTACCAAATGTGGAGTTGGGTTAACAATTTGCTTCTTTTGCTTCTTCATTGGATGTGATTCTGGTTAACAATTATTCTGGCCTTTGTGCCACTTTTAATATTAATGTGAAGTATTCCGGCTAAGTCGGTTGTTTATACATGTTTGCATTTGAATTATTTTTTTTGAATTGAATTTTCCGTATATACTGCAATTCTTTGATATTTTGCCTAACTTATAAAAAGCATGCGGCAATTTGCAATCCGGCTGTTCTTGCCCCTGGACGGCTATGTAGTTGGTTTCATTTCAAATTGATTTATTGGCTTGAAAACACTTGAACTTGGAGAAGTATGAGGTGTTTTAGGGCCAATCAATCACAATGGTGATTTCCCCAAAGCAAGTGCATAGCCGTCCATTTAAACGGGTGCTTCGAGCCTCTTACACAGGCAGTAATATTCCTCCTGGGATTATTGCATAGCCATTACACAAAACTCTTTTGCCCCAATTTGGAGAGAGTGTGCAATTTTGGAATAAATAATCTAAGTAAGAACTTCGGTCGAAAACCGACTGATGCCTCAGGGCATCCAATATTCGGAAACTTAATCGTTCTTGTAGACTATTCTGGTCAGACGGCTATGAGTTGACCAATTTGGTCGTTCAATCTTTGTCGTCTGCATAGATATGTAGAGCTGACAAAGAGTCTGCTCTCTGCGACGATTGCACCTGGAGAGGTGTCGCCGGACGCCATTGTCCATGTCAGGACAGGCGATTTTATAAAATAAGCAACCATCTGGCCATTGGCCTTTGGTCTTGCTTGAGACCGGTTGTATAGCTACTAAGCGTTTTTGTGCCTAGTTTTTCAATCAGGCCATTGGCCGCATGTTATTTGAACATTGAATTCACTAATAAGTATCGAACTTAGTTGGTTAAGCAAATAATCCGTCTGGGTATTGCCCAGAAAGAAAAGTAATTATAAAGATAACAAAACAATTTGAAAACAAAGCCTGATTTCTCATTAATAGAATCTTTGTTTACAAAAATTTATAATTCTCAGAAGTAGTACTTTTTTAAGTTATCTACATTCCAAGTTCTAGGTAGGCGTCTGTCGTCTGGGGTTTCCATATGGTAGGTGCCATCCCTGACTTCTCCATAGATCCGGTAGGGGCCTTCCCAATTGGAGGTTAGCTTTTCAAGCTCATTGGCCCTACCGGTTGCCTCCATTTTTCGTAACACAAAGTCGCCAGCTTTCAAAGGGCGCTTCTATACTTTCTTTTTGTAGGCTCTCGTCATTCTCAGACGATATATCTCATAACGCAGGGCAGCATTGCCCCTGCGTTCCGGGAGGGAGTCCAATACCAGCCGCATAGCCTCCTTGTTTGCCTCTTCATCATAAAGCATGACTCTGAGTGTCGGCTCGTACTATTCAATGGGCAAGACGGCTTCAGCACCGTACACCATGAGAAATAGGGTTTCACCGGTTGCCCCTTAGCAGTTGTTCGAATGGCCCATAGGACATGAATCAATTCTTCTGCCCATAAGCTACCAGCTCTTTCAATTTTCTTTTTAATGTCGTCTGATATAAGCTTGTTGAAGGCTTCAACTTGGCCACTTACTTGGGGTCGGCCGACTGATGCAAAACAATGTGAGATTCCTTGATCTCCCAACCAAGTCTTAAGGTGAGGTGTTTCAAACTGAGGGTCATTATCGAACACCATAGACATAGGTTCCCCAAACCGGGTGATGATGTTCTTCCAAATGAAAGAGATGACATCCTTTGTCTTGATGTTTTTTACCGGCTCATCCTCCACCCATTTGGTGAAGTAATCAACAACAACAAAAATATAACGCTTTCCACCTGGTGCAGGCGTATAAGGACCCAAGATATCCATGCTCCACTTAGCAAACGGGACTGGGTTGTGGATTTCCGTCAGTTTAGTAGCCAAGCGGTGAATAAGATTGCCAAACCTCTGGCATTTGTCACACCTCTTCACCAACTCTTTAGCATCTACCTCAAGAGTAGGCTAAAAATAGTGCTGCCTGGCTCTGACGGCTAGGGACCTGCCACCTATATGAGAGGCGCAGTACCCCGCGTGCAGTTCTTCGAGAAATTCTTTACCCTTTTCTAGGGTAACACACTTCAATAAAGGTTTAGGAAAACCCACCTTGAAGAGCTCTCCATTTCTCATCTCAAAATTTGCTGCTCGTTTCTTCATGACGGCTTCCTCCTGTGGTGAATAAGGAAGCGTGCCGTCTGTTAAATATGCCCAGATGCCATCCATCCAGGTGGAGCTTCGGTCAAGGATTCCAATGGGCTTTTCATATATACTTCTTTTTTCTAGAACTTCCCAAAAGACAGACCGAGGCGTATCACAGCAGGCGGACGATGCCAGTTTGGACAATGCATCCGCCTGGTTGTTATCTGGCCTGGGCACTTGACTCAGACAGAATTCTTCAAGTGCCCCAGCCTCTTCTTTGACTGCCTGAAGATACTTGATCATAGCCGGATGAGTTGCCTCATATTTTCCCTCATATTGGCTTACGACCAACTGTGAATCAGAGTAGGCGTCAATTTTTGTTGCCCCTACCGCCTTACACATGCGGATTCCAGCTAGCAGGGCATTGTATTCCGCCTCATTATTTGAGGCCAATAACTTAAACTGCGGTGCATATTCAAATCTGTCCCCCTTAGGGGACTCATACACCACATTCGTTCTTCGTTGAGCTCGCGTCTACATACACTTTCCAAACCTGATCAATGTTATCCGAAGGAACCGGTCGTGTCATTTCAACAATGAAGTCGGCAAACGCTTGACCCTTCACTGCCTTTCTGGGTTCAAAAGTGATTTCAAGACTTTGCATTTCAATAGCCCATTTCAACATTCTGTCGGATGACTCCAAGGTAGACATTGGCCGATTGAGGGGATGATCAGTGTAAATTACAACCGGATGTGCCAGAAAGTACGGCTTCAATTTCTTGAATGCCATATATAAAGCAAGACCAAATTTTTCAACCATGGGGTACCGGAGTTCAGCATTTTTTAGCACATGGCTAATGAAATAAACCGGGAGCTGGACGTCGTCTCTCTCAGCAAGGAGAATAGCATTGAGGGCATGGTCTGAGACGGCTAGGTACATGTATAACATCTCTTTGGGCAGAGGGCTAACAAGCCTTGGCAAAGAGTGCAAGTGTTCTTTCAGCTTTTGAAAGGCCGCCTTATCATCATCTCCCCATTCATATCTAGTCTTCTTCTTGATTGCTTGGAAGAAGTAAAGGCATTTATCACCTGACCTGCTGAGGAACCTGAAAGGAATGGTGTCCTTCGAACAAGTGTATTATTCAGATAGCGGGTTCAGAATTATTAGAAAGCTAATATATTCAGTAAGGTCAAGTGATCGGAATGCCTAGGTGGAGGCTGCTTCCGATCAGTAATATTAATATAATTAATATTACAGCTTAATCTTGACTGAACCCTTCGGGTCACACCCAAGCAAAATATACGAACCGACTCGACGAATAATTCGGAAGAAATAAATTCGTCGCCAAGTGTTAAATATTTAGACGTCGGTAATTCGAGCTTGGAGCGTCGAAACCGATCGTCGGAAGTCGAGTAAAAAATAATAAAAAGACGAGACGGCAAATTAGTAATAAATCAACAATGACCAAAATACCCCTAGCATCGGAATCCCGAGTACTAAGGGATTAGCCAAGCTAGCAGCCTCCACCATGTGCGAGACATGCTAGCAAGGCGTGGCTAGCAGCCCGCACCATGTGTGAGGCATGCTAGCACAGCACGGCCAGCAACCCGCAAGCAGTGCGTGGCGTGCGCTGCTGCTAGCAGCCCGCACATGTGCTTGGCGAGCTAGCAGCGCCCTCGGCATCAGCCGCCCGCACTGATGTGCGTGGGTGTGCTGGGCCGAGCTGGCAGCAGCTAGCAGCCCGCACGATGCGAGGCTAGCTGGGCCGTGGGCCTAGGTCGGGTAGAAAAGGGAAGCTAGTAAGTATGCTTGCTTTTTGGTGTGGACAAGTGTCACAAGGAGAGGAAGGAGTGAGGAGCAAGTATGGTCCCCTCCTCTCCAACTGGTCCATACTCCTCTTTACATATGACTAGGACACTTGTTGATTTATTACTTGCTTATATATTTAATTTAATTTAGCTTTAAATTAATTTGTGGAATTTCATGAATCCCACATTGATGAGATAGAAATTCCTACTCATACTTTCCTCTATAAATACCAACCTTGGGATTTGGAGTAAAGTGCTTGAGTGGGAGTTAGAAAGAGCATTCCATATTTTGGAAAAACTCTTAAACTCCATTAACACTTGGGTTTTGGTCGGACCTTGCTAACTCCAAGGTAGCGGACCTAAAAAGTCGTGTTCGTCCTTTGTGGGTGGATACCGTTGGAGGCACGGCATTTGCGGTGCTCAAGGCTTTCAAATAAGAGCCCGTTTTGAGAGGGCGAAGCTCACTTCAAGGGTATGATCCGTTCTTCCTTTTCTTGTGTTCATTTATTTATGCTTTATGGTTTTATTAATTACGAGTGGTTCCTTGGGTCGGGGTTGTTTCCGCGGTGAGTCGGACTTACCAAACCCCAACAGCAGTATCGGAGCCCCGCTCGTTTATTTTTATAATCATATTTTTCAAGGTTTATTTTGGCTTATTTTTCTGGTTTAAGTTGCTAATTAGATTAGTAGCTCGGTTTTATTTATTTTAATCCCGTTTTTAATGTCGAATTTGGCCCAGAACCCAGATTTTCGCCCAAAAATAGTGAATTTTGGGTGGAAAATGTGTTATAGAAAGGTTTTTTCTCCTTTGGTACTGTGATTTTAGCCAAATTCTGACCAGAAATGCCTTTTTCGAGGGATTTTTCGTTTTTGACGAAAAATTTTAAGTCTTTTCTAACCTTGAAATTAATGGCATAACTTGTTGATTATGTGGTTGATTATTTGCATTATTTTCTGCCTTTTAAAGTCCCCTTAAAGCACACTTACTTGGTAGTATTTGATGCTTAAAGGTTGATTTATTTTCACATAATTGCAAACTAATTGCTTTTTAGTGTGAAAATTTTTGTTTTGAGGCTTCCTAAGTGTTAAAGATTCAATCTTTATTTGTGATAAGTGATTGAAACTTTAAAAACCACTAAATTCCATGTTATTTTGTATTAAACTTTGTTGTTTTAATCATTTTGAGTTGATTGGAAACATAAAGTTTCAATTTTTGTGATAGAAATTTGGTTATCCTCATGTTGGAAGATATAATTTTCAAGGATTCACAAAATTTAGATGTTGGAATTTTCATTTGAACATTAAAGTTCATATTTTTCCAACTTCCCCTTACTTTGTCAAATTCTCAAGTTTAATTTAAATTGATTAAATTAAAAGTGAGAAATTGCCTCAACTTTGTTATTGCACCAAGCTAAACCAATTTAATTAAGAATAGTTCTTGGAATTATTTTGGTTATTTACACTTTGAAATTTTATTAAGATAGACTTGTTTAAAATTTTTATTTTTTGCTCATTAAGTTAGTTCTAAAATTAATTTAGAATTAATTAATTATGTCTCGCAAAATAGGATCAAATCCCGAGGTCGTGGCACGTAAAACGAGGCAAAGAACCACCCTTGGCTAGCCGGGCTGCATAGCAGCCCACATGTGGCTGCCCTGCCTTGCGCGCGGCCACACGCGCGGCAGCAGCACACGGCCGCAGCAGTCACGCACCAGCAACCATGGCTGTGCGTGCGCGTGCGTGTGGTAGTGGCAACAGCCCATGGCTCCTTGTCGCGGGCCGTGTGTGCGGAGTTTTTTGTGTGTGCATATGCTTGGTGCGGTGAGGTGAATAGCCGTAGTATGCTTGGTTTGCATGAGCCGCGATTATTCGAGTTTCCTTGGCAAAACGCTTAAAGCGAAAGCCACTTGAAATGTGGTTGGCTTAATATTGCTTATTTTGCCGTTTTATTTATTTTAATTAATTTTGTTTATTTTAATTAAAATTTTGGGAGGCTAGGCCTCGGTTTTGAGTGGCATTGGCAAAATTTTATTTTGACAAGTTTGGGTGCTACCGACTTAATTAATTGGATTAATTAAGGGAAATGCAGAATTTAGTGGGAGCTTCAATTATTAATGACGTCAATTACATAATTGGTTAAATAACTTTGACTAGTTTTAATTAGGCGTGTTAATCGGATTAACCACCCAGATTAGTTACTAGTGCGCGCGTTGTTTAAATGCATTTTACTTGTTTGATATTGTAAATTGCATGGGCCATTCACAAATAGTGAATGGATGAATGGAATATATATTCTCTCTCACAAGTTTTATGAAATGGCAACTAGTGGGACTCGATTAGGATAGAAAATACGGACTACGTGCCGTTATGTATTTTTGTAAATCTAAATACGGTCTACGCACCGTTAAGTATTTTTGTACCTTAATATTTAGATTATTCCTAGACATAGACACTAGTATTTGCATAGTTTGGTTAAGTCTTGAAGACGGTGTATCTTGGAAGACAAAGCCTTGAATTGCAAATGAAGACCTTTTGAAGATTTGAAGAATTCAAGGGGTCATGCTAGTTGCCAATATGCATCTATAATTTCGCTTTATATTTTATGCTTATATACATGTGAATTATTCGTTAGATGCATGTTTAGGTTTTCTTTATGTTGCGATGATTAGTTAAGTTCACTTATATCAACTAACATAGAAATCCTAGGTCCCTAATAATATTGAGTCAAACTTGTCTTTCCAAAACAACACCGGGTGTGCACGTTGGTTTGGGTTTAACTCACCGGTATCAGTGAGGAGTCCTCACATTCCGTGGCAAAAGAGATACATCGTCAAAGATGCATTAGATGCGACGATTGTCTAACCAAGAGTGGCTTAGAGCCATTAGCAAGGCAATGCTTACCCTAGAAGATTGAGTAATAAGACAAGCCAAAGCATGCTTAACCACTCTTTGTTTCTTCGGATCTTGGAATCGCCTTATTTTCACAAAATAGGGACATTTTTACGTGTAAATAAGACGTTAAATAAGTATTGAAAATTTGAGTGAATAAAATTCAATCTTATTTAAGTAATTTTGAATGGTTTTTCATTAAAATTCTTTCAATTGTAGAATCATGTCTTCAACTAATGACAACGACCTTCTGTACCCGAAACTTCCCGAAAAGTTACCATTTTTGCTCAATTTGGTGAACTTTAAGGAATGGGAAGATGAACTCCGAAAGACACTCAGAAATTGCTACCTAGAGCATATCTTGGACACTCTGATCCCCAGTTTCTACTCGAAAGAGATCATGAGTGATGAAGCTCATGAAGAATGGAGCATGGATTGCAAGAGAGTTTCGAAACTCATGGCAAACTCCATCCCGGTTCAATGGAAGGAGATTTTCTCCGGCTATTTTCCGGACATGATGCTCAAAGCTCTTGAGGATGTAGTCAATTTGAGGGTCACCAAAAGTGCTAGGGGTAATTATGATGGTCACGTGGAGGATGTGACTAGGTCACTCTCCAAAATGAGGATCAAGCCACCGCAAGATGGTTGTCTCTCGAAAGAAAGACAAGAGGTGTGGGGAAAAGTTTACAATGCGAGACTTAGGCCCGGAATGCCACTTCAAGCTCATTTAATTAACATGACAAGGCTATTCAACCATCTGGAGCTAATTGGCAAACCAGTGGAAGACGAGCAAGCGGCTCACATGCTTCTTAGCTCTCTTCACTCGGGATATGTGGGGCTTAAAATGCGTCTCACCGCCAATAGGGATACACTGTCCTTAAGAGCTCCAAAAGACATATTCTTGAAAGAAGGCTAACTTTGCCCTTAGACCAAGGAAGAAGGAGTTCAAAGACAAGAGGAAGATGCGCTGCTTCTATTGTGGTAACCCCGGACACTACAAAAGAGAATGCAGCAAGTATCTGGATGATGAGGCGAAAGGAAAAGTAACCTCAACCTCAGGTATCATCTTAAACAATTGAATATAAGCAATTTTAAAAGGTATTAGATACCGGAAAATTGACTCACAATACACTTCTTTTTCAGGAACCAAGTGAGCGGTGCTTTTTCATGTGGAAATGAGTACACAAGTAGGATGAAGGTGATCGATCCAAGAAAACTTGTAATCTCATGTTTTTTCTAAAGAAGTAGAACTTATTTAGTTTTATGCACCATACTTTTGATGTATATCCGAACGTTGGACGTTGTTTTCATCAACCAAGACTTTTGTTTTGATGTCTTGAATATATTTATGGAATGACACTTTCACGTGTTTTTAGACAAAATGTTTGATACCAATGCAAATAAAGCTAAGACTACACCGTCTAGTCAAACTTACTTGTGGTATTGTCGTCTTGGCCACATTAACATCAAACGCATCAAGAAGCTTCTTCAAGAAGGTATTCTTAACTCATTTGATTTAGAATCCTTTGAGAATTGCGAAGGATGTTTATTAGGCAAGATGATAAAGCAACCATTCTCCAAGTTTGGAGAAAGGGCCGGTGACTTGTTGGAACTAATACACACCGATGTATGTGGGCCAATGAGTACACCCGCAAGGAGTGGTTATCGGTATTTCATAACCTTCACGGACGACTATAGTAGATATGGTTATGTCTATCTAATGTCGCACAAATCTGAATCGTTTGATAAATTCAAGGAATTTCAGAACGAAGTTGAAAACCAACTCGGCAAGAAAATCAAAGCGCTTCGATCGGATCGAGGTGGCAAATATTTGAGCCAAGAATTCCATGACCATCTGAAAGAACATGGAATACTTTCAGAGTTGACACCTCCGGGAACTCCTCAATGGAATGGAGTATCTGAAAGGAGGAATCGAACCCTGTTAGACATGGTCCGATCGACTATGGGTCTTAGTGAAATTCCAATCTCTTTCTAGGGACATGCACTTTTAACTGCGGCACTTACACTGAATCGTGCTCCGTCAAAGGCAGTGGAAAAGACTCCATATGAATTATGGACAAATAAACCTCCAAGGTTGTCTTTTCTCAAGATTTGGGGATGCGAAGCATATGTCAAGAAACTCATTTTTGACAAACTTCATCCGAAATCTGACAAGGTTTACTTTGTGGGTTATCCAAAAGAAACCAAAGGGTATTACTTCTTCAACAAATCCGAGAACAAAGTGTTTGTTGCTCGTGATGGTGTCTTTTTGGAGAAGGAGCATCTCTCCAAAATGACAAGTGGGAGGAAAATCGAACTCGACGAAGTTCGAGAAGGACGAGCAACAAGGACAAGTTGACAATCAAAGTTCTCACAAAGCATCTGTTGACATTGGTCAAAGTAAAAATATGCAAAGTCAAACCGACAATGCAAATTCTCAATCCAACTTGGCCAAGATCTCAACCTGACAGATATCTCGGTGTTGTATTAACCGAAGATCAGGACATCCTAGTAGTGGATGGAGATGAGTCGGCAACCTACAAGCAAGCTATGACGAGCCCCGACTCTGCAAAATGGCAAGAGGCCATGAAATCCGAAATAGCCTCCATGTTTGAAAATTAAGTATGGGACTTGGTTGATTTACCCGTAGGTTACACACCTATCGGATGTAAATGGATTTTCAAGATGAAAAATGACAAAGATACGTATTCATTTACAAAGCAAGGCTGGAAGCAAAAGGTTACAGGCAAATTCACGGCGTTGATTATGATGAAACCTTTTCTCCAGTAGCTATGCTTAAGTCCGTTCAAATTCTTCTAGCGATTGCTGCATATTACAATTATGAAATATGGCAGATGGACGTCAAAACCGCCTTCCTTAATGGAATTTCGGAAGAAACTGTGTACATGACACAGCCTGAAGGTTTTGTCGACCAGAACAATCCTAAGAAGGTATGAAAGCTTAAGAAGTCCATTTATGGATTAAAGCAAGCAAGTAGAAGTTGGAATCTGCGATTTGATGAAGCCATCAGTAAGTTTGGTTTTATCAAGAATCCAGATGAGTCTTGTGTTTACAAGAAGGTCAGTGGGAGTGACATCGTCTTCCTAGTCTTATATGTCGATGACATTTTGCTCATTGGAAATAGCATTCCGTTGTTAGAGTCTGTAAAGGCTTGGCTCGGGAAATGTTTTTCAATGAAAGACTTGGGAGAGGCTCAGTACATACTAGGCATCAAGATCTACAGGGATAGATCAAAGAGGATGATAGGAATGAGATAAAGTACTTACATCGATAAGGTACTAGCTCGATTCCAAATGGAAGGAGCCAAGAGAGGGCACCTACCCATGTCACATGGCATAACCTTAAGCAAGAAGCAGTGTCCAAAGACACCTGATGAGCGAGAAAGGATGAGTCGTATTCCATATGCTTCGCCTATTGGATCGATCATGTATGTCATGATATGTACTAGGCCGATGTATCGTATGCCTTGAGTGCTACGAGCCGATACCAATCAGACCCAGGAGAGGCCCATTGGACTGCGGCCAAGAATATTCTGAAGTACTTGAAAAGGAAAAAGGATAAATTCCTGGTCTATAGCGGTAAAGATGAATTGGTTGTTGAGGGATATACCAACGCAAGCTTCCAGACAGACAGAGACGACTCCAAGTCACAATCCAAATACATAATCTGTCTCAATGAAGGAGCGTTTAGTTGGAAGAGTGCAAAGAAAAGCACAACCGCTGATTCTACAACTGAAGCCGAGTACTTGGCAGCGTCTGAGGCAGCCAAGGAGGCAGTTTGGATTCGCAAGTTCATTAATGAACTTGGTGTTGTACCCTCCATCAAGGGTCCAATAGACCTCCATTGTGACAACAATGGAGCTATTGCTCAGGCTAGAGAGCCACGAGAACATCAGAAGGTCAAACATTTCAAGAGGCGATTTCACATGATTCGAGAATGGAAGACAGAGGGTGAAATCAGAATTTACAAAGTGGGAACGGATGACAATGTAGCCGATCCACTTACTAAACCCTTGTATCAAGTGAAGCACAACAAACACATTGAGGCAATGGGAATCAAGCATGTCGCGAACTGGCTTTGATTTCCATATTATAGTGTTTTAATTAAATTTTGGACAATGTTAATGTAAAGCACTATGATGAACCATTCAGTTTTTGGAGTAATTAAAACTTTTCATGCAATTTAATTCACTCCGTCTCTATTTAATTTTGGTTTAGAATTAAATAATGAGTCCATTCGATTTTAATAAATATTCAAAATAGGGTATCAAGTCAATGGCTTGGATAAAGAAACACCTATTAAGTGAACATTGAATATTTTAATCGAAAATTATCCCTAATCAAGGTCATATTTTTGTGGACGATTAATGACCATTAGAGATTAGTGTGTAGTATGATTTATAGCACCGTTTCTTGTGATATGAGGATATAAATCATTTGCACAGGTATTGGTTTAGAACCATACTGGATCGACTTATGAGAATACTTTAAGAGATTTAAAAATCGTCATAAGTATTTTTCTCATTATTACTATCGGAACTCTTTTCCTTGACCATGAGTAGTGGGAGGTCTCTAGTTTGAGTGCTAGTCCGCTTTGGTATCCTCCAAACGTCTGCCGTAACTGGGGATTATAACGTTAGATATCGGGCGGCTAGGTCCTCTTAGTAAGAGAAGCTACATTACAAGACTGGAAATGTCCCCATACTAACAACAGGGAACATGTCTTGTTGATTACAAGGCCTCTCGAAGAGCGAGACTGTGAAAATGCATGGTCGTGCTCAGATGGATTTTAGAAATCATCTGCTTATTGACAGTCAAACTGGGATTTCGAGAAACACTTCTGGACGTAACAGAGATGACGAGTAATCTTACTCTGCAGTTCATGAAGAGACATGAAGAGACATTGGAAAGGGGCTATACACTAAATGCACACTTGTCCGGAAGGACAAGTGGGAGATTGAAAGGAATGGTGTCCTTTGAACAAGTGTATTATTCTGATAGCGGGTTCAGAATTATTAGAAAGCTAATATATTCAGTAAGGTCAAGTGATCGGAATGCCTGGGTGGAGGCCGCTTCCGATCAGTAATATTAATATAATTAATATTACAGCTTAATCTTGACTGAACCCTTCGGGTCACACCCAAGCAAAATATACGAACCGACTCGACGAATTAATTCGAAAGAAATTAATTCATCGCCCGAGTGTTAAATATTTGGACATCGGTAATTCGAGCTTGGAGCGTCGAAACCGATCGTCGGAAGTCGAGTCAAAAATAATAAAAAGACGAGACGACAACTTAGTAATAAATCAACAATGACCAAAATACCCCTAGCATCGGAATCCCGAGTGCTAGGGGATTAGCCGAGCTAGCAGCCCGCACCATGTGTGAGACATGCTAGTAAGGCGTGGCTAGCAGCCCGCACCATGTGCGAGGCATGCTAGCACAGCACGGCCAGCAGCCCGCAAGCAGTGCGTGGCGTGCTGGCGTGCGCTGCTGCTAGCAGCCCGCACATGTGCGTGGTTAGCTAGCAGCGCCCTCGGCATCAGCAGCCCGTACTGATGTGTGTGGGCGTGCTGGGCCGAGCTGGCAGCATCTAGCAGCCCGCACGGTGCGAGGCTAGCTGGGTCGTGGGCCTAGGTCGGGTAGAAAGGGGAAGCTAGTAAGTATGCTTGCTTTTTGGTGTGGACAAGTGTCACAAGGAGAGGAAAGAGTGGGGAGCAAGTATGGTCCCCTCTTCTCCAAGTGGTCCATACTCCTCTTTACATATGACTAGGACACTTGTTGATTTATTACTTGCTTATATATTTAATTTAATTTAGCTTTAAATTAATTTGTGGAATTTCATGAATCCCACATTGATGGGATAGAAATTCCCACTCATACTTTCCTCTATAAATACCAACCTTGGGATTTGGAGTAAAGTGCTTGAGTGGGAGTTAGAAAGAGCATTCCATATTTTGGAAAAACTCTTAAACTCCATTAACACTTGGGTTTTGGTCGGACCTTGCTAACTCCAGGGTAGCGGACCTAAAAATTCGTGTTCGTCCTTTGTGGGTGGATACCGTTGGAGGCACGGCATTTGCGGTGCTCAACGCTTTCAAGTAAGAGCCCGTTTTGAGAGGGCGAGGCTCGCTTCAAGGGTATGATTCGTTCTTCCTTTTCTTGTGTTTATTTATTTATGCTTTATGGTTTTATTAATTACGAGTGGATCCTTGGGTCGGGGTTGTTTCCGCGGTGAGTCGGACTCACCAAACCCCAATAGAACCTCCCCAGTACCGCAAAGCAACCGGTTAGTCTCTTTACTTCCTTAACAGTGCGGGGTGACTTCATGTCAATTACTGCATGTATCATCTCAAGGTTAGCCTCTATCCCCCTTTGATCAATCAGAGATCCGAGAAACTTCCCAAACTCAACACCAAAGACGCATTTCTTAGGATTTAACATGACCTTATGCCGCCTGAGTGTGGTGAAGGTTTCTCGGAGATCATCAAGGTGATCCGTCTGTTGCTTGGATTTGACTATAATGTCATCAATGTACGCCTCCACATTCCTCCTAATTTGATATTTGAAGACCGTATTAATCATCCATTGGAATGTATCTGTAGACACCCATTTGTGTCTCCCCAATACCAAACCCAGTGATGAGTACCTTTCACGTCGAATCATAATCGAATGAAGCGAAAGTGTGGAAAGTCTAGTGTTGCGGATAGTTTTAATTTCTTTTCTCTTCTCCCTGTTTTAAAAAACTTATTTTAAGAAAATAGACAATCCAGTTTGGTTGGTCCATTATATGGTCCAATAGTAGTGTAGTTGGATGGGGCTTGACAAGAGCTTTCCAACGATATATTATAAGCCCAATTCCGATGAATATTGAGGAAGTTATAGCCAATTTACCAAACTGGGCCCGGTTTGAACCTTATATACGGCCCAATGATCTAGGGGAGGGCCTAATATGATTTATCATTCCTAATGAAATTAGGAATGGTTTTAGTCTTCTAGATTCTTCTAGAAGGTTCTTTTTATTCCTAATTCAATTAACATTGATAAATTGACTTTTGTTGACTTTTCAGAGTTTTAATTAAAATCAAAAAGCATTTTCGAGGAAAATATATGATTTTATCCTCCAGTACGGCAAACTTATCTGATTTTCGAAAACGCGTTAATAACAGGCTTGGCGCCTGACTCCGGGCATTGGCGCCTAGAACCAGGCTTGACGCCTGGTGCCAGCCATTGGCGCCTGGAACCAGGCTTGACGCCTGGTGCCAGCCATTGGCGCCTGGTGCTAGCCATTGGCGCCTGGCAACCAGGGTTGGCGTTAGCTCTATTTTACGTGCGCCAAGTGCTCTGTTTTGATATTTTATCTTTTTGGCTGATTTCTCTATAAATAACGACGTAAAAACTCCGTTTTGATTCACCAGTTCTCACGAATTCTCACCTACAATCAGTTTTCATTCGCAATCATTAATTCTCTTAATCAATTCGTTCATCTTTCTCAAACCTTGTTTTTAAATACAAAATTCCGCATTCATTAGATCTAGAAACACCTATCCATATTCGAAGTTGACTTCGCCCTAGACGTGAAAGGTTTAATTTCTGAGGGTTTTGTCCCAAATCTCTCTTTCAATTATTTAGTTTGATTGTTTTTAATATTATTTTCCTTGAAGTTACTAACGTGTGTATTTTGTTATTAGAAAGAGGTACGAGGCATCAAAGTAAGTACTTTAATTGATTAATTGATATTATGATGTAGAAATCATGTTTATATAGTTATTATGATATTTCTAGTATCATGTTTAGAGAAAAGGTTATAATATCAAATATGCTTATTATGATTCCTGCGATGCTTCCTATGTTCTTCCTAATATCTATGATTGTTAGTATCATGTTAGGGTTAAAGATTTGATTTTTATTGCTTAGTGACATGCTAGGGTTTGTTATTAATCTTGTTAGTATCATGCCTAGGATCTTGCTATTTTTATGCTTTAATATTAACATTGAATATGATTATGTTCATAATTTTTATACTTTATGATGATCATGAATATTGTCATTATTATTATTTTAATGATGATTATTTTATCTATGATGATTGTTATTATGATTATAATTTTATTGTCATGATTATTATGTTGCTTGATGCTTATTTATTGTTATTGCTTGATCACGCCTTTTATGCATGTTTAAAGGGAATTTGTACTTGTAATAACGCTTAATAAGATAATTAATAATCTTTTTTAGGGTTAATGTGATTATAATTTCAAATGATCGCCAATAATAGTTTTATTTGTGCATTAATATTCAACCAATATAGATAAACAGGTTTAGGCTAATCCTATTGATTGCATGTTAATTAGAAAGCGCACATGAATACGATCTGAATAAAGTAGAAGCCTATTATTAGGGCAGGTTCAATCTCTTTTAGGTTGGATTTGTACCTTCATCCCCGAACCCTTATTTGGTTCTAGACCTTATGGAGTTGACGATCTCTTGGATCGTTAAGGGGTGTAACCTTCACCCTGTGAATGGTTTACAAGTTCCTAAAACTTGTTGGCGACTCTTTTGCTCTATCTTCTTCCCTTTTAAACGCCACCGTACTTTAGTGTATGATTACAGTGGGGTTCAAGCTAGGGGATTAACGCTTGAAATTTATTCCCTACAGTTTTTGGCGACTCTACTGGGGAGGATTTCTATTTTAATTCCTGAATTTGTTTCGGCGATGATTTAGAATGAGTGGATGAGACTCGAAACGTTCTAAGTATTTCATGTGCGTAATTTTGATTAACATTATTGTCATATGCATAAAAAAGATCTCATTAGAAAGACCATCCCTAATGAGTTAAAAATATAGGATTTTACACGTAGGAAATTTGAGAAATATCTTTCACAACTAGGACCGAAATAACACCGTGCGAAACTGGAAAATTTTATCGAGCACAAAAAGCTACTGATGCATGTGGGAAGTAGCGTCAGGGGCCAGAGCTTGGCGCTAGCATTTTAGTCGTAGCGCCAGACGCCAGTATTGGCGCCAGGCGCTACAGTTAAAAGCTAGCGCCAGTCTCTGTTTGTTGGCGCCAATTTTCCCCAATACCGAGCCAGAAATATGCGTTCTAATTTCGACCGATTTTTCGTATTGTTTGCTCGATCCTACTTCCTGATTGAATTTTTTCTCACTTTTCTGAAACCCATATGTGTTCTACTAATGGACATAACCCTCTGGGAATTCATGCTCCATCTACCCGATTGAACGCTCCGTGCAACAAAGGGTACATCCGAGATTTTTGAATTCACCAAACCATGGAAGCGAGTTTTTTCTAAAACTCGCGGTGTCCCATCCACTCGCGCCAACCCTTCACGGTGTCCCATCCAGACAATTAACCATGGACCCTCTATTGACTAAACCATATCCCGAACTTTAGAGAACTAGAGCCATGGTTAGGTTGCGAACACATTGCATCATATTGTGCCTACTTGACTAATTGTGCATTATTTGTTGTGCATATATATTATGATTTCTCTTAACCGTTTGTTGACTTGTGTTGAGATTAAATAAATTAATGACTTAAAGAACTTTGCCTAACTAATTAACTAATTAATTAATTTGAGTCAATAAAGTCTAATATTTTAATCGAAATTGACCTAGTACGACTTAGGCATACCCCAATTGACTAATAACACCGAAAACAGTCCCAGATCGAAGCTCCAATATTGGCGCCAAGGTCTGAGCTGTAGCGCCACACTATAGAATGTGGCGCCTGACGACAGCACTGTCGTCTGGCGCCAAGCTCCACATTGCGACGCCAATCCTGTCGTTCGGCCGACATTTCGGATTATTGGTCGAGTCATCACCTAGGGTCTAATTAATCAGTTTCTATTTAATTCGGTTAAGTTTTGCTGTCAATAGTACTTATTTGAGTCGATGATCGAGTTTAGGCACTAAGTCCCATGGTCTTACACAAGAGTCCAAGCATGTCACTTACTCTCAACGCACACACCAATACACATACTTTGACAATGTTTAAGAGAGTCTTGTGTGCGCGTTTTTTCCGTCATTTTTTTAGGGGGGTAAGTCGGATATTAATCCTCCAATAAAATAAAATAAAAAAAAAAAACTATATTTAGTTCCCTAAAATTATGTACATTATTTTTTTCACTTTTTCTTTTTTCCTCCTTAAAATAAACCGTGAAGTCAAGTTGATTCGAGTCAAGTAATTAAAACGTAAAATGGTTTAATTTACAGCGCGTGGTCAAGAAAGGAAGGACGGTTAATCAAAGACAACCTTTTCGTACAAGTCCAACTTTTCGACAAACCCATAGCTCGTAAGAGGAAAGCTAAGACTATAATGGCAACACAAGAAGAATCAATGATCTTACGAACCAACTGGTTACCGTGACGGAGACACTGAAGCTTCTCGCACTCAAGATTGATGATCCCGTGAAGCAACAACAGATGGACCTCATGCAAGAGAGTCTAAGTAAGCTGTCTAGCGACTACAAGTTTCAAGAACTTACATCACAAGGGGTCTCGGTGGACAAAGATATTCTTCCGCAGAAGTTCAACGCTAACGACATCCCAAAATTCAGAGCAACTGACAACCCTTACTTTCATTTAAGAGCATTCGAAACAATAATGAGTATTAAGGGTATCGATAAGAAGGTTTTCCCCTCTCTGTTCTCATTATCTCTCGAGACCGTTTGCCAACAATGGTTCTTTTCTCTCGAGAAGGAAAAAACCTCTACCTGGGAGTCCATAGCAAACGCTTTCGTTGATAGGTACAAGTGCAACATTCAAGTCGAGACTGACCATAGGGAACTTGAAATCCTCAAGCAGAAAGAGAATGAAGGCTTCACCTCTTTCTTTAACAAATGGAGGGAAACCTCAGCTAAGATGATTGAGGTGCCAAGTGAAAAAGAGTTTGTGAGGCTGTTTATCAAAAATCTTCAAGAAAAATATTCCAAGCATCTCAAGTATCAAAATAATCTCCATACCTTCAAGGCCGTTTATGACATTGGGATCAATATTGAAGACGACTTGGCTAAGTTAAAAGCTACCAACAATAAATCCAACAGTGGCTGGAAAGGAAAGAAGAACGACAATCCTTCTTCTTCCAAAATCGCCCACTCAAACAACGTTAGCACTTTTAATTTAGGAGAAGTCCTTGCTATGAAAAATCAAGGACAGAAGAAACCATTTAGGAGGAACTTTACTCCTATTGGCATGAGTTATGACACCGCATTTGATCGATTAAATGCAAAAGGTCTTATAATTCCTATTGGACCATTTGGGGACCCACCAGTAGAGAAGAGGTCGGCTAACTGGAACCCCAATGCACACTGCAAGTATCACCAAGGTAGGGGCCATCTCACCAAAAACTGTTGGAAGCTTAAGGAAGCCATCCAAGACTTAATCGACAACAACAAGTTGTCGTTGCCCCCTGCCAGTAAGAAGCCAAGAATTGACAATACACCTCTCGCTCATACCCTGGCTATCTCTGATGAGGAAAACAAGGTTGACCCCTCATCTCTCATTAAACCTGTCAAAGAAATCCATGCCGCAGAAAAGGAAGAGGAAATCTTTTTCGATGTCAAGGATAACCTTCCAGAACCGGCAAGTAAGGAAAATATACAATTGCTCGCACTGTCTATGATGGAGGTATCGCATTTACTACGTGAAGCTCTCAAGGCTATAAAGGAACCCCAAAAGAAACAAGACGAGGTTCCACTTCCAAAAGATGAACCTAAAAGGGGATTCACACCAGTGAGAACGACTTATGAGGCAAAGCATTTTCCTTTACAAGTCACTGAAAAACCCAAGAAGAGCAATAGAATCTACACTCCAATTGGGATCCCATATGCACAAATGTTCGAAATGCTCTCCGAGAGTGGTGAGATCAAACCTCTCGAACCAAGACCATTCGAATCATTGAAAAGAACAGATAGATATTATTGTCAGTATCATCAATCATGGGGTCACACTATAGAAAACTGTTTCAAATTCAAGGATTTGGTTCAGAAAATGATTGATGAAAAGAAACTAGTCCAAGTTCAACAAGAAGAGGATGCAACCATCAATGGGGTTTGGGAAAGTGATGAAGAAGATGTCTATCTAAAGGACACAGTAGGACTTCCACCTTATGTGTCATACACCACATATGACATTTGGGCTGAAGAAGACTCATCAATAGACGTCCTCACAAGATCCGGGAGAATGCAACCTCCCCTTTCAACACAACCTATGCCAACCATACAAAAAGTTCCCATACCTATCATTGAAGACAATGATATTGTTAAGCAGTTTAAGAAGACAAAAGTTGAGATGAATGTATGGAAACTTCTGGCGACATCTCGAGAACATAGGTTGGCAGTAATGAATGCCTTGGACAAAATTGGGATAGATTCTGACACTACTCCTGAGGGATTAGCCAACTTCCTCACAAGTGACCTTCCTAGTCCAATTAATTTGATCACCTTCTCTAACAAAGATTTACCCCCAGAAGGTGGCAAACATTACAAGGCATTAAACCTCACAGTAGTTTGCAAGAGGATGAATGTTCCTATGACTCTTGTAGACAATGGATCGGCCATCAACGTCTGTCCACTTAGAACTGCGAGGATGCTAGGCATAAGGGACGAAGATTTAACTCCGTCTACACAAGGAATAAGGGCCTACGACAACACTCGTCGTCAAACTCTTGGCAAAATTACCCTGAATGTAACGGCAGGAGCAATAGAACATGCTACTACTTTTCAAGTAGTAGACATTAAAGCTTCGTTCAACTTGTTGTTGGGACGCCCTTGGATTCATGATCTAAAGGTCTTCCCTTCCTCTCTCCACCAACAAGTAAAAGCTATAGTTGGGGGAATTCCAATCACCATCGATGCTTCGCCTATGAGGATCAAATCTATAGAGAATCCGATCATTAATGTGGAACACGACGAGGATGATGAAGATTTATGGGGCTTTAACGAAGAAGTCTCCTTAATCCAGGAGGATGAAAGGACCCCTCTTTGTCATGACCCCCATTCCAACATGATTGTAAATGCCATGCTAAAGAAACAAGGACATTTTCCTGGGATGACCCTAGGAAAGAAGAAAGGAATGGCAAAACCGCTGGAGTCACCTGGCCTCCCTAAGTTAGACACTTTCGGACTTGGTTTCGAACCGACTTGGAAAGATCTCAAGCGAGCCCAAGAAAAGTCAAAGGCACGTAGGGACGCTCGCATTCAAAAGAAAGCAATCCCAATGGATCAGTACCCCCTTACGCTCAATGGTCAATTTATAAAAGAAGGAGAGGACTATCCATGCCATGAATTTCCCGAGCCATTTGTTGTAAACGGCATAAGACAACCGGGATTCGAGATTTTCTTGGATTGCTATTTCACTGATGAAATCCCAACTCCTGACTACAAGGAGAAAGCACCCCCATGCTTTGACTTTAACATCATGGGATTACTGTTTGGGCAAGAACAGAATGAGCCAACTTGTAAAGAGGATAACTCCTCGCTCATTCAAACAGTCCTACAAAGTGAAAACTTCGATCCCTCGAAGCTGATCACTCCAGCTGAATGATCCCTACAAGGGTGGCGCAAGACTATCAAGGTGACTACCCCAAGCGGAAGGAAGATATCCATCACGACAGGGCAAGGACCGATGTTTGAAGAGTCGTCTGAGTCAGAGTCTTTCCCCCTAGAGTCTTCTAAGTCTTTAATAGTAGCGCCTCCCCCTCCTATTTCTTCTCCTAGGATAGTTAGTGATCCAGTGCCTGAGGACATATCACTCTTTGATGTAATGATCTCAGAGTATAATAATATTTCTCATTCTCCTTATTTCTCGTGTTCTTCTTTAATCCAAGATGACAAGCATTGCTTAACTAACAATGAAAAAGACAAAGAAATTATTAAAGCAATGGAAACACTCGAAAAGGAAACACCGGTAATTGAAGAAACGGTTGATATCTCAAATGATTCAACCCATAAAAGAGAAGTTAAAATCGGATTAACATTGAATAAACAAGAAAGAACCGATTTAATCAACTTACTTAAAGAATTTATCGATGTATTTGCTTGGTCATATGAAGATATGTCAGGCATTAACAGAGAAATAGCTCAACACACTATACCACTAATTCCAGGAATGAAAACCGTAAAACAAAAGTTACGTCGAATGAAACCTGACGTAGCTCTTAAAATAAAAGAAGAAGTTCAAAAACAAATAACTGCAGGTTTCATCAAGGTATCCAAATACCCCGAATGGGTCGCCAACGTCGTCCCAGTTCCAAAGAAAGACGGAAGGGTAAGAATGTGTGTCGACTATCGAGATCTAAATAAGGCAAGTCCAAAGGACGACTTCCCTTTGCCACACATCGACATTCTGGTAGATAACACGGCAAATCACGCGCTCCTCTCGTTCATGGATGGGTACGCAGGTTACAACCAGATTCTCATGGCAGAAGAAGACATGGAGAAAACAACCTTTATAACACCATGGGGCACTTACTGCTACACAGGTAATGCCATTCGGGTTGAAAAACGCGGGTGCTACTTACCAACGTGCAGCAACTGCCTTACTCCATGACATGATGCATAAAGAAGTCGAAGTATATGTCGACGACATGATTGTAAAGTCAAAAGACCGTCCAGGACATCAAGTAGACTTAAGGAAATTTTTCGAAAGGCTAAGAAAATACAATATGAGGTTAAATCCAGTTAAGTGTGCTTTTAGAGTCACCTCAGGCAAGCTTTTGGGTTACGTCATAAGCTCTAGAGGAATAGAGGTAGACCCAACCAAGATCAAAGCAATCATGTCAATGCCACCGCCCAAGACTGAGAAACAGATTCGAGGATTTATTGGCCGTTTGCAATACATAAGTAGGTTCATATCAAAATTGACGACAATATGTGAACCAATCTTCAAGAAGCTCAAGAAGAATGTACCAGTGATATGGGATGACGAGTGTCAAAAAGCCTTTGAAAAGATCAAAGCCTATCTCTCAAATCCTCCCGTATTAGCACCAGCACTTCCCGGAATACCTCTTAGGTTAAATTTGACGGTTACCAAAGAGACAATGGGAGCTATGCTAGCACAAGAAGTAGAAGGCAAAGAGAATGAAATCTACTACCTAAGCAAGAAAATGCTCGAGTACGAAGCACGCTATACACCACTCAAGAAGTTATGCCTCACCTTGGTGTGGGCCACAACCAAATTAAGACATTACATACTAGTGCATACCGTCTTTGTAGTCTCCCGATATGATCCGCTCAAGTATCTATTTGAGAAATCTACACTCTACGGACACATATCAAGATGGATAGTCAATCTAGCCCAGTTTGATGTAAGGTTCGTGCCACAAAAAGCTATCAAAGGATCCGTGGTGTCAGATTTTCTAGCAGATTTTCCAATAGAAGACTCGATGCCAATACAAGACAACGAATTTCCAGACGAAGACCTAATGGTTACTAAAGACGATACTTGGACCTTATACTTCGACGGAGCCTCGAACCAAAAGGGATGTGGCGTTGGAGTATTACTAGTATCATCTAAAGAAGAGCATGTTCCAATCTCCATAAAGCTTGATTTCGACGTCACCAACAATGCTGCTGAATATGAAGCATGCGTGGTAGGCCTTGAAATAGCTTTGGCATTGGGAGTAAAAAAGTTAAGGATATTCGGAGACTCTTCTTTGATCATCAATGAGATATCTAAAAGGTGGAAAGTAAGGAGCGAAAGTCTGGCCCCTTACCAAACCTATCTGGAAACTCTTACCGATCAGTTAGAGAAGGTAGAATACACATATCTACCTAGGGAAGAAAATCAATTTGATGATGCCTTGGAAAGACTAGCCTCTAGGATTCCCGCGAAAATCGAGCAAATGCCTCTAACTATAGAAAAAAGACACAAACCAGCATACATCCAGGCTATAGAAGACGACGAAGTAGTCCAAGAAGAAGAAGAAGAAGAAGAAGAAGAAGAAGAAGAAGAAAAAGAAGAAGAAGAAGAAGAAGAAGAAGAAGAAGAAGAAGAAGAAGAAGAAGAAGAAGAAGAAGAAGAAGAAGAAGAAGAAGAAGAAGAAGAAGAAGAAGAAGAAGAAGAAGAAGAAGAAGAAGAAGAAGAAGAAGAAGAAGAAGAAGAAGAAGAAGAACCGTGGTACACGGACATACTCAATTTTGTCACCAAAGGAGAATATCCTCCTCACGCTGACAAAAGAGCAAAAAGAGCATTAAGGCTTTTGGCTTCCCAATATGTACTCATAGACAACGAGCTACATAAAAGGGTACCTAAGGGTCGAGCTCTCTTATGTGTAGGAAAGAAGGATGCACAAAGAGCAATGAGGATAGTCCACGAAGGAATATGTGGAACACATATAAATGGAAAAATGTTAGTCCAAAAGATAATGTGAGAAGGATATTATTGGACTACAATGAATAGGGATTGCCATCAATACGTAAAAAGATGCCCTAAGTGCCAAATTTATGCAACATATCCCTCCATCCTTGCTCTACGCCTACACATCGCCATGGCCATTCTCTACATGGAGAATTGACATCATAGGCAAAATCACTCCCCCAGGAACAGGAGGCCACGAATATATCCTAGTAGCAATTTATTACTTCACAAAGTGGGTCGAAGCGCAATCATACGCTAAACTCACTGCAAAACATGTAGCACTCTTTATCGAGAGAAATATTATTTTTCGATACGGAGTCCCACATGAAATGATAAGTGACAATGGAACTCACTTTCAAGTCGAATGTGAAGAATTGCTACAAAAATACGGCATTCAACATCATCATTCTTCCCCTTATAGGCCTCAAGCAAATAGAGCAGTCGAGGCAGCTAATAAAAACCTAAATACTATCATCGAGAAAATGACAGAAAATTACAAGGATTGGCCTGACAAACTTCACTTCGCATTGTGGGGTTTACCGCACGTCAATTCGCACATCAACAGGAAATACGCCATTTTCCTTGGTATATGGAATGGATGTCGTACAACCTGTCGAACTAGAAATACCGTCCCTACGCATTGCGTTAGAGAGTAAACTCGTTGAAGTTGAATGGACTAGGGCAAGATATGAAGAATTAATTCTACTCGATGAGAAACGACTAGAAGCTCTACATCACACTCAGCGTTATCAGACTCGTATGGCTAGGCATTTTAATAAGAAGGTCAAGACAAGAAACATCAAAGTAGGAGACTTGGTGTTAAAAGCACTAAGGAAAAATGTTTTAGATCTAAGGGGTAAATTTAGACCTAATTGGTCTGGACCCTACATTGTCAAAACAATCCTGTCGGGAGGTGCAGCAAAACTAACTAATATGGATGGCAATGAGTTCTCGAACATGACAAATCTTGACCAACTTAAGAAATACTACCCATAATTACTTGATTAAGATACTCAAGAGAGCTATGTTTGTCCTGATTCCTTAAGAAAGGATACGTTGGCAACCCTTTAAGGGTGCGGCCACCTTATTTTTCGAAATTTTTGCGTCCCAGATTTAATTAAAAATTCGACAGAAAATCGGCGAATTATCGGCGTCGTAGAGAAGAACCTGACGCCAGCCAACAACCATCAGCGCCAGCCGATGAAATTGGCGCCTGGCGCCAGACTTCCCTGGTAGGCGCCAATCGCAAATAATCGGCGCCAATTTGAAAATAAATTATGGGCAAATTTCGGTGTTTTTCAGAAAATTTTCGACTTTCGTACTCGAAGAATTTCTGGAAAATTAATTTTTTTTCTCGGTTTTCATTGCTTTAATAAAATAAATTTAAAATAAATAATTTAATTAAAAGTTGAAATTTCATTAATAAAATAACATTACATTATTGATGGAATTTAAACAAAGCTGAAATAAATTAACTTTAAATGAAAAATGCAAACTAAGTCTAATAATTTGAAGTTAAGCAATGCTCCTAATCTTTCTTTTCTTTCCTAGCCCTTTTCCAACTTTTTTCTGCTTCCTCCTCCTCGTCCATAACTTTAGCTAGTAGGCATCCTTTAGAGGACCTACATTCAATCTTAGAGTAGATAGTCTCCCCTTCAGCTAGTACTCCATATTTCTTTTCTACCCAAGCCTTTTTATCTGTGGTGTCAGCTTTCCTTTTCCCTTTATCTTTGGTAGCACTTTTCTTCCTAGGCATTGCAGGTGTTTTGAATTCAACTCTTGCACCTAGACGTTCCTTGGAAGGAATCACCCTGTCACCTAGACGACTCTTCACATCAGTTTTACCCTGATCTTTCTTCGGATCCTTCGAAGGCTTCTTCAGCAACCACTTCTTCACATCATTGGGCAAAGAAGGAGGAACCTTTTGGGTAATCACTTCCCATAAAGGTCTAGCACTCCAGTAAGAATCAAATCTGTCTACTTCTTGAGAAACGGGGTACTCATAGGGAGGACGAAGATCCCCGGAAGGAATATTCTGAAGCAAGCCGTATTGTCTTTTTACCCTGCATGGATAATAATAAGTCATACGAGTCAAACTTGGGAGACGGCAGAAAGTTTTATTGTTCACACCAACCATCCTTTCTATTTTCCACAATGGGACGACCCACTTGATAGCAAAATTGCGAGATTCGAAGACCTTTCTCCACCCATGGAGCCCAATTTTAGGGAAGCGTTTCTTCCTCCTCACGAAGAAATTGGGAGTATACTTCTCAATATTGTCTGGAGGGCTAATTAATTCTAGCCTTTCCATTAGCCACATCTGTAAAAAAATTGCAATGCAAATAAATTATTACAATACAAAAATATATTTTTTAATTTCTGTAATTAAAAATGTTATTTTTCTACCTGTAATAAAATTAGAGAGCCGCAAAAAGGTGCTTTAGGGTCCCTTTTCAATTTATCAAGACTAATCATAGTCTCTCCAACTATCAATGGCATTAAATTTCTCCCTGATTCAATTTGCTCTAGAACGGTGGTTATAATTGATTGACCTTCATTATTTTTACCACTACTAAGAAAAAATTGATTAAGTATGCAAAATAAGAAAGCCCTTCTTCTATATATATGAAAAGATTCAGAAAGAGGTTTATCAAAATAATGGCGTGCAAATTCTTTCAAATTAACTATGTTGTCATTTACTATTTTGATAAATCCCTTTCTTTTAGATTAAAGAAGCGCTCAAAATCCTTATAATAATATGCATCTACTCTAGGGATTACTATGAGTTATGTTGCAGGGAAGCCTAAAATAGCACCAAATTCTTCTGGCAAAGGGCTAATCTTATCATACCCTATTCTAAAGCAATGAGAATCAACATTCCAAAATTCTAGAGCGGTATGTATGAAATCTAAGTCAAGATCTACCCCTTTGATGCCATAAATTCCCCCCAAGTGGAACAAATCTAATTCTTTTCTTTCTCTAGCATTAAGAGATCGACACCATTCATGAGTGTATTGGGTGAAAGTTTTTGTGACTAGAGACATGGTATTATTTTCCTAAAGCAAAGAATTATTTTATTTGCTGGAATTATGAGAAGAATCGGCTGGGCAGGGGGCTATTTATACACAACTTGCGAGCAGTTTTAATCAGGATGAAATACGAAATCAGCGCCCATTGGCGTCAAACCCCGTAATTGGCGCCATCCGCCAGTACACAGCGCCACACGCCAAGTGTAGCGCCTGGCGCTACACACCATTACGTGGCGCCAGCTGGCGCCAAGTTGCCACATCAGATGCGCTTGCTTAAATTGCGTTTTTATCCTAAACTCGAGTCGACTAATGACTTAACGGCTCAGATTATTTTTTCTAAACATCATTTTATCCTTTTCTTTTATTAATTAATATAGCTATTATATTAATTATATTATTCTTTTTTGGATTTTATTTAGAATAATTTCCAATTTTTTATACACACAAGCTTTTATTTGATTTTTTCCTTTTTTCATTTTTCTTTTTGGGGGAGAGAGTCGGATACCCTACATCAATAATAAAAATGACGGAATTTTTGCGCAAAATTGTTTGTCACACTTCTCTTGCACACACAAACATGCATATAATAATAGCAAACAAAATAAACTCATAATAGCATAAATATACAAAATATGTCTAAAAAAATAGTGAGTCTAAGGCAAAGTTCTATAAAAAGTCAAAATAAGAATCACAGTAACAAACTACGGCGCCGGAGGACGTATGCCCATCATATCGTAAAATTGCGCCGTACGAGGAGTCACCTCTCCACCAGCTCCAGCTCCAACTCCAGTCTTCGCAGGAGGAGGAAAACTCAATGTAGGTCCGCTCCACCCAGGATCAACCTGAGGCTGAGGTTGCGGAGGCTGCTGCGATGACGAGCCTATCTCGTACATCCCACCACCTCTAAAAGCCGAGGTAGCCTCTCCCTCACCTACTGGTGCAGCATGAGCACCCTCAGAAAAAGATCCCGAGCCCTCTGCAACGTCAGCACGAGCAGCCTCAGAGCGACCGCCTCTACCCCCTAACGTAGTACGACCACATCTCGAGCTAGACCTCGCTGGATCCCTCCGCACCTCAGGTCTCGTGCGGGTGTGAGAGGCAATAGGCTGGCCCTGCAAAAAGAATGAAATCAGAAACAAGGCAAAATCGAAGCGGTAATGCAAAGAAATATATAAAGAAAGACTACCTCTCGGATGACGTCGTCCCGACGGCAGGTGGCCGCATTCCTCATCCGGACGAGCTGGCTCCGAATGCATCTATGCATCGTGCCATCGCCGAAACCACCTCGCGCGAAAACTGTTAGAGAAAAAAGTCAGTAAACATGCATGATATATGGACAAAAATTGTGAATAACTAGGCTTACTCGAGTCTGGTGGCGAGGAATCGACCGCTCTACAAAGCGCTCGTCCTCGGGAGCTGCAGGAATCATCTCCTCGATCGGCCCATATGTCCCCTGGTAATGGATGGACATACGGGGTGGCACGAACTCAGTAGCACCGTCCTGATAAAGCAAAAAGTCAGTAAAATATTACTTGGGGGCTACTTAATAGAAAGTAAAAGCTGAAAAATCTTACCCTCACATCCTCAGCTGATACGGGGGCTGGAGCTAATAACGACAGTAGCTCCTCAGCATAGCGCCGCCCAGGGATCACGTAAGACCGCCAAGGGATACCAGCTCCCTCGGACATGCTCAAAAACCGTGTGTCGTCGAACATGTGACGTGGTGGAGGAGCAGGAACGACGAAGACATCAGAGGAATGATGTCTAGCAACCTTCTCTCCTAGGTACGCGATCGCCCATAAGTCCCCAGGAAATAGCGACGCTCAGCAGAATACTGTGCAGCTAACCCAGGGACTGTCCAGCCGCCCCACGGCCGGTACACCACCTCAGGCCCCTGCAAAGAACATCAATCAGGCAAGAGCATACCTAAAGCGTCGCGAAAAGGCAAATATATAAAGAGTCGTACCGCGATGATCCAGTCCCGGACATATGTAGTAGACATATCCACATGGCGACCGCCCCAAGAAGCGCTCACTGGAAATCCGCGCAGCGATGGTCTCGCCGGCGCAGCAAGGGGAAGTGCTCGTAGAACCAGATCTACAAGGAGTAAAAATTGTAAGTAAATGCTAGCTACAATGTAGAGCTAAACTTTATAGGGAATAATGTTTACCTCTACGACCTTCCAAAAGGCAGACAAAGCAACATTCGTCCCAAAGGACCGGTGTCGACACGAGTCCCTCAGTGCACAAATGAAGTCAGCATAGGCCAAGCTGGCCCAGTCATAGCTCCCGATCCGATGAAGATCGCGGACAGCAGGAAGGTAGTAAAGCAACGCCCTACTACCCTTGTCAGGAGAGAACGTCCCTGAAACAACATCAGTGCAAAGATGTGCACCCGCTACTCTCGGGTGGTCACATCGTCATCAAAAGCCGCTGCCAGCGTCGAGCGGCGAATCCCCCTAGCACTAAATTGAGTTGTCTCGACCTCAGCTCGGGCCCGAATAGCGATCGGCCCCAACAGCTCCTCAACCTCCGCAGAAAAGACGTTGATCCCACTATCGAACGGCAGTGGCACAGAGTTGAACTCCAGTCCTATAATGAGACTGAAGTCCGTAGGGGTGACCATCATCTCGCCCCAAGGGAAGTGGAAGGTGTTAGTGGTATCCCAGAAGAACTCCACCAAAGCGCGCACTATATGGTGACCCCCACTAGAGGCTACCATAGCCTCAGAGGTCTCAAACAAGGTAGCCAGTCCGCAAGACTCCCATAAGAGTCTCGTCTCAAGATCTCTGGCGATGTACATCTTGTACAAATCGCCCAAACCATCGCAGCCAGAACCGTGATACCGCGTCCTCCCGAACGTGATGCCCCGTCTCACCCGCTCAGAAATATGGTGGACAGGGACAAAGAACAGGGTCCGCTCATCCCACTCGGGGAGTCGACCAAGCGAAGTAGAAGGTGTGACGTCATCCTCTACGGGCTCATGCTCCCGTCGGATATTTCGGGACCGTGAACCCGAACCTCGCTGTCTAGCCATACTACATTGTGAAAAATCATCATAAATTAAGGTTCTGTGGTATCTAAGGTTCGCCTAGCCGCATGATACTATGTTCGCAAAAAACAGAGTACATAGTACTAAAACAGAGCACAAACTCAAATTGAGCATAACGGCATTTTTCAAGCAATCACACAATTTCTTGCAATACTATGGTAATTATTGTGACAATTGGACAAGAATTGCTTGCAAAAACATCAAGAACAAGCCACATTGTTCTTCACGACCTTAGGAGGTCCAACAATGGCAAATTGCTCATTTCTTCACCAAATTGAGTCAAACAAGTCTCAAATTACTCCCAAGGCAATATATAAACATAATCAAGCAATTTCATGGCATAAAATTTGATACAAGAAGTGAATTGAACATTTCTAATTTCGAATTTACATGAAATTCGTGAATAAACATGTCAAAAATTCATAAAACCTGATGTGATTTTAAAGTAAACTTACATAGATAAAAAAAGTAGATGAAAAGAGCTTTTATTTGCAACAAATTTTATTGAATTCTGTTGAGGAACGAGCAAGAACCGAGCAATTGAAGTTCTGCGGTTTTTCGGGCAGCCTACGCGACGAGCAAAGCAGCAAATGAAGAAGAAAGGGGTATTTAAGGAAATCCCCGTTGTAGCGCCAAGCCCTAGGCATTGGCGTCAAAAATTAGGCGTGGCGCCTGACGCCAATCTCAACGCCTGGCGCTAAGGCTGATTGTGTGACGCTGATGGCTTTTCAGCGGCGCCAGAACACCCAGCCACTTGGTGAGTTGTTCTACCTTTTTTGCAATATATTTCGGGTTCCTTGGTACGCCAGTTAGCCCCTCTAAGCAATTTGACATGATTTTTAGTAATCGTCTTGATTACATAAGGTGGTCGACCTGATGAAAGATCGTCTCACTTAGCTTAAAGCGCCTAAGCATTGGCTCGTTAACAAAAGGCATCGACATACTAGTTCATTAACAAAAGGCACCAACATAATGGTTCATTCGCAAAAAGGAATTGACGTACAGGTTCAAAGCAACGGAAGTGCCGATGTACAGGCATAGCGGAAGCAAAGTTCAGGCGAACTTTTAAAGATGGACAGATAGAGGTTTTCGGTAATTTCCTTAGGAAAATTATCGCATCAAATGAGGATTACTTCAAGCGAGGATATCTTCGACGGCATTCCCTAGCTTGTGGAGATTTGTCACAAACAACTGAAGGTAATTTCGAGAGAAATAATCTTCGATAGTATTCCCTTGGACGCGGAATATTATCAATGCGGATGAGGATTTGTTTCAAGAGAAGCAATCTTCGATAGTGTTCCCTGGCTTGTGGAATATTATCATAGCGGAGGAGGATTGTTTCACGCAAAGCAATCTTCCAATTTAGAAGCAGTTACGGGCGTAGCAGTTTTCATGCGGGATGGCATTCTCTAGCTTGTAGAAGGTCATCAAAACAATCGGTTACTTTCAGAGACTGTGTGCTCGGCGGTGCAACATACGCGTTTCTTAACTCTTTTATCTATTTAACTAACGCTAGTTTGCAGGTATCGGTGTTACAAGAATGATTTAGGATCGCAGAACGTTCTGAATCATTCTCGTCCCTATCGCTACTTTGACTTTTGTTTTCAAAACTTGCGTTTCTCCAAACTCAATCAAAGTGGGGGCTTCTGTAGACACCCATTTGTGTCTCCCCAATAACAAACCCAGTGATGAGTACCTTTCACGTCGAATCATAATAGAATGAAGCGAAAGTGTGGAAAGTCTAGTGTTGCAGATAGTTTTAATTTCTTTTCTCTTCTCTCTATTTTTGTAAACTTATTTTAAGAAAATAGCCAATCCAGTTTGGTTGGTACATGATATGGGTCCAATAGTAGTGTAGTTGGATGGGGCTTGACAAGAGCTTTCCAACGATATATTATAAGCCAAATTCCGATGAATATTGAGGAAGTTATGGCCAATTTACCAAACTGGGCCCGGTTTGAACCTTATATACGGCCCAATAATCTAGGGGAGGGCCTAATATGATTTATCATTCCTAATGCAATTAGGAATGGTTTTAGTCTTCTAGATTCTTCTAGAAGGTTCTTTTCATTCTTAATTCAATTAGCATTGATAAATTGACTTTTGTTGACTTTTCAGAGTTTTAATTAAAATCAAAAAGCATTTTCGAGGAAAATATATGATTTTATCCTCCAGTACGGCAAACTTATCTGATTTTCGAAAACGCGTTAAAAACAGGCTTGGCGCCTGACTCCAATCATTGGCGCCTGGTGCCAGCCATTGGCGCCTGGTGCTAGCCATTGGCGCCTGGCAACCAGGGTTGGCGTTAGCTCTATTTTACGTGCGCCAAGTGCTCTGTTTTGATATTTTATCTTTTTGGCTGATTTCTCTATAAATAACGACGTAAAAACTCCGTTTTGATTCACCAGTTCTCACGAATTCTCACCTACAATCAGTTTTCATTCGCAATCATTAATTCTCTTAATCAATTCATTCATCTTTCTCAAACCTTGTTTTTAAATACAAAATTCCGCATTCATTAGATCTAGAAACACCTATCCATATTCGAAGTTGACTTCGCCCTAGACGTGAAAGGTTTAATTTCTGAGGGTTTTGTCCCAAATCTCTCTTTCAATTATTTAGTTTGATTGTTTTTAATATTATTTTCCTTGAAGTTACTAACGTGTGTATTTTGTTATTAGAAAGAGGTACGAGGCATCAAAGTAAGTACTTTAATTGATTAATTGATATTATGATGTAGAAATCATGTTTATATAGTTATTATGATATTTCTAGTATCATGTTTAGAGAAAAGGTTATAATATCAAATATGCTTATTATGATTCCTGCGATGCTTCCTATGTTCTTCCTAATATCTATGATTGTTAGTATCATGTTAGGGTTAAAGATTTGATTTTTATTGCTTAGTGACATGCTAGGGTTTGTTATTAATCTTGTTAGTATCATGCCTAGGATCTTTCTATTTTTATGCTTTAATATTAACATTGAATATGATTATGTTCATAATTTTTATACTTTATGATGATCATGAATATTGTCATTATTATTATTTTAATGATGATTATTTTATCTATGATGATTGTTATTATGATTATAATTTTATTGTCATGATTATTATGTTGCTTGATGCTTATTTATTGTTATTGCTTGATCACGCCTTTTATGCATGTTTAAAGGGAATTTGTACTTGTAATCATGCTTAATAAGATAATTAATAATCTTGTTTAGGGTTAATGTGATTATAATTTCAAGTGATCGCCAATAATAGTTTTATTTGTGCATTAATATTCAACCAATATAGATAAACAGGTTTAGGCTAATCCTATTGATTGCATGTTAATTAGAAAGCGCACATGAATACGATCTGAATAAAGTAGAGGCCTATTATTAGGGCAGGTTCAATCACTTTTAGGTTGGATTTGTACCTTCATCCCCGAACCCTTATTTGGTTCTAGACCTTATGGAGTTGACGATCTCTTGGATTGTTAAGGGGTGTAACCTTCATCCTGTGAATGGTTTACAAGTTCCTAAAACTTGTTGGCGACTCTTTTGCTCTATTTCTTCCCTTTTGGACGCCACCGTACTTTAGTGTATGATCACAGTGGGGTTCAAGCTAGGGGATTAACGCTTGAAATTTATTCCCTACAGTAGCCGGCGCATTTTTCAAGCCAAACGGCATCACAGTATAACAGAATAACTCCTGATCAGTGACGAAGGTCGTCTTCTCTTGATCTTTTTTCCATAAGGGTATCTGATGGAAGCCGGCGTAGGAATCCATAAAACTCATCAGGGCATGCCCGGCTGTAGAATCGACTAGACTGACGATCTTTGGGAGCGGATAATTGTCCTTTGGACATGCCTTGTTGAGGTCTATGTAATTAACACACATACGCCAGGTACTATTCGGCTTCTTTACAAGCACAACATTCGCCACCCATTCGGGGAAATTACATGGCCGAATGAACCCAGCATCCAGCAGCTTTTTTACTTCGGCATCTATCGCCTGACTTATTTCCTCGCCATGATTTCTTTTCTTTTGCCGGATGGGCTTCTTTTATGGATCCACGACGAGTTTTTGGATAGCAAGATACGGGCTGACGCCTGACATCTCTTCCACTTCAAAGGCAAAAATGTCTTTGAATTCTTTCATCAATAGGTGCAGATTTGCACCCAGCTTAGCATAAGCAGTCATCCCAACCTTAATAGTACGCTCTGGACGGCTGTCGTCCAGAGGTATATCAATATGCTCTCAAATAGGTTGGGGACGGAGCTCAACTGACCGTTCCCCGGTCAGTGATTGCTATTTTTTCTCTTTCTTCACCTCCACCAGCTGATGAGCCTTTCTTTTCTTCCCGGCTGCTGGTGGGGTTGGGCTGGCATCCTTGACATTGTCTCAAGGTCTATTGGTTCCTGCCCTTGGCCGTCTGGGGCCATAGTATCCTTGACAGCTGAGAGGTAGCACTCCCAAGCCGTCTTTTGATCCCCATTCAAGGAACCAACAGAGCCATCATCCCTCTCATACTTAATGAGCATGAGAGAAGGAATGATTATAGCCTTGGCTTCGTTAAGGGTTGGACAGCCTAGGATAATGTTATAGGCGTTCAGTTCCTCAACGACCAAGAATTTGACGACTAGGTGTCGTCCTTTTCCCTTTTCACCCAGTCAGATTGGTAAGTCAATCCTACCGACTGGGTAAACCATCCCACCCCCGAAACCAACCATGGGGTGAGTAACCGGATGCATGCTATTGAGGCTGTATTTCAGCTTTTGCAGGCACCGAAGACTGATGATGTCCGACGAGCTTCCAGTGTCAATAAGGATCCGCCTAACCAACTGGTTGGCGACCTTACATTCAATGACGACCGAATCGTCATGCGGACGGCGAACAGTGCCCCTGTCCTTCTCAGTAATCAGAACATCTGGGAAGGAGGAGCTAGCTGACGCCTGCTCACCATCATCGTCATTGTCCATCTTTCGAAGACGGCTCTTAGAGCCCTGGATGGTAGGGCCACCGCATGAGAACCCGCCTGCTATGGTGTAGACCGGCTCCTTATCGGTGTCCAAACTACTAGCAGGCTGGGGTGTCTTAGATGACTGCCCCAGGTTCTTCTTATTAGTCCCTTTGGACTTGGAAATGTAGGACTTTAACATCCCCTTGTCAGTCAGACGGTCCAACGCCCGTTGAAGGCTAAAGCAGTCGTTAGTGTCATGGCCAACTTCCTCATGGTATTGGTAGAATTTATTTTTGTTCCTTGATTGAATGGAACTTTTCATTGGATTCGGCTTCTCTAGAGACAACCAGTCCTTGATCTCCATGAGGATGGAGTTGTAGTCCTTATTAAACTCGTAATTGGGGATGTACGGTTTAAACTCTTTCTTTTTCTTTTGGGACGGCTGGTCAGAATCACTCATCACCCAGACTTCTTTTCTTTTCTTACTCTCATCTTTTTTCTTCGCCGGCTGAGCAGGCCGGCTGTCTTTTTTCCTGTCAGACTTCTTGGAGTCCGGCTGCCTACCGGGTTAGCAGAGGTTGGTTGCTTGAATATAGCTTTCTGCCTCCCTTAGGGCCGCTTTCAAGGTAAAAGCCCCTTTTCTGACAAGGTCGAACTTAAAGGTCGACCCGTCTCTCAGACCCTTAAAGAAGTCTGTAAAAGCTACTTCGTCGGACAATCCTTGAATCTGAATTCTGGTCAGATTGAACCGTCTGACGTTGGAGCGCAATCCTTCTCTCTCTCCCTACTTAATGGTGCTCAAGTCAAGGCTTGTTTTCTTCGCAGGGATGTTCATTGAGAAGTTGGAAGCAAACAAGAGGCAAGCTTCTTGAAACTATCGATGGAGCCAGCTGGCAGGTTGCCAAACCATTGTTGGGAAATGCCCTTCAATGTAGCCGAAAAACATCGACACCAAGTGGCATCATCCAACCCCTGTAAATACATGAGATTGGTGTAAGCCATGAGGTGATCTTCCGGGTTGGAGGTACCGTCATAAGTACCCACCAACACATTTTTAACCTTGGCCGGCTGTGCCACCTCGGTTATTTCCCGGGTGAACGCGGAAGGTTGTTCACCCAGGCGGAGCAGACGAAGCTACCAGTCCAGTGGCTGGACATTGATGTATGTCGCCTGACCTCCGAAGAGGGTCGGCTACATGAAATGAGGAGAATACGCACCATAGACCATAGGTGGTACATACGGTGCATTCCCAATCATCTGAGGGCCAAAATAGACGGTATTACCGCATGTATGGATCTCATGCAAGGATTGCACATTCCCTGCAGATGTATTCTTAAAGCTGTCTGGAAAGCTTGATGTAGAAGCTGACTCAGACAACTGTTGATTCCTTTTGCGGGTGATGATCTCCCGGGCATCAAGAGTTGATTTTTTGTTTCCCACCGGCTGTTCACTCCGGCGGGTATTGTTGACATTCCTCTTAGGCAGAAGAATCTTGGACCAATCAATGGTCTTGGCTGCCTTCTCCTTTGGATGCGAAGTTGGCTGCCTATCTCTGACTGACTTCCCCTTCTCCAGAGGAGTCTTCCTTGCCGACTGACCCCTGCTTGGGCCAGCCCGGCTCTTGGTGATCAGATCCTTAATTTCACCCTTGAAACTAGTCATGAATTTCATGAGTTCATCTCGAGTGACTAGAGCAGATCCACCGGTCGTATGGGTTTCCCCTTCAGGCTGTCCAAGGGGTCGATTTGTACCCGCCTGGCTGGCACCCCACTCTACAATGTCCCTAGGCCAGATGCGCTTGGTTATCAGAGAGTCGTCACTGGCTATATAGGTTTCGACCTGAGGATCATCGTCCTCTTGGTCAGTAAAGACTTCCGCTTGGTCTACCGGACGCTCGAGAGGTGGTACAGACTCTTGAACCATTCTTGAGGTACTCTCCCCACAGACGGCGCCAAATGTTTTGGGTGTTTTTGTTCCTCAGGAGAGTTATGTCACAAAGACTGGTCCGACTGAGCTGTATCTGCAAAAACAACGGAGACTCCAGGTGGTTGGAGCTCAGCCTCCGAAGATCAAGTTAGTAACTTGAAAGAGAATAAAGAGTACGGAAATTTAGGTGGGTATCTGCTTGGATTCCAAGCTCAGGTGTTTATCTGATGAGAGAGAAAGCATGTGTAATAAATGATTAAATGTGTCCCCAAAATGGGGAAATATCTCCCTATTTATACGGTCATTGTTAGGTGTGCCCCTATCTAGGTCACTTGACCTAGATTTTAGTGGGCTGCGCCGAATTACGGCGCTTCTTGGGATTTGGGCCCTTGAAGGCCGCCATTTCAGAAGTTATCTGAAGGGGACACGTGTCAAGCGGCTAGGGGGCCACTTGGGCCAGCATGGTCTTGACACGTGGCCTTCTCTTATTGGTCCACATATTTAGGGTATTTTTACCCTAAACAGTTTTGGTTTTGGTTTAATTTCAATTCGAATAAATATTGATGTGGTCAAGTTGAATTTGTATAATTACGCCCTGCATATATTGATCAAACATTATCCAGATTTTAATAAACCTATACACGAAGTAATGGAGAATAAAAGGCATATAAGCTAAACAAATTGTACCAATATGTTATTAAGGGTTGGTTAAGGGTTTATAGAATCGTACCCATATATAAGTTGAACAAAAAGTATATGGGAATTTTATTAACTATTTCCATGTTCTAATTGGGTCGGGTATTAATTCGGGTTTGAATTGTTGTCGGGTCGGATTAAATCGGTTGATGGTTACTATCAGGTTGGCTGGAGGTTTAGGTTCAGGTCATAAAGTATTGGATTGAATCGGTTGTCGGTTAACATCAGATTGGTTCAGGTCGGGTTACAAGTAACTAGTTTCACCCCATTGTTCGGGTACAAGCTAAGTCAGGTTCAGATCATTGCTGGTTCACGGGTCGGGTCAATTTTTGACAGCTTTAGCAACAGCCACCAGTCCGCAACAAATGCACAAGCGCTTTCCTCTAGTTCAGCCCCCACTCATCTCCAATTGGCAGCCACCCTTCTCTAGCGCACTAAAACAGCTCCGAATCAATTAAGCACCGTACCACTACAATCGAAGCCCACCTTGAGCTACCACCATTCGGACCTCAACAAAGCCCCAATTTGATTCTAGTTCTCCGCGAGCGCGCACTCATACATCATGGCCGCGTACAAGGGCGTGAATATTGCAATTTTGAGGCAGTAGCTCCCCGTGCCCAGGCCGCGGCCTAGCTACGGGCGCGGTCATCTAGGAATTTATAAACCTATCACGAGCTTCTCACATGACAATTAACGAAGATCGAACGGTCTTTCTATGAAGCTTGATGAAGACGACGATGATGAACGGTGGTGATTAATTGATGGAGCTTGATGAAGGGGATTATTTCCCTTAATGAGAGCAGCCAAAATTCGAAGTCAGTGGACTTCAATTCCTTTTGATTTCTTTCTTTTAAATTCTTTTATTTTAATTTTAATTTTAATTTTATTTTACTTTTACTTTCCTTTTCCTTTTTTTTTTATATTTCATTTTCTTTTCCTTTTCTTTTATTTTATTTTCTCTTTTATTTTCTTTTATACTTGTAAATATAGATACCGATTTTTAGGGTAAAATTAGGAGAAGAATTTTATAATCAATTTTAGATCACATTTTCTTAGCTTAGTTGACAGCTTCTCTCTAGATCTAGGTTTAGTTTAGGAATAGTTTTAGAGAGAGAAAGTGAGGGATTTCAATGGTGGTTTGAGAGATTGAAGATTCAATGGTGACAATTGTATTGAAGATCTTCTTAATCAATTAATGAGCATTTCTCACACTCTCAGATCTTTATTTGCTTTGTTTAATTTCATATTGTTTGGTTGATTTTGATGATTGATTTTAATATTGGTTTTAATGGTTGATTTTGATAATTCTATTTGTTTGATTATTCATTTGATCATGTTTCTTGAGTAGTTGTTTTGTTATGGTTTGGGTAAACATGTATGATTGAGATTGATTTTGGAATTTGAATAGTTCTTGTGTTGTAATTAAATTGATTTATAGAGATTTGCATGTTGCTTAGTTTGATTGGAGTAGCTAACCATGATTGCTAGCATTGATTGCATGATTAAATTGATTGACATGACCACTTGATATCAATTTGATCATAATTGGTTGAGTATTTGATTAGTTTCTTCTTATTGTTGAGCACTAAAGAAATCTAGGTTATAGAGTATGAGGATGATTGATTGGATGCTCCTAATTGCTCCTACTATTTGTCTTTGCATTGCTTGGATTACTTGTTTCCCTAATTAGCTTGATAATCATGAATGCATGTTGATCCCCATTCCCAAGTGTTTCATTTGTTTGTTTAGTTCTTGGTTTAATTAGTTGATAGTGTTACTCTCTTTACCCTCTTGACTTTGATATAGCTTAGACATTAATTAGAAATACTTGAACAAGTGGTTCGACCTTTGACTTACTTCTATACTTGGATTATAAATTTTGTTTGACACTAGAGAGGATTAGTCAACGACCTACATTTTCGCTACGTCATCAGGTGCGTTTCCCATTAACATATAATCAATAAATTAATCCTAAGCATATTTAATCTATGTTGGTAGATTTTTAATATACATATAAATTTAATATTGGCGATCACTTGAATTAAAGGCATATTAGCCTAAATAAAATTATTAACTATCTTATAAGCGTGATTTCAAGTACAAATTCCCTTTAAACCTGCAAAGGAGGGCGTGACCAAACAATAACAATAATAATATCAAGCAACATATAATTATTAATAAACTATATATGAATTATTCGTAAGTTAACAAATAACATGAAACTATATATATAATTTGACACATTAATTTTTTGTGTAACTTTTTGCCTTTTTTGGGTAACTTTAAGGGGGTGTTTGGTAAGGGTATTTTAAAGAGGTGGAAATGAAATCAAATTTTCTTTACCCAATTTTGTTCTACAATTTTCCTAATAATTCCCTTAAGAAACAACAATTCTCTAAATTTCGCTCACTTTTTTTACGATTATTTAATTCTAATCACCAAGAATCCACATTCTCGGGTTTGTTATCTCTCAATTTTTTGTCGGAAAAAACCCTAGATTTTGATTATGTGTTAAATTTGTATATTTTTCATTCGTATTGTTTGTATTATTATTTTATATCTTGAAATACATGGATTTCTATTTAAATTCCATAATTTCGATTTTATAATTATCTGTCATTTTTCTCGTTTAATTTCTAGGGTTAATATGAAATCAATTTTTAGGGTGCTTGATATCAATTTCGATTTTCTACTAAATTAGATGGTATACATTGCTATTATTGCATGTAATTTGTTGTACCATGATATGCGTGTACTTCAAAATACTCTTTCTAGACCAAACGGTTTTAGGGTACCTCGAGGTAAGTGAAGGTCTTTTTTGTGAGTATATTGCCGAGGAGTTTTATAAAAATATAAGGTTAAGGGATTCGAACACTCAACCACTTATGAAAAAGTTGGCTATCTAACCATCTTAGCTCATCATCAAACATGTTATAAACATGAAAAAGAAATGTAATAAGTGTATACCACATGATTCAATTATTAGAAGGAAAAAAAAAACATTTAATATGTTGGTTTTATATTTCAAAATCCTTTTAAAAAATCTCTATTGCACGATAACAAAATTAGCAACCCGGGGCATCGCCAAAGCTACTCACTAGTTTCTAATTAATTGATTATCTTAAGAAAAATTACAAAGTTACACATGGGGGTAAGAAGGTCAACTAACATTTTGAGGGATATAATGGTTCATGCATTATTCATAAGAACAATCTCCTACTTTTTATAAGGTAGGGAAAAGGGAGGGAGTATATGATATAGAGTACATGATAATATGATATCCCTTTTAATTTTGGCTCATTATACATTTTACGCTTAATTTTTTTTTATTTTTCAGTCACGAGCTTATGTGAGAGTTGATTTTAAAAAAGAGAAATTAATGAATTTGTTAAGTTATATGCAAGAAAAATCTTTTATATAATTTAAGAGTTAATTCACCATAACACTCCAAACCTCCAACTCAATTATCATACATTCCCTCTCCCCTATTTATTATTTTTTATTTTTTATTTTTTTAAAAAAAAAACTTACTTACAAATAATTGCTACAATTCCAAATTAACATGAAAAAATAATCCATACTTTCTTTCCCCAAAACAAATTTTACGTGATTCACTCTCAATGTATTAGCTAAGCTACATTCGCGAATAAGCAAGAGGAGAGTATTTACTAATATCAAAGATAATATAAACTACTTCCTCCATTCTTTTTACTTGACCCACTTTGACTTTTATACTATTCATTACCCCTCCTTTGACCGTCTTATGTGAATAATATATTAGGAAAAACATATTCATGTGATATATTTTTGAATTCGTCTCAATAAATATATACTATCATAAATATTACTTTTTTAATTTTTACTTATGGAGAGTTAAAGTTATTAATCATTAAAGTTTTATCTTGACAAGCGTGATAAAAGAAACAGGTCATGTAAAAAAAATAGAGAAAGTACATAACAGTGGCCCTAATAATGAATGTATATAAACAGGATGTTATAGGCCAATAAATTGTATCCCACATAACAAAAATTGTAAGTAGACTATGTCGTTTACTCGTTCGTAGTATATTTCTCTGTTAATCATCCATGTATTCAAGATTATAACACAGTTTTTAACATAGCGCGATTCAGAAGATCTAGATGGTATAGGGTGCACTGTGACAAGAGTTCTCAAATCAAGTGTTCAGATTGGGTTTGGGTCGGGTGAATGCAAGTCAATTTAGCCGCTTTGGGACATGTCAGGTTGATAGACTCATCTATGTGGGCTTGGTTTGGATTGAATCATGTTCGGATTAAGTTATGCATCGTATTGATTTTGGTCGAGTTTGAATCGTGTCAAGTTCATTCCAGTTGATTCAAAACATGATCAAGTCAACTTAGTTCGGGTTTGAAGTAGGTTATTCTAGGTCAAATCAATTTTGGGTCAAGTCGTCATTAGATATAGTTTAATTTTGAGTCGGTTTATAGTCAAATCGGATTTAGGGCCTGTTCTGATTTACTAAACTGAATTGGAATGAACTGATTGGAGATGAACTGAACTGAACTAACATGAATTATTTATGGGAGAAAAAAAATTAGGAATTGAACTAAACTGAACTGAACTAATTGAAGCTTAATTGAACTGAACTGAAATTAAGCTAAAGAGAATAGACCCTTAGTTTGGATAGGGTCAAGTTAATTTAGTCACTATCAAGTTTGGGTTAGTGTCATTATCAAATCGAGTTAATTAAGCTCTAATCAGTTCCTTGTAAGATTCAAGTTTACTATCAATCGGTTCATTATTAGTTCAATCCAAATATAGTTTGGGTCATTAATGTGTTGGAAGCAATTAGAGTCATGCTATTATCAAGTTAGTTCAAGTACAAAATAGTAAAAAATAAATAATTTACAGTATTTGAAATCGAATTGAATACATGTGGGGTCAATGACAAGTTGAGTTGAACCTGGGTCGGGCTAGTCAGTGGCGGATCCAGGATTTTCAAACTGGTGAGTCACCATCAATAATGGATCACTTGTTTCAATCCAAAAAATTTATATATATATATATATATATATATATATATATATATATATATATTTCACTAAAATGATTTCAATCCAAAAATAGGACATAAAAATCCATACTACAATAGTACTTATAAATTCAATCTTACAAATCGAAAGTACGTACTCCAAATAAATAACATGTTACAAATAAATGGTACTATAAAATTATTACATTAAATTATCTTTATGACTTTTTACTAAATTGATAAGCTTTGTGGGAAAATATTAAAATTGGTTGCATAAATATAGTATAAATAGAAACAAGAATTATTAAAAAAATTATACGGAGTTGTAGGGAATATTTCAAGCGTTAATCCCCTAGCTTGAACCCCACTGTGATCACACACTAAAGTACGGTGGCGTCCAAAGGGAAGGAAGCTAGAGCAAAAGAGTCGCCAACAAGTTTTAGGAACTTGTAAACCGTTCACGAGGTGAAGGTTACACCCCTTAACGATCCAAGAGATCGTCAACTCCATAAAGTCTTGAACCGAATAGGGTTCGGGGATGAAGGTACAAATCCAACCTAAAGAGATTGAACCTGCCCTAATAATAGGCATCTACTTTATTATGATCGTATTCATGTGCGCTTTCTGACTAACATACAATCAATAGGTTTAACCCTAAACCTGTTTAATCTATGTTGGTTGAATATTAATGCACAAATAAACTATTATTGGCGATCACTTGAATTATAATCATATTAACCCTAAACAAGATTATTAATTATCTTATATAAGCGTGATTACAAGTACAAATTCCCTTTAAACATGCATAAAAGGCGTGATCAAGCAATAAAAATAAATAATATCAAGCAACATAATAATAATCACAATAATTATAATAACAATAATAATCATAAAAATAAACACGTTCATGTTAAAGCATAATAATAGCAAGATCCTAGGCATGATACTAACAAGATTAATAACAAACCCTAGCATGTCACTAAGCATTAAAAATCAAAGCTTTAGCCCTAAAATGATACTAACATGAATATTAGGAAGAAAATAAAAGGCATCATAACAATCATACTTAGTAATAAATTTACCCTAGACATGATACTAGGAATATTATAATAACAACCCAAGCATGAACTCTATATCATAACATCGATAAAAACCATTAAGTACTTACTTTGATGCTTCGTACCTCTTTCTAATAACAAAATACACACGTTAGTAACTTCAAGGAAAATAATAAAATAAACAATTAAATTAAATAATTGAAAGAGAGATTTGGGACCAAACCCTCAGAAATTAAACCTTTCACGTCTAGGGCGAAGGCAACTTCGAATATGGCTAGGTGTTTCTAAATCTAATGAATGCGGAATTTTTATATTTGAGAGAAGGCTAGTTTAGAAAAGAGAGAGAGAGAGAGAATAATCAAGAAAATCTTGATGAGAGTTCATGAGAATTAGATGAGAAGGATTGATGAGAATTGATGATTGAAAACGGAGTTTTTAGAACGCTATTTATAAAGAAAATCAACCAAAATGATAAAACATAAAAAACAGAGTTCTGACGCAAAAAACCAAATTAGCGCCAAACGCTGACCTTGGGGCCAGATGCTAAGGCTAGCGCCAGGCGCTACAGCTGGCGTTTGGCGCTGACTCAAAAATTCACGCGTTTTCTTAAAATCAGATAGAAATTGTCGTACATGAGGATAAATCGTATTTTCCTCAAAAACGTTTTTTTATTCTGATTAAAACTCTAAAAAGTCAACAAAAGTCAATTTATCAATGCTAATTAAATTAGGAATGAAAAGAACCTTCTAGAAGAATCTAGAAAACTAAAACCATTCCTAATTGCATTAGGAATGATAAATCCATATTAGGCCCTCCTCTAGATCATTGGGCCGCATATAAGGCTCAAACCAGGCCCAGCTCAGTAATTTGGTCATAACTTCCTCAATATTCATCGGAATTGGGCTTATAATATATCGTTGGAAAGCTCTTTTCAAACCCCATCCAAATACACCATTATTGGACCCATATCATGGACCAACCAAACTGGATTGACTGTTTTCTTAAAATAGGTTTTCAAAAACAGAGAGAAGAGAAATGAAATTAAAACTATCCGCAACACTAAACTTTCCACGCTTTCACTTCATTCGATTATGATTCGACGTCAAAGGTACTCATCACTTGGTTTGGTTTTGGGGAGACACAAATGGGTGTCTACAGGAGTACAAAAAAAAATAGTGAATAACTTAAGAGACCTGTTATCTCTTTAATGAAAAAACAAAGGAGCGCATATTCAAATTCAAAGTCAGCAGAAAAGAGACCTGTTATCTAAATAACAGGTCTCTTTGATATTTAAAAAAATCTGACAAAGTGCTAACTCAGGTGGGTGGCAGCAATAGCAGTAGAAAAGAGACTGTCTATCTATAACAAGCGGTCTCTTTGATTTTTTTTTTATTTTTTTTTAAAAAAAAAACAATTTGTGACTCACCATGCACATGAATAGATCCACCCCTGGGACTAGTATAGTCGAGTAAAATTTTGGTCATTATATATGAGTAAATTCAATCAAGTCAAGTCAAGATCATATTGAGTTAATTTTTTAAGTCGAGTTAGCTATTGATAACTCTAGTTGCAACTTGCAAGTGGAAAAATCACTAGTATATGATTATAAAATAATCTCAAAGGAACACCCAAAAAGAACTGCGAGGCGAAAGGGGGGTGAAGGGAATATTACACCCAGTTGGTATTTTAATAATTTAACTTTTGCACTATTCTCATATACTCATTGGCGAAGCCAATTAAGTTCCTAGTGTGCCCTACTATGCTACCAAAAAAAAAAAAAAAAAAAGAGAGAAGAGAAAAGGTTTAAATTAGTTTTTTTTAATTAAATAATTATAAAGTGCACTATTTTGCTAAGCTTACTTGTAGCCTAGTGGTTAGTGAATTGGTTTTTTTGTCAAAGGTCATGGGTTCAATTCTCCTGCCTTACATTCAATATTTGTTTTTTTTTAAAAAAAAAAAATTATTGTAACTTTTTTAATACTGTTTTTAACATATACACACTCAAATTGTTAGTTATAATTGATATTTTGGATCATGCTATTTGATACGAAAAATGTGTTTAGTGATTTCGAATCCATAGAAGAAGATTTTCAAAAATTGGTCATTGCTTAAAGCCTTGAATAGGCCAAAATAACATTTGATTGATTTTAAAATACTACATAAAAATAAATTTGAATATTTGAATTAAGAACATTCATGGTATGTAGTTGTGTAGTCTTAATATTTTTCAATTAAAAAGTTTAAGATAACGGATTTTTAGGGCTTGATAAGAAGACTTCTGGACGTATGGTGTCGTACCATTATTAAAATTATGGCTCCACTACTGCATATACTACATTGACTTTCGTTGATGCTTTATATAAATTAAATCATGTGAGTATTTAGCTTCCGAATATCGACTTTTGATAAATTTTTACTTATTGTCTACTGATAATTAAATATGTTATTTATCAAAGTTTCACGCTAACGAATGTGCCAATTAAAGTGGAACATTTATTTTAAAATATTGACATTACTCCGTGTAAGTTTAAGGAAAATTTATCAAAAAAAAACCTTTTAAAAGCACCATTTTGCAAAAGAAAACCTTTTAAAAGCTTTATCGTAAAAGAAAACCCGAAGTTGAAAATTTTTTGTTTAAAACAACCTAGTCCCACTAATTCACTTAATTAACCTCTAATTTCTTCTAATCAACCTCTAAGGCCCTGTTCTGTTCACCTTAAAAAAATAATATTAAGTAAAAATAATTTCAGTTCAGTAAAAATAAGTTAATTTCATTTCAGTAAAAATAATTTCAGGTCAGTAAAAATAAGTTCAGTTCAGCAAAATTCAGTTTTATTAAAGAAGAATTATAACAGAAAATCAGTAAAAATAATTTCAGTTCAACAAAAATAATTTAAGTTCAGTAAAAATAATTTCAGTTCAGTAAAAATAATTTCAGTTCAGCAAAATTAAGGTGAAAAGAACGGGGACTAATTCTCATTTTAGTACATAATAATTAAATTAATTTATAGATTAAAACAATTAAAAAAAACCACCACCCCCACCACCAGCCAGCCACCCCTCCCTCTCCCTTTCCCCTTCCCTCGGCAGCAGCCCCCCCTCCCCCAACTGAGCCAACGCCTTTTACCCTTACCGCCGGCAACCCACCTCCCTTTCCCCCTTACACCTTCCTTTCTTCTTCATCTTTTTCATCAATTTCCTCCAAAAATTCCTAATTTCATCTTTCTCTCTCCTAGATTAATCATGGTTAGCAATGGCTTCTCCCTCTCAATTTCCCTAAATTATCTCACAAAAACCCTAATTTATCAATTGAAGACTTGAATTTCACCTCAAATTTCTCTCTCCTCCTTCCACTACCATGTCCGGACCGATAATTGTACTCGACCTGCAATTCGTGGTCATATCGAGTTGATGTTTTTGGGGCGTGGGTGTTTTCGTGGTGGGTTGGCGATGGGAGTAAGGCGGTTTTCTTGGTGGTGGTTGACGACAGGAGTACGCTAGCTTATGGTAGGTTGTGCCTGGGGTGGTTGTAGTTGGCTTATTGGATGGGGGCAACAATTCTGATGGCTTAATCGGTGGTGGGGGCTGATGTCAAGGGAGGGGGAAAGGGAGTGGGTGGTTGGTTGGTGGTGAGGATGGTGGTTTTGGTTTTTTTTTTTTTTTTTTTTAATTTATAAACTAATGTTATTATTATATAGAGTTAAAGGATAATTAGAAGTAATTAGTAGTTAATTAGGTGAATTAGAGGTACCAGGTTGTCTTCAACAAAAATTAGGTGTTTTTGGGTTTTCTTTAACAACAAAGCTTTTAAATTTTTTTTTTTTTTTTTGACAAATTTGTCTAAGTTTATAACTCAATTACAATCTTCAACCATGCATTCAAAGTTTCAACATGTCATTTTCTCGAGTCAAAAAATGGTAAAGACACACATTGTCACATTGATGATAACTCGCCTAAACAAAATGTTGCATACCCACCTAATTATAAACCCAAATAACCAATAAAGCTTTCTTTATTAGAAAGTTTTTACAAATAAAATAATCAATAAAAATTATGAAAAGCTAATTAGTTCACATGTAAGCACACAATTTTGAGGGCAGGTTGAGTAGTTGACCCAACTACCATCACCTTTTTATGCAATAGTAATATAATTATGTGGATTTTAGGATAATTCCAATTTCCATTTTACATTTTTTATATTTTTCTTTTCTTTCGTTGATTAATAGTTTTATTAATTAATTTTATTTTAAAATATTTTTTTGGGTGTTACTAAAGTACTAAACACTTTCAAGTTCATGTGTTGAAGTTCAACCCCTAGGAAGTAGATTTTGTCCGTGACTTTCGCATGCAGCAGTTGGGGCTAAAAAGGTGAATTCACCGGCTAATGCCGGTCAATGTCTGGTACGTTACGTTAGTCTACTTTTGCATTTCAATTCTTACATCCTTATACAAGCGCGTCTACTGCTTATCCTCTTCACTTTCAATCAGACAATCATACAACTGCCTAGGGGTGTTAACGAGCCGAGCCGAGACCGAGCTTGGGTAACTCAGACTTGGCTCATTACACTATTGCTCGAGCTTCGAACTCGGCTCGAACTTTTTTGAGCTTAAATTACCAAGTTTAAATTACAGTAAAACTCGACTTAGGTTCGAAAATCATAACAATATTATGTTTATTTTTAAGATATAATATATTATAACAAATTTTATTTATTTTTCTTGGACTTATGAAAAATATTCTACCAATATTTAAGGTTACGATGTTAAAAAAAAAAAAAAAAATCGAGCTTGTTCACGAGCTTTTGAGCCGAACATAGTTGTGTTTCGGCTTGTAAAAATTCCGAGCCGAGCTCGAGTAGTTCATGAGCCGGCTAAGCTTATTAACACCTCTTTTATTCTATTCACTTGATTTTAATTTAGTTATGTTTGATTGGTATCTACATTTTTGTAGAGTTAGGTCAACATAAGTTTTAAGACGACATTGGGTCAGGCCACTCGAGGTACGGCACAATCAGCACAAAAAAAGCCGACACGACATGATTACGGTATAGACACGACATATTATTGTGTGCATCGGGCTATGAACCGAGCCTATTTTGCCTTTATTTGAAGGAAGCTTGACAACACATGCATGACCCAACTTGGCACAACAAAGCATGTTAAAATCAATGAAATTTGGCTTAGTTATACAAGTTCAGTACGGTGTCCCGAGGACACTGGTTGTGCATGAGCCACTCTTTTGAAATTTAACATCAACACGACACGACATGTAAATCGTGGGGTGGGCCTAGCCAACTAACACATAAAGAACGCATGAGGCAAGACCTGCAACCATCATGTTCGAGCTGAGCTCAAGTAGTTCACGAGCCGGCCTAGCCTATATTTGTTGCTTATTTGAAATAATTAAGTATTCGTTGGTCTAATTAAGTACTCCGTTAAGAATCATGCAATCTAAAGTTTACAATATGAAATAGAGCTAATTTGTGTCATATTTAATTATAAGGAGCTAGGACTCGGGAGTCCATAAAGATCAAGGAAATAATAATTTTATATTTCTATAAATCATTTTAATTTAATGGAGTGTTTAACATAATTTTTTTTATGAAAAAAAAAAATCACTTTTAATAAAATAATTTTTATTAGATAATTGGATCTTATAATATACATAGATGAGCACTGTCTAACAAGAGCGATTTGAATTAAATTTAATGCATTATGTAGTCATAATATGAAAGGCCGTGCTCTAAGCTTGATAAAAGAGTCTTACTTAATTTGGTCGTTAGCACGCATTGGAATGTTGATTATACTAACAAGATAGACCAATTTAAAAGTATTAGTATCGGTCAAATTCATGTTAGGCAAATGAATTGTTCGTTGTTCCCTTAGGACTTTGAATTTTGTAACTTACAATCAAAGTCAATTTTTTCATGCACTAATGGTCATTTCATCTTTCAACTTCTCCATAACGTAACTAAGTTGACTATATGGGTTGTAGCTTTTTTTTTTTTTTTGCTTTTTTTGGCCACAATTTGACTTAATTAAAGTAACGAGGTTGATGCGGTGTTATTTCATTATTTACCAATTAACCAAGTAAGAATTGTAGAAAAACAAAGAGCATAAAGATTGAATTATAAAGTTATAAATCTAAAAAATATTGTTTAGTTTGTGGTAAAGGTTATAAGTATTACCTCAAATTGTAAGGACTACGGATAATTAATAAATCAAGAGACTTAATGTAAACGTGTTAAGTACATAATTATACATTAAAGACACAATTTTTATCTAGGGTTGAGATGAGTTGAAATACATCTATTTTTTTTTTTTAAAAAAAAAGAAAAAGAAAATACATCTATTTTTTGATCAACTTTATTGGTATATTATCACTGAAAACTTACTTTCTCATATTTTTCACTAAAATATGTTACCATTTTCAACTTCATGCTTTATATTTGTGATCAAGAAATTTTTAATATGCTTAGTCAAAACAATTTTAAACATTTATGCTTAAAAAAAAAAAAGAAAAGAAAAAAAAAGTTAGTGTTAGTGAAAAAGTAAAATAATGATTTAAAACTCTTTAATTAGCTTGGGAACAATTCCAACATGTTTAAATGCTTTATAGGGTGGGTATGACTTTTTTTCCGAAGAAGAAGAAGAAGAGGAGGAGGAGGAGGAGGAGGGTGGGTATGAGTGTATGACTAATTGATGAGCAAGTTTTTAAGCCGGTTAAATAGAAAGCGAAGTAAAGGCTCTATCCCTTTTTCCACCCTAAGTTCGCGAAGGATCACCTTTGTTAATGAGAAGAAGAAATAAACTAGTATACTAAAGAGTTAAGTAAAGAGAACCATTGGCTAGAGTAATATTACAATTATTTTTGTCATAGGAAAAATTGTAAAAAATTAATCTCAACTTTGTTGTATTTTCCTTTTAATAAATCCAATGAATTATTATGGAATACTTTAAACTTTGGGGGCTTACTTTCTTCAGTCTCAAACCGGTCAACAAAAGCCAATGACTTATTATATCAGATCACTTGAAACGTGTCAAGTCCTGATTGGTCTAAAAAATTGAAAATAATAATAATAAAAAAAATCACAAAACACCAGCCAACCTCCCCTTTCTCAGCGGCCCACCTTAACACCAGCCTTCTGCCCAGATCGCCGCCTATTTGTGCCGGCCAGTCACCTCTTTCCAACCGCTAGCATCACTGATTTCCCCCTCCCCGAAACCTTTTGCCATTCCCCCAAGCAAACACGAAGCAAACACCTCCCCCATTCCCCAAAAACCCAAACCGCCCTTCCCCCCACCTTGAAACCCTAGCAGCTAGGATTTTCAATGGTGAAGGAAGGGTGTTTACTTTGGAGGTTTTCTCCTTTCAAGAGTGAAGGAGGTGGTTTTAAGGGAGTTCGAGCATTCCAAGGAGATTCGACGGGTGGGGGAGAGTTTTGAAAAGCAGGGAAGGAGGGCGAAAACAAGCGCAAGCTGGGGAGGGGAGTTAACGGCGCAGGGGGAGGAGAATAGCGGCAGCCACCAGCGTCAAGGTTTGGGTGGCTGGAATTTATTGGGGGTTTGACTAGCGGTGGGGTTTTTTAAAAATAAATAAATAAATTTGTTTGTTTTTAATTTTTTTTAACCAATTCACTTATGACACATGTCACTTTAAAAAAAAAAAACTCATTCAACCGGTCCCTCGATAATTGAGATTGAAGAAAGTAAATAACCCCTAAAGTTCGGATTATTTTAGAATAAATCAAAATTGGGATTATTAAAAGAAAATACAGCAAAGTTGGGTTTATTTTTACAATTTTTCTAATGTAATAATTATTGTAGAACAAAAGGAATATATTTCATGTGAAAGGATGATCCTAGTTACCTGCCAGATATCTCGAATAAAAAGCAAAACTATCGAAAATCGTTATGTGTATCCCAAATGAAGAGTGTATATTACATATAAGGGTGATTTAGATTGTCCGCCGCATTTTCTGATAAAGATATAATCTTGTCGAAAGCAAAATCAATGCTATGGTTAGTTCATCTTACTTCAAGATCTTATTAATTTTTTAGATTAGATGATGAGATATATATTTTTTATTATTGTTAAATATTTTAAATTAGGCAAAATTAGCCTCAACACTCTAAAATATAGCTTGGGTGCAATTAACCCCTTCAACTTTGATTAGTAGCTAAAACACCACCTAGTATTGATTAGCATACATATGAAGTCCAATTAACCAAGGCAATCAAACCAAATTTGTAAAGAAAAAAATTCAAATAAAATCATATCAAATTAGAATAAATAAATTTAGAATATACCAAGTACAATTATTTTCAGTTCAGTTCAGTTCAGTTCATCTCCTAATTTCCTTTTCTTATAAAATATTTAGTTCAGCTTTAATCAATTCAGTTCACTTCAGCTCAATTCAGTCAATGAGAACATACCCTAAATATCATATCAAATACGTAGTACACAAAAATAAGGTAAATTGAACATAACGTAACAAAGACGCGCATGAGTATGAGAGTGGGAAAAGAGAGCATATGATCCACAACGTCCTCGTTAGACCGCACCTAACATCATGAATTTCCTACGTCCCCACCATCCCAACCTTCAACCTCAGTAATCTCACTTTCAACTTTCAACTGATTTAATATTAATTTAATTTAAATACTTTTCGTAGAAAAATGACAAATTAAGTGCATTGACAATTAGATTTGTACTAACCATAATCTCCCAAATACCACTGTCCAAATTACAATTTCAGCACCTACTAAAAAGTCAGCTCATTTGTGTCATCATTTCTTTTTCTAATTCCACCCTATAAAATTACAAATATAAATAAAAACTTTTCTTTTTAGTCAATTTGTACAACTCAATTTAAGTGTTTATTCATACTAGAACCTCTGTTTTTTCTCTATACTAGATTCTATCCACATTATATTTTCAGTTTGGATATTCGGATTTTCGGATTTTCAATTTTGTAACGCGGGGTTAGACAAAAGTGTTTTTGTTTTTTTTTTTTTTCAAAAGTGTTGGTTTGTTAAAGATCCTTAATTTCTTCCATTAGAAGGCAATTGTAGAAGAAGATTATTAAAGGTGTATACAGTAAAAATCAACAAATTTTTTCTTTTTCTCTCTCCTCATTTAATAAACTTTTTGCCCACAAAAATTGCTCAACTACTCCTGCTACTACTACTCTACCCCATTTCAAGATCTTGGGATTTGTTCTGAGTTGGGATTGAAGTGAAAATTGTCACTTCAATTTGAAGTTGTTGTTAGTTGGGGTTTTTCAACTTTCTGGGTAATAATATTTCTGGGAAATTAATTTCATTTTCCTAGGTTATTGTGCTACTATTTTTTTCAATAAACAGTTAATTTGGGGGGTTAGAGTTTCTTGAGCTGGGTTATTTTTTTAGGTTATAATTTTCCTTATTTCATGGTCTTTGAATGTGATTACAGATCTCAGTGGGGTTGTACTTCTTGTAGCACGCTTAATTGCTTCAATTATAAGTTGCTTATTTTGCGGAATTAAGGTAAAATATTTTGATTTTGTGAAGTGGGTAGTTTTTAATTCAGTCAACAATCTCACATTCAAACAATTGGGGTTTCTGGGTTTTTGTGGGATTTTCATGATTTGTGTAATTGAAGATCTGAGAATTCTTTCTGTTTGGTATATTGGTGGAAAATTTGGTTTATTTGGTGATTCAAGGAGGTGAGATTATTGAGTCAGATTTTCGGGTCGTTTTCGAAACCAGATGGTTTGGATTTGTCAAAAGATTGAGTGACAAATTTGGCAAATGGTGGCAATGCAGGCTATGTCAATTATTTCCCTGAAATGTGTGTTGTTGATTTGGTTTGTGGTTTCTATACCCGGCTTCGAAACCCTAAGCCAGGCATGTGATTCAAATGACCTCATTGCTTTGAACCATTTTGCTGGCAATCTCACAAATGCAGCAAATGTGTTCAACACCAGCAGCACCAAATGCTGTGAATGGGATGGTGTTTCTTGTGATAATTCGAGTGCGAATAATAATGCGTCTGCTGTTAGTAGGGTGATCAGTTTGGTGCTGAGAAATAAGGGTCTTAGAGGAGTGATTTCGCGCTCTCTTGGTTATTTAGACCGGTTGGAGGTGCTTGATCTTTCAGGGAATTATCTTGAAGGTAGATTGCCTGTTGAGCTGTCGAATTTACGACAGATGGTTTTCATTGATGTTAGTTTCAATAAGTTATCTGGGTCAGTTGTTGAAGCATTTTCTGGGTTGGAAGGTGTTCAAACTGTGAATCTTTCCAGCAATTTTTTCAATGGGACACTTACTGATTTTGGGGTGTTCCCTGAATTGGCAGTGTTCAATATAAGCAACAATTCGTTCACTGGACAGGTGAATTCAAGAATTTGCGGTTCGAGTACGATTAAGATCATTGATATCTCGAAGAATCAGTTCACTGGTGTGCTTCAGAGCTTGCAGAATTGTACATCGTCTCTGGAGCAGTTGCACGCAGGCGACAATTCGCTGTCTGGTGAGCTTCCGAGCTTTATCTATGATATGTCTTTGTTGAAGCAGTTGTCAATACCTTTCAACAATTTCTCTGGTGAGATAAGTGTTGAATTCAGTAAGCTTTCCAACCTTACAAACTTGATCATTTCGGGCAATCACTTTTCTGGCTTATTTCCTGATGTGTTTGATAAGCTGACTAAACTAGAACAATTTATTGCACCTTCAAATATGTTTTCTGGGCCATTGCCTTTGAGTCTGGCTCAGTGCACTAGGCTTCGGGTGCTTGATCTTAGAAACAATTCTTTGTCTGGCCCTATCGGACTTGATTTTACTGGATTGTCGAGTCTTACTGTACTTGATCTTGCCAGTAATTTTCTGAATGACACCATCCCAACTTCACTTTCTAGTTGCAAGAAACTGAGAACGTTAAGCATGGCCAAGAATGAGTTACATGGTGAGGTACCGGAAAGCTTTGGAAACCTTGGATCTCTTTCCTTTCTGTCAATGTCAAACAATAGTTTGGTGAACTTGACAGGAGCGTTGTCAACCTTGCAGCAATGCAAAAATCTTATCACACTTATCCTCACTAGAAACTTTCATGGTGAAGAAATTCCAAGAATTTTGCCAGGGTTCGAGAAGCTTAGAGTTCTGGCACTTGGAAATTGTGGTCTACATGGTGAGATTCCTGTTTGGTTGCAGAATTGTGATAAGCTAGAAGTCCTTGATTTGTCGTGGAATCACTTAAATGGGAGCATTCCTTCTTGGATTGGGCAGATGGAAAATGTGTTTTACTTGGATTTCTCTAATAATTCGCTTTCTGGGGAGATTCCAAAAACTTTAATGCAGCTCAGTAGCCTGATCAATCCGCGTAGTTTTTCATCAGATCCTTCTTCAATCAATGGCATCCCACTGTATGTGAGGAGAAACAGCTCTTACGGCTTGCAGTATAACCAACTCTCCAGCTTTCCACCTTCTCTATATTTGAGCAACAACAAATTTAATGGGACTATACCAGTCGAGATAGGGCAGTTGAAGCAACTTCACGTGCTTGATTTCAGCAAAAACAACATCACAGGGACCATTCCTGATTCTATATCAAACATGCCGAATCTTGAGGTCTTAGATTTGTCCTTCAATGTCCTATACGGATCAATACCTCGATCACTTGATAAACTCTCATTTCTTTCGAAGTTTAGTGTTGCACATAATCATTTACAGGGACAAATACCATCAGGAGTACAATTTCAGGGCTTTCCAAACTCAAGCTTTGAGGGCAATCTTGGCCTTTGTGGGTCAACTCAAGCTCCTCCTTGTAACGATGACCACAATATGAGTATCCCTTCTGGTTCTAGCAATAAATTAGGTAGAAGAAGCATTATTGGGATAACAATAAGTGTTGGTGTTGGTATTGCCTTGCTCTTGGCAGTCGTTCTGCTGAAATTGTCCAGGAGAGATGCTCGAGCTTCTTCGGTTGATTTTCTAGATGAAGAGAATGGCCGGCCTCCAAGACTGTCTGAAGGGTTTACTACTGCAAAATTAGTGCTTTTCCAGAACTCAGAATGCAAGGATCTAACAGTTGGGGATTTGCTGAAATCCACTGATAATTTCAGTCAGGCAAATATTATTGGTTGTGGGGGATTTGGTCTAGTATACAAAGCTAGCCTCCCGGATGGCAGTAAAGTTGCTATCAAGAGGCTTTCTGGGGATTGTGGTCAAATGGAGCGTGAATTTCGTGCGGAAGTGGAAGCTTTATCAAAGGCTCAGCACAAGAATCTTGTTTCCTTGCAAGGCTACTGTCAGGTTGGTGATGACAAATTGTTGATCTACTCTTTCATGGAGAATGGAAGCTTGGACTATTGGTTGCACGAGTGTATTGATGGTGGCTCAGCCCTTAATTGGACTGCAAGATTGAGAATTGCTCAAGGTTCTGGTCATGGTTTAGCATACCTCCATAAGGTTTGTGAACCAAATATAGTCCACCGAGACATAAAATCTAGCAACATTCTTCTTGACGAAAAATTTGAAGCCCATTTGGCAGATTTTGGATTGTCAAGATTTCTTCGTCCTTATGATACCCATGTAACAACAGATTTAGTTGGAACTCTCGGCTATATACCTCCTGAATATAGCCAGACATTAACTGCTACCTTCAAAGGTGATGTTTACAGTTTTGGCGTTGTCCTTTTGGAGCTTCTTACTGGCAGGAGACCTGTTGAAGTCTGCAAAGGGAAAAATTGCAGGGATCTAGTTTCATGGGTGTTTCAGATGAAATTAGAGAAGAAAGAAGAGCAGGTGATAGATCCATTCATTTGGGACAAAGATCGGGAGAAGCAACTATTGGAGGTTCTGTGTATTGCCTGCCGGTGTTTGGATCAAAATCCAAGGAACAGGCCTTCCATAGACCAAGTTGTTTTATGGCTTGATGCCATTGGTGCCGGTTAAAAGCGTTTTAAATGTAGATTTTACTTAGTTTCAGGCGATAATACCTTTAATTCTGTAAAGAGGATATAGTATTGTATCAAGATTGGGTAGCTTAAGTTTTCTTTGCAGTAATTTACTCTATACAAACAAAGCATAATCTTTGTATACTTAGGCCAATTTGGTCACTTCTATTGGAAATAAACTTAAGTTTTTCCAATTGTTCCTTGCTTAGCAGTAAGCATATGCTAACACTACTGTTTTCGTTTCTGTAAAGCAAAATTTTCAAAATAGTCAGTTTTGTACCTGTATATTCTATATATTGTGATGCTGCGTATTTTATAATCAGCTGAATTGCCAGATTGTTATATTTGAATGAAGGTATTTTTCAAAATTGTACATGGTACTATAATCCCTCCGGCCACTAAGGTATAAAAACCGATGTGATCATTTGAGAGTATTTGTTTGTTGGATTCGGGACGTATTTTTTACTACAGAATTCTGGTTTTGTCCTTATTTTTCGTATTCTCCATGGTTCCCCTGCCTCTTTACTTCCCCTGCTCCCCTGCTTCTTATTTTCCCTGAAGTGTACCAGTTTGTATATTGTGATTTATATTCTCATGAATGTGCATTTATCAGAATATCGATTCGTTCCTTACCAATCCCTGCTTTGTTGTCTTGTGTGGATCGATCTTGCTAACGAGCGCCCCGGGGCGTTAGATAAGGATAAATTATATTGGTTGAAATGGTATTAAGTTAGGAATTCATGACAAAATCACGCGTCGTTCGGTGTAATTAATGTTAATTTTACTCTAATATTTGCACTTTAATTCTCTTATCTAACGCCCCGGGGGTGCTCATTAGCTTTTGCCAAATAAGAAAGTGCTCTTTTCAAACAATCAGTTAGCATAACATTGGCAGTAATAGTTGAACTTTGACTTCATTTTTTTTTTTTTTTTGCTGTATCCTATTCAAAAATCTGCAGCATGTAAGCAATTAAGCATGATGTTCATACAGTGAATTACAATTCCACTATTCTTCCTTCTTTTTACTAGAAGGCGTGTTATATAAAGGTGCTTTGAAATACAAATGAAAAGACTTTAAAAAGTTCCTTTTTTGCATTCATTCATTCATTCTGAAAATAAAAATAAAAATCATGAGTTGCAAAAAGATAAGAAAAACCAACAAATGATTCAAACATGTTTTAAATTGGGGTCCCAAAAATTAAAAGGTTTATTGAATTTGATTTTGACATTTCAATAATTTTCCTACCATTGGGGACAATTCAGACTTCAAATTTATTTGTCTTAATAAAACTGACACATTAGATTCTAGTACTATAAGTCTATAATATAGTCAATGACCAACTTTAATGTGGTTTGATTTATGTAAAAAAAATAAAAATAATAGTAGTAACGTTCCTATGCCATTTTCTTATGCAATTACAGATGGTAAATGGACTGGACAGGTGCTGATAGGCCCAATAACTCATTCTCTATAATCATACCTACCTAAAATTTTGAGTATAATCCCATTTTACATATTTTCCACTACTTGTAAATACTCCCTCCTTTCAAAAATTTGACACATACGAAGTATGTCAATACAATAGTGTAAGTGTTTAACCTTATATAAAATAAAATTATGATATTTAAGTAATAAATAAAATCTGTTGATACCATGAAACTTTATATGAATACCTTTTTAAAAATATTTCATAATAATGTTTGTTTTTTTATACGTAGCTAAACAATGATTATACTAAGGAAAAAAAAATTAAACATTGAGAGTGAAGGAAGGTCAAGTGGTTAGAGCCTTCTTTCCGTTTTCAGAGAAATTTGGGATCGATTCTCATCATCCACCCTTGTAGATCTCTAAATACTAAAAATAAAAATAAATAAATAAAAAAATAAAAAAACACACACACACACACTTTTCAATTATTTAAGAGCAAAATAGTATCAATCAATAACTATATACTAAAAGATAGACACAACAAAACTTATATGTCATTTTCTGGTGTGTCTCTTACTTTTTGTTTTTGTTTTGTTTTTTTAATATGTATTTAGGAAAAAAAATTTATATGAAATACATAAATAAAAGATTAGAAAAGATTTAATGTATCCTTCCATAATATTATTGATACCATAAACAAGTAAAATTTAAAAAAAAATAAATCAAATTCATGACACAATTTGTGACTAATTTACGGGTTAAATATATACACAAATGTTTAATAAAGGCGGATGTTCACTAAATTAATGAATGGCGGAAGTTGTGGAATCAATAACTACCAAAATTTGAATCTCGCACGTGCGTATTGATGATTGCCAAAATAAAGAAAGCACTTTCTCTCTCTTCCTCATTCATTCACCACTTGCTTTCTCTCTCGTTTTTTCTCTCAACTGCGATTTCTCTCTCCATAACTGGCGATTTTAAGCTTTTTCTCTCTCCTCAATCGACGATTTTCAAGCTTTTTCTCTCTTCTCTTTCACTTGTGAAGTTGTTATTTGCTAAATTCAGGTTCGTTTACTTATTTTTTTTTTTTGAGATTTTTGTTAGTTTTAGTTGTTTTGATTCTTCAATTTTTAGGTTTTTTTTATTTTGTTTTTGTTTTCGATTTTCGTAGTGTTTGATTCTGCAATGGTGAAGAAGAAGAGTACAAAGAAGTCTCTAGATGCTGAAGAAGGTGTGTTTACTTAAATTTTTCATCATTTTTTCAAAATTTTCAATTGAATTTTCGCTTATATATGTCGAATTAGCAGTGCATGTTATTTTTATAGTTTTCACTTGATTTTTCATGTAGATTCTGATAATTGAATTTGAATTTTGAAGTTAATATGTTTAATTTTGCTTTATTTTTTTTGTTCATTGTATATAATTGGTTAAAAATTTGTTATATATGTGTTGTGGTGTTGCTATATGTTAAACCTATTTTTCATGTTTGTTTGCGGATTTTTTTTTTTATCATTGCTTATTATTCTTTTAATTTTGCATGTTAGGTTTTTAGCAGAGAATGCTAATTAAACTGATTTTAGGTTTAGGTTTTATGTTTTGGTTAGAGTATGACTATAGTAGGCATATGTGCATTGTGTTTGTGCATCTGTGTTTGAGTAACATGCATATGTGCATTGTGTTTGTGCATTGTGCATTGTATTTGAATAATAGACATATATGTCATTTATATGCTTGACAATGGTCACTTTATGATGTTAAAAGGGTCACTTGTTGTGGTTAAAAGGGTCACTTTATGCAGTTAAAAGGGTCACTTTATGCATATAAAAGGGTCACTTTTTGCTGTTAAAAATGTCACTTTGTTCTGTTAAAAGAGTCACTTTATGTTGTTAAAAGGGTCACTTTGTGCTGTTAAAATGGTCACTTTATGCATTTAAAAGGGCCACTTTATGCATTTAAAAGGGTCATTATGCACATTATTCTAAATTTTTCCATGAGTAATTTCTGAATTTGTAATTTTTTGTTATTTCTCTGTAATAATTAGATACAGGTGGTTCAATATGTGGATATCGTTATAAATTGCCTTCAAAAGGAAAAGCAAAGCCTAAAGAGCCTGCTAAGGGCAAAGCAATACCTAAAAAGGCCCAGACAGTTCCTGAGAAGGGCAAAGCAGTACCTAAAAAGGCCTAGACAGTTCCTGAAAAGGGGCAGAATTATTTCTAAGAATGCCAAACCAGAGTCTGAGAAGGCTAAAATAGTTCCTAAGAAGGCCAAAATTGTACCTAAGAAGGCTAAAACAGTGCAAGATTCTGATTATGAAATGCTTTCTGATTATGATTCTGAGTCTTTTGCGTAAGCATACATAGTTTTTTGTTTTGCATTTTTTAATTATATTTTGTTTTTAGTTTATATTGTTTCAATTAATTTTTTTTATTATTATTTAGGGAGCGAAGAAGCTTGACTGCAAGGTGTAGACCACATACATTGGAAATTTTGTTGCAGAACTTTAGTCCTGAGCAAAAACAGGTTGTTGAAGAAATTGGTTTTGGTGGTTTATTACATCTGAAATTGAAAACTCTTAATCGTCAAATGCTACCTTGGCTTGTTGAAAACTTCAATGGTGGTAGCTGCATGTTTACCATTGCTATTGGTAAAGAATTTGTTGTTACTAGAAATGATATATGCGATGTGTTTTGCTTGCCTTTGAGTGATATTTGCGTTCCTGAACTTAAGAAAATTTTTGAAGATGAAAGTGTAGATAAACGTATCATTCAGGCATGGAGATCTGATTATGGTCTTTCTGATAAGCAACCTCTTCATTTGTCAAAATTGGAGTCTCGGATGGTTGATTTGGTTGATGGAGGGGAAGAATTTAAGAGGTGTTTTGTTCTTCAAGCTATGTCTAGCTTTTTAGCTCCTACTACTAATAGGACTGTTTCATTGAAGTTGCTGAAAGCTGTTGAAGAAGTTGATGAAATCAAAACTTTCGATTGATGTTCATATGTTTTGAAAAAGTTAAAGAAGGTTGTTCAGAAGTATAAGAATGATGAAACTGCTCAAAATGTTAGTGGTTGTTTGTTCTTATTGAGAATTATGTATTTTTATCGTTTAAATTTTCAAGGTGAAAAGGAAAGTAGTACTCTTCTTTTGATTCAACATTGGACGGATGCTAAGATTAAGAAGCGGGTTAATTTAGAGATCAAAGCTGGTGGTTATGAGCAGGGACCGTCGGATACTTTTACATATCCTGTGTCACAGTCTAATATTAGGGAAACTATTTTTAAGCAACCTCGTACTTTGGGATATGATAAGGGTGCTTCTACAAGTGGTACAACTAGCCGCATTGTTGCATTTGAGCTTCCAGAAGGTATTATGACTGATGAAGAAATTAAAGAAATTTCAATTGATGTAAGTGTTTTGATTTTTTTTTTTTTATATGTTTAGTTATTATTGCTTTATGTGCACAAAAGTTACCCTTTATATGTACAAAAGTTACCCTTTATTTGCACTAAAGTTACCCTTTATATACATTAAAGTTATCCTAAATATTTAGTTAAAAGGGTTACTTTATGCATATAAAAGAGTAACTTTATGCATTTAAAAGGGTCACTTTATGCATTTAAAAGGGTCACTTTAAGCATATATTCTGAATTTTTTATTTTTTATTTTTATTTTTATTTTTATTTTTATTTGTAACATTAATTTAGTTTCTTTTTTGTTCATATGTTTGTAGGTTGTTCATGAAACATTTCTTTTGGTTAAAAGAAATATGGATGTTTTATTATTGGTTCAGTCAACTGGTTTTCAAACCTTGAATGAGCTGGTTTCTTCTTGCAGAAGTGTTTCATTATCTTCTGATGATGCTGTTTCAATTTCTCAAACTGAACAGCTACTCTCTGATCCTTACTATTCGAAGATTTTAGATGGTTTAATTGATGAGTGCAATAAAATGAAGTATGTACGTGAGTTGTTTCGTGGTTTTTATGAACCTACAGAAGGTGATAAAGAAGTTGTTCCTGAAAAAGAACCTGCACAAGGTTTCAATGAAGATATTCCTAAGGATGATGACAATGGTCATGGAAAAAGTGTTAATGAAGGTCTTAATGATTCTGGACCTTCTGGTATCATTCCTGGTCCTACTGAAAATTTTCCTGTTAGGCGTATTGAAGAAAATGAACCTATTGGGCGTATCATCAGAGCGAATAAATCTCTATGCTCACTGGACTGTGGGCTAGTAGGTGTGCATGTGCCTTTTGTGACTCTGTTTTTGAAGGGTAATACTCAGATTTTCAGGAATTTGCCTCAGTTACATTTGGAAGTTCTCGATTATTGTTTGCTGAAGGATGTTTCAATGAATAGGAAGTTAAGTGTCATTTTTTATGATGATTATTTTTTTATCTGTTTTTTTTTTCCTCTATTGTTTTTTTTTAAATGCTGATCTTATTTTTTATTGTTTTAGTGAGAGCCTTGTTACTTTTGGAATGAATTTTTTAATTCCAAGAGAAGACATGGTGTCCCTTGTTGCTCCACTCAGGATTCGATGGTGCATTATTGATTGCTACTGTCTGTATTTGAATGAGAAAGCATGTTTTGAGGCTAGTGGTCCTCGAAAATTCTTCTTTGGTGTGAGGCAAAGTGTAAGTATTTTTATTTTTTTTATTTTAACACATTTACTTTATATATATATATATATATATATATATATATATATATATATATATATATATATATACATATATATATTGTTTTTTTCCATGAAGCTGGCTATTCAACAAATAAATAATAATTCTATTTATCAATATTTATGGTCTTGGACGATTAATAATGATTTTTCTTTAGAATTTGGCTACTTAATAGATCCACTTACTTCTATTATGTCAATGTTAATAACTACTGTTGCAATTCTGGTTCTTATTTATAGTGATAATTATATGTCTCATGATCAAGGATATTTGAGATTTTTTGCGTATATGAGTTTTTTCAATACTTCTATGCCGGGATTAGTTACTAGTTCGAATTTAATCCAAATTTATATTTTTTGGGAATTAGTTGGAATGTGCTCATATCTATTAATAGGTTTTTGGTTCACACGCCCTATTGCCGCAAATGCTTGTCAAAAAGCGTTTGTGACTAATCGTGTAGGAGATTTTGGCTTATTATTAGGAATTTTAGGTTTTTATTGGATAACAGGCAGTTTCGAGTTTCGAGATTTGTTTGAAATATTTAAAAATTTAATTAATAATAACGAGGTGAATTCCTTATTTTGTATTTTATGTGCTTTCTTGTTATTTGCCGGTGCAGTTGCTAAATCGGCCCAATTTCCCCTTCATGTATGGTTACCTGATGCTATGGAGGGGCCTACTCCTATTTCAGCTCTCATCCATGCTGCTACCATGGTCGCCGCGGGAATTTTTTTAGTTGCTCGACTGCTGCCTCTTTTCCTAATTCTACCTTCCATAATGTATGGAATTTCTTTTATAGGTATAATAACAGTACTACTAGGAGGAACCTTAGCTCTTGCTCAAAAAGACATTAAGATAAGTTTAGCTTATTCTACAATGTCTCAGTTGGGTTATATGATGTTAGCTCTAGGTATGGGTTCTTATCGAGCTGCTTTATTTCATTTGATTACTCATGCTTATTCAAAAGCATTATTGTTTTTAGGATCTGGATCTCTTATTCATTCAATGGAAACTGTTGTTGGATATTCTCCGAATAAAAGTCAGAATATGGTTCTTATGGGGGGTTTAACAAAACATGTACCAATTACAAAAACCTCTTTTTTAATAGGTACACTTTCGCTTTGTGGTATTCCGCCTCTTGCTTGTTTTTGGTCCAAAGACGAAATTCTTAATGATAGTTGGATATATTCACCAATTTTTGCAATAATAGCTTATTTCACAGCCGGATTAACCGCTTTTTATATGTTTAGAATCTATTTACTTACGTTTGAAGGGCATTTAAACGCTTTTTTAAAAAATTATAGTGGAAAAAAAAGCAGTTCTTTTTATTCAATATCTTTATGGGGTCAAGAAGGATTGAAAAGCATTAATCAAAAATTTCTTTTATTAACCTTATTAACAATGAATAAGAAGGAAAGGGTTTCTTTTTTTTCGAAAAAACCATATCAAAATCAAATTAATGGAAATTTAAGAAAAATGCTTCGATCTTTTATTACTATTATTGATTTTGACAATAAGAATATTTCTGCCTATCCTCATGAATCCGATAATACTATGTTATTTCCTCTGATTTTATTGATTCTGTTTACTTTCTTCATTGGAATCATAGGAATTCCATTCAATCAAGAAGGAATAGCTTTGGATATATTAACGAAATGGTTAACCTCATCTATGAATCTTTTATATTCAAATTCCGAAAATTCTGTTGACTCGTATGAATTTTTGATAAATGCAACTTTGTCTGTTAGTATAGCTTTTATTGGAATATTTATAGCTTTTTTGTTTTATATACTCGCTTATTCATCGTTAAAAATTTTTGACTTAATTAATTTATTTGATAAAAGAAGGCAAAAAAGAATTTTGGGGACAAGCTGATAAATATTATATATAATTGGTCTGCTAACCGTGGTTATATCGATGCTTTTTACGCAAAATTTTTAATTAAGGGTGTAAGAGGTTTGGCTGAACTAGTTTCATTTTTTGATAGTATATATATATATATATGTATATATATATATATATACATATATATATATATATATACATATATATATATATATATATATATATACATATATATATATATATATATATATATATACATATATATATATATATTATTGAGATCTTATACTTTAATAGTTTGCATTCTTGCATGTTTGTGACAATATTGGCAAATGTGACATTTCTAGTGTTGTTAAGGATTTGCACGATCTATGGGAAGGTTGGGTGAGCTATGAGAATCTAGAATGTGATATAATGGATGCTGAGCTGGTATATTCATGCTAAACTTAATGTCATAACTTTTAAATACTTCTTTTTATGATATGCTCTGTCTAAATCACTTTTAATTTTGCTGTTTCAGATCTATTTTCCTGTTCTTATTGAGAATCACTACATTTTGTTTGTTATTGATCATACAAAAGAGTTGGTATATTATGTTGACAACATTATCTGGCGTGATTCTGGTCTTGATTATACAAAAGAATTGCGTTCACACATGGTATATTTGTGTTTATTTATTGTTATGTTTTTGTTGATTCATTATTTCCATTTTAACTTTTTTGATTTTAATGTATTCTAAACTTTTATATTTTATGTCAGTGTGCTCAAATGGGTGCTTTTCTTAACAAAAGAAATCATCCAAAGAGTTCTCAGCTGCCTTCTTATGGTTTCAAGTTGTTGAGTTGGAATGGAGAAAAGATAAAGTTGACAATTTGGACTGTGGGGTCTTTGTCATGTATCACATGCTCCATTTTGTTGGCGAATTGTTCAAATTAAATGAACTCAAAACAGTAATTATTTATATATTTTGTCTGTCGTTTTTTCCTTTCTAATGCTTTTATTAATGGCAAAATTGGCCTCAACACTCTGAAGTTTGGCGAAGGTGCACTGAGCACCCTCAACTTTACAAAGTAGCCCAAACACCACGAAGTACGGGATGCAGGTGCAGTGCGTGCCTTTAATGAAATTTTCCGACCAAAAAGGTTGCCTGAGAACGGAATCTTTTATTTTTATTTATTATTAGCTCCCTCTGAAATTTTTTTTCCCTTTAATCCTACCACTAAACCTCACGTTCCCTTTTATCTCCTATTCTGTTTGAAACTCACGTGACCCTCTTCTTATAATCCAAGTTCTTCCCCAATTCGATTACCCTTGGTCTCATATCCCAATTCTCCCCAATTTGAAAACCCGAAAAGGTTTGGAATTGGAATTTTTCCCCAATTGAAGCATGAGCTCAACATCAACTACTTCGTTTAGGAGGAGATCGAGTTTGCGTTCAAATGTGAGGGTGTATTGTGGACATCGATTGCCTGCTGTGTTTTTGCACTACGTGGAAGTTCAATGAAAATAAAGGGAAACGTTTCTATGGGTGTTCAAAGTGGACATGCAGGTTGATGACTGCAAGTTTTTTGAGTAATTAATGGTCTAGCTGCAGATAATGAGAGGATGGAAGCTGAATTGGAGTATCTGAAGAAAAACACATGGACTCAGAAGCAAGCATATGATTATGGGGTTAAACTAAAAGCACTTAAAACACAGAACAAGACAATGAAGCAACAACTCAAGGCTATGAGTGGGAGAGAAAGGGGCTTTGTGTTTTTCTTTTATTTTGCAAGAATGTAGGTTGGTGAAGATGTCTGGGTAGTTGAATTAAGTAGGGTGGGTAGTAATATGTGAGCTAGTATAGTAGTATGTATTTGGGTATTTGAATATGTAGTAATGTAAACCACTTTTGTGTGGAAAATCAAGATGTACTCTTTTTAATTCAAGAAATGAAAAGGAAACAGGTTATTGTTTCATATCTTATGTGTTGTTATTGTATTGTGTGATAGTGTAATAAAATAAGGACCAATAATGACAAAAAAAACAACATGTGTACTTTTCATATTGAATTCTTTAAATCACATGGGTAACAACCAAAAGGTAGTTCAAAGATGCTTTTACAAGGACAAAAACAAATTGTATTAGATCTGAACTCTGACTACCTCCTTAGTTTACCAAAAAATTCACACCCAAAATACCAACTCTAAAAACTTATTCTGCCATGGCTGAAGGTTCAAGGTTGCTGAGCTGCTGTTGAAGCTTGTGTTCCCACTTCTCCACAGTCTGTTAGGATGGAGTTAGTTCCTTTTCTTGGTCTTCCCCTCCCTCTGTGTGGTTCTGAAGCTGCTTTTTGTCTTGCAGATGCAGACCTTGTAGTAGGTGTATGTACAACAGTAGCAGAAGTGTTTTTGTAGCTTTCTTAGTAGGAGCTGCAGAAGGTGCAGATGCAGATGCAGAAGCAGATGCAGATTGGTTTTTTCTTCCTCTTTTGCTTGCCTGATTACAGAAATTAGTCGTTAGTAATAAGTAGTAGCTCTCAATAGTGTTTGTTGGGCATAGATAGGGTTGAAGAATACCTTTTGCAGTTGGTTTATTGGTGTATTATCACTTGGTTTGAGAGGGAATTTTCTTTTGGTATGCATATTGGACTTGCATACACTACAACTCATTTTCAAACCATTCATGCTTAATTTTCCTGGCTTTTCTTGTCTTTCATGTGGAGCCTTTTTCCTAGCTTTTCTTGGTCTTCCTGCTCCTATTTTTATATCAGGTGAGTGCAATGGGAAAATTACATGTTCCCAGTGATTCTCTCCCCTTAATGGTTTAATTGAACCACTATAAGCTTGCAGATACTTTGCCTTAGTAAGGCTTGCATCTACATAATCCTCACATGGTACCCTCGGCCATTTACATGCTGCAATGGCATGACAACAAGGGAAACCATGTAGGTCCCACTATCTGCATGTGCATGTCTTCAAATCTAAATTAACCACTAAAACTTCCATGCCATGAAGAACTTCAAACTCTGTTCTGCCAGATGCCAATACAGTGCAACACTTGGCATACTCTTTGTTTTTTTTCAAGTCTTTTCCTTATTCTTGGACAGATTATGTCCTTAGCTCTCTCCATTAGAGTTTTCTTCTTGAATAACCTCTCCATCAAAGCCCTTCTTATGTCTTCAAGCATGTGTATTATTGGTTTAGATCTGGCTTCTAGTATCCACCCATTGAAGGTTTCAGCTAGGTTATTTACAACTAGGTTGCACTTAGTGACTGTTCTGAATCCATATCTGCAGAAAGCTTGAGGGTTTTGCTTGATAAAGTCTTCAACAGCAGCAGTAGAGATTGTTTTCATTTCTTCAAGGGCCTTTTCATGGTCTGCCTTGGTGTATGCATACACTGCCCTCCAGAACAGCTTCTTCAACTCATCACCTCCATGTTTCTTGTGCCATGGTGGGTATATGTGCCTTGCACATAGTATGTGTTCCACAAGTGGGAGCCAAAGCTTCACTGCTGCAACAATTGATTGCAAGGTGAAGTGCCAAAAGTTGTGTTTAGCATAGTTTCACAAGGTGTTAGATTATTATGTAAGCAAATTAAAGTTTGATATTACCTTATGTTGATGAGAAATAACTGTGCTATCTTCTCCACCAAAGTCAGGCATATCATGCTTTAGTGTTTCCAAGAACCAAGACCATGAGTCATTATTTTCAGCCTCCACCACACCCCAAGCATCTGGAAACATTTAGTTGTTTCCGTCGCGACCAATTGCAGTTAGCAATTGCCCCCCCCCAAGAAGGTTTTGAGCAAACAACCATCAAGGCATAACACCTTCCTGCAACTAGACGTGTACCCTTCCCTTAGAGCTGGAAAGCTGATGTACACTCTTTTAAAGACTTGATCACCATCCTTTTCTCTTTCAATTGTCTACAATTGAAACCTCATACCAACATCACTCTTCTTCAACTCAGACAGATAAGTGGCCAGCTGAGAGTAATGATCAAACAAGTTACCATGAAGTAGTTTGTGAGCAAGAGTTTTAACTCTGTAGCAATTCCACTTTGAGAGTCTAACCCCAAACCTTTCCATCACATCCTTTTCCAACTCTTTTCTTGACCAGTTAGGATTGTCTCTGTATTTCTGCAAATACTCCTTAGCAAACCAACCAGCCTTAGCTTGCAAATTCTCATAATCATCCCTGTTGCATGTGTGCTCTGGATTGTATGATTTGACAACAAAGGACTTATGCTCACCATCCCAAGATGCATACAACTTCCACTCACACCCAGACTTGCACCTAGCTTCCATTTTCTTATTTTTCTCAACCTTGCACCACCTAATGCTGTACCCTGCATACACTGCATACCTGCTCACCATATCTCTAAACTGCTCAGGAGAGTGGAATTTAATTCCCACCTGCCATACAAGATTCTTAAAATCAGTGTCCTTATCCACTACTTTGACTACATTAGTTGTTAGTTCTTGTAGTTCACAATCACTGTCTTCAACATATGATTTAGGGATTACATCTTCATCCTCATACTCACTCTCCCATCCACTTGATAATGGTATACTTAACAACTCTTTTGCCTTTGAACTCCCAGCCAACTCTTTCTTTGGAATTTTCTTGCTTTTTTTCAAATTGATTACTGACTGCACATGTTCCTCATCACTAGAACTGCTCTGCTCCTGTTGGTAATCATCATCACAGATGTCATCATTGTCCTCTAGAGATTCAGCTAGACTTAGGTCAAGTTCACCCTCACTGACAACCCAATCACAGTCCTTATACTCAACATCACCACCATCCTCTTCATTAAATGCAAAATCATGATCACTCTCAGAGTTATGATCCTCATTTTCATTGTCATACCAATCATCTACATGTATATACTCAGATGACTGACCTGCAGCTCTTAAATCATCTGAATTATCTCCAACTCCATCTTTTCCCAACTCATCTGCATTATCTCCAACTCCATCTTTTCCTAACTCATCTGCATTATCTCCATCTCCATCTTTTCCCAACTCATCTGCATTATCTCCAACTCCACCAAAATCAGGAACATTGTCACCAACATCATTAGGTGTACTTAGATATTCAAGTCTAGACCTAATTTTGTCAAGCCTTTTCTGGAACAGGTTACTTGATTTGTTGTTCAATGTTGTTTTCTTACTCCTATTTGGTGGGTTAGCAGAATGTGACAAAGGTTTGGGAAGAATTGGAGTTTTTTGTTTTCTGGGGCTGGTCCTAATTGGTGGTTGTGGCGGAGGTCTTCTCCTAGATGAAGTGTTAGAAGACTATGAAGAAGGGTTTGGGACTACTGGGGTTTTTTGTTTTATGGGGCTGGTCCTAATTGGTGGTTGTGGTGGAGGTCTTCTCCTAGATGAAGTGTTAGCAGACTGTGAGGAAGGGTTAGGGACTACTGGGGTTTTTTGTTTTCTAGGGCTAATAGGTTTTCTTGGAGTTAGTTTCTTCAATTCATTGGACTTTGGGATTTGTGTATTTGTTTGACTGCTTCCCACAATTGGAACTCCATTTGTTTCTTGACTAGGGCCTTCAAGGAAGGTGACTACTTCTGCTTCATCCACCCCATGAATGACATACAATTCAACCATCCCATTGACAAGACCCACTTTCACAAAATCTAACACTTCACTATCCTTCCACACTCTTACTAGACCTTTTTCCAAACCCAAACCAGGTAAAAGATAATACATACCACATGTATTACTGTATTTCACACCCTCCTCCTTCAACATGGCTAAAAATTCAAAGTAACTCACATAATCGGGGTCAACATTGTCCCAATAATGCACATTTCCCCCAATGTACTGCCAATCAGGAGTTAATATCCCTCCATGATTAAGTTTTATAGTAAACTTATCATTATCCATCACCTAATTCAATTTCTCAAAAACGCATGGAATTACAACCAAATTAACAAAAAAATTTCCACAATCAAACAATATAACAACAATACCACATCAACTACATAAATCAAGCACATTGCATTAAAAAAATCCAGACTTTTTCCACTACACATTTCACCAAATTAATCAAAAAATTGATCGCATAATTCAATCACAAACCGCAATTCAGTGCGAAAAATGTAAACTTTCTGAGTTAGGGTGTTGTGAGATTATTGGAAGGAAATTTCGGCGAGGAGTGATCTGTACTACACTGGTGCTGTGTGATTTGAATGAATCTATGAATAATGTGTTGTCAGAATTACCTTAGTTCAACGAGAAGAAGAAAGATCCTACTTATGGTAAGGGAATTGAATAAAGATTAAAGGCTGCAATTGCTGAGAAGAAGAAGAAAGAAACAGAAGAAAGAAAAATGGTAGCAGAAGCAGCAGCAAAGGCAGAGGCAGAAGAAGAAAAAAAAAACAGGCAAAAAAGTACACTCCTTCTAAATAGTGAAATGATTGTTAGTTATTAGCTGATTAGGTCATGAGTACTTTTTGAACAATGAAAAAACTTAATGTATGTGCATACATACATTAAGTTCAATGATGTAATTAAACTTAGTGTAAAGTTTTTGGTTGTTTTTTTTGGAATACTGATGTATGTGCATACATAAAGTAATTAAAAGGTTTATTTGTATGTTTTTTATGGGGTCACTTTGTGCATAAAATGGTGAAATTGTAGCATAAAAAGGGTTACTTCTATGGGTAGAAAGAATAACTTTATACATGATAAGGGATAATATTGTGGGTAGACAGGGTAACTTTTATGCATAAAAGGGTAACTTTTATTTATAGAAAGGGTAACTTTTAAGCAGAAAAAAGGTAGATTTAGTTGTTAGAAAGGGTAACTTTAGCTATGAAAAGGGTCACTTTTATGTAGAAAAAGGATCACTTCTATTCATGAAAATGGTCACTTTTATGCATAAAAAGGGTCACTTTTATGTAAATGGTAACTTTTTTTTATGTGAAAAGGGTCACTTTTTTCTGTTAAAAGGGTCACTTTTTGCTTGGAAAAGGGTTATTTTTGCTGTTAAAAGGGTCACTTTTGTAGTTTGGATTCTCTGATCTTGATTTAAACGTTTAACTAAATAATGATATGCTAAAAAAGGTGTCAAATCACATTTTCATTAAACTAGTCATAGAGTAAAAAAAAAAAGAAAAAAAAATAGTTTTACAATACAAAGTATATTAATTTTGAAAAAAAAATGATCTAAAAAAGTTCTTAAAAGATTCTCAAGTTAGGTGTTTTAGATCCAAATTCTGAATGTGGAGGTGGCAGTGCTGGTTTTCTTTTTCTCTTGCTTTTTTCAAGACCTCCTTTTGCTCACTTGCTTCTTCCTTTTGTTACAACCCTTTTTGGATCAAGTATTGTTGGTACACTTGTGCTTGTACTCGATGTTGAAGAAACATCATTATTGCTGTGATTGCTGTTCGCCACATCAGGAATATTAGAAGCAGCTTCTGCACTTTCTCTCTAAGCAGCACTAGCAAGTAAGTCTTCCACCATTTTAAGATTGTTTCTGAAGCTTTCTTCCATAAATTCTCTTGTCTCTTCATTTTCTTGACTCTTTAAGATTAGATTGTAGAATTTCCTCATCATTGTTTGCCTCCATGGAATATATTGTTGTGTAGGATCCTGATTCTTCAACCTATCCCATGCCTCTATTTTTGCAAACTTAGTCCATCACTAGTGGAAAAATTGTCATTCGTAACAGGCTATTTGTAACGGGCAAAGTTATGCCCGTTACATAAAATATATCCGTAACGGTCAAAATAACTATCTGTTACAAATATATAATATTCGTAACGGGCAAAATATTTCCCGTTACGAATACTTAGTTATTTGTAACGGGCGAAATATTGCCCGTTACGAATACTTAATTATTCGTAACGAATACTTAGTTATTTGTAACGGACATCATGTGCCCGTTACGAATACTTGGTCCAGCTGAAAAGGAAAGCCCATTAGGGTTTCAAACTTTCACTCCCCTTAGCCGTCAAACCCCTTCCACTCATCCTGTCTCTCTTCTCCTCTCTCCTCCTCATTCATTCTCCCTCTCTTCTCGTCACTCAAACTGAAACAACAATTCACCACCCTTCTTAAAATCTTCTCCTTTTCCAACTCTCCCACTAAAAACCCCAATTCCCAAATTTCCCCTCTTTCTCTCTCCTCCGAATTGCATCAACGGCAGGCGATGGACCCAATTTGGAATGTCGGATGTTCAAGTCTCGTTACCTAGAAATGGACATGGCGATGATGTCATGATGATGATTCAGGTGAAGAAATCGCTGATATGTGTGGGATTTTGTACGAATCTCGTTACCCATATTAATTTATTTTTTTGAATTTTGATATTTATAGCTTATATTTGGGATCTAATTTGATATGATGCCTATTTTTTTTTAAAGGGATCTCAGTCACTAGTGGAAGGTTATTCTAAGGACTGGATTGGTGTTAATATTGATAATGAAGAATTGAAGGTCGTAGAAATGATGGTTTCATTAATGGTTTTGTGGTTTTTTCATTCTTTCTCAGGTTTGCATTTTCTCTCTACTCTGTTCCTCTCTTACAATTTTATTAGCTTATTATTGTTTTGATTTGCAATCAAATCTGATCTTTACTTGTGTATTGATTTTAGTTTGACTGTATTTTGACTTTGTTTATTCAAATTGTGGTTGATTCTATGCAATTTGATTGATTTTAGCTTTCAAATTTGATGAAGTAGATTAATAGACGAAATTTTCAAGTTATGGTTTTTAGATTCGACAACGTTTTATGGTGTAGTCCATGTTCAGCGTTTTCATGTTGATTAATTGATTCAATTTATGTAAACTTATTGTCTATATTCTTTCCAAAAAAAAAAAAAAAAAAAAACCTTATTGTCTATAGCGTTTTGAGTCTTCATGGATTTGCTAATCAAGCATTAGCCCTTGTTTTAAGAGATCATATAGTAGTTTGCTATAATTCTGACCACCCATTGACCATGTACAAAACTTGTATTAACAATTTAACATTAGTTCCTGGTAGTCCACTAACTTCGAAAACTTGGAGCAAAATAATGAGGCTTACCTAATACCCACCCATGTTTCAACTTAGAAAAGTAATTAAAAGCAGGCAACTAACATAATCTCACAATGAGTTCCACGTGGATATCTTACAAGCCAGCCTTGGACCCAACGATCATCATTAAATTGTACAAAAAGAACATGATGATTTAGCAATGAATTAGCAAAATGGATTAACAGCTTGGACTCAATGTTTCCGTTGAATTATTAATTGATTATTGTTTATTGTTGTTGCTGTTGATGTTGTTCTAGGGAGTGAAATTCATGGTTGAACTTAAACTATGTTGTCTTATGCAGTGGACCCAGAGAAGATGCAACTAGAATTGGTTCTCCTGGTGTTGTTAGGCGTCAAGCTGTTGATATCTCTCCACTAAGGCGTGTTAATATGGAAATCTATCTTCTTACTACTGGAGCTCGTGAGAGTGCTTTCATGAACATCAAGACCATTGCCGAGGGCCTTGGTGATGAACTCATCAATGCCGCCAAGGGTTCATCCAACAAGTAATTTCACTCTACCCGTAACCACTGTTGATGAATTAAAAAAATCATTAAAGTTGCTACTTGGGCTTTAGTCAATAAGCTGTCTGTTTTGATGAATGCTCTATAGTTAGCTGTGTATGCTCGTTGATGTATGTGTGGGAAACTGACTAGCTGTACAGTTTTTGACATGCTGAATTCAATGTTGAAATGTCATTGTTTGAAAACTGTAGTATTTTATTGTATGTATTCTAGCTTGAATTAGTAGGGAACTAGGGAGTAGGGATAGATCAAGGTGCTAGGCTGCATTATTTCTTATTGGACTGGTTTCATGTAACGTCGTAATTCTTAAGTAATTGCTTCATGAGCCATGTATTAATGCTACGAGTATAAGATTATATGGTAAATTTTCTCTCTTTATTTATTTATTTAATATGACAAATTTACTATAATACCAAAGCTTATACGACCAATTGACTCTTAATCCTAAGCCTTTGATAGTGCAATATGGTATGAAATGAACAACTTTATCAGGGGATTTTCTAATAAATCTTTCTACTATTATTCTTTAATTTTTTTATAGTGTAGGATGATCTTCAAATTTTCAGGTTATTAAGTTTCAATGTAGATATTTTTTATTAGTTGTTTATATATTCAATTTCACGAAATAGTGATGGTAAAGTAGAAATATGTATGGATTTTAATTAGTTTTTGTCAATAATTTTAGTATTGTAAGGTTCTATTGGTTTTAATCCAATATCCTAAGCTCATTATTAATAATGGCTTATTGACTACTGCAAATTTCAATGTTTATTTCAGGCAGACTTGAAGTATATATTGGTTTGAATAAAATTGTTTTTCAATTGGGTTGATTTGATTTTTATTCCCCCCTCCTCTTCAAGTCTCTTGTATGGTCTTAATTAGTTTTCTACATGTTGTTCTCCTAATTAACCTGTTATGCTTAATTTAGTTTCATAATTCTGTATTGGTGAGAATGGTCTTTTTGTAGGACTTGGCTTAGCTCACATTTCAGCCCACTGTTGTGTATCAATATTAGTTTAGACTTTAGAGGATCATGCGTCTCTAAACACATAGCTTAATTAAGTTCATTTAATGATTTTTTTTATATGAAAGCACATGAAAAAAGTTGGACAATTGGTTGGTAAACTACAAGTAGACAAACTGAATTAGTAATTTGCATGATAAGTGATTTTGTGGTAACTGTGTAACCCTTACTTGATTTTCCCTTTGTTGTAAAGTGATAACTAACTTGATTTTACTTTATCTTTCTCCTCACTTGCCTTGAATATTGTACTACAGCCTAGTTGTTCTAAGCAAATCAGTACACTTTGTGCCATATTTCCTGTTGAACTCGCATTTTCATTTGATATACTTCATCCATTCTAATAGTTTAACCTTTTTTTTTCAAGTCAGTTTGGACAGAAATCATGAATTGTTGCTAAAAAGGGTGGAAGATATGGCTGTACAAAATTTGTTAAGCAAGCTTCATCAAGACAACATAAAATTCTATCTTTCAAGTTCTTAGTCTACCAAGGAAAATAAACTTGTTTAAATTTTCATGTTGTATTACGGAGTATTATTTATGCAGTAGCTTTTGACTGATGTTAGCGAGTTGTTGTAAAGTCAATTTGGACATTTGTGAAAGTTGTATTATTGATTTTATAATTAAATATTGATAATTTGTTTTTTGAAATCAATTAAATATTGATAATAGTAATTAAAGATTTGGCATAATAGCATGTTGGGAGTATCACCTGCTGCATATTTTTTTTTAATTTGGCTTCAATTGTATTTGTAACGGGCAGTCAAACAGTCCATTACAAATAACGGGTCATTTGTAACGGGTAGTCAAACAATCCGTTACAAATAACGGTTATTTGAAACGGGCAGTCAAACTGTCCGTTACGAATAACGGGTTATTTGTAACGGGCAGTCAAACTGCCCATTACAAATAACGGGTAATTTGTAACGGGCAGTCAAACTGCCCATTACGAATAACCCGTTATTCGTAACGGGCAATTGAAATGTCCGTTACGAATAACGGGTTATTTGTAATGGGCACTTGAAATGTCCGTTACGGTTATTCGTAACGGACACTGCCCGTTACAAATAACACTAGCTATCCGTAACGGTGGCATACGTAATGCCCGCTGCCCGTTACGGATAGGCCTTTTTTGCCCGTTACGGATAGCTATTTTTCCACTAGTGCATCTTTTTGAAACATACTTGTCTGGAATTCTTGTTACTGAATGCAAGTGTATAATTTTGATGCAATGATAACATAACCGTCCAGATGCTTCAAAATTTTTGCAAGTATACCATACACTCTGGCTCTCATGTATATAGTTTACTTGATGTGCGGACTATGGCTTGTCTTCTAGGGTTACCTGATAAAGTAGACATTCTTCATTTCTTCCTATCATTTGAGCAGTTGTTGCCATAGAGTATCCAAACTCCTCTTCAAAATCTCTAAAGAGTGACAAAGTGAAAACCTGTTCACCAAAATCATTTAGCTACATTTAAAATGCTATAATTTATGTGTAATTTATGTACTTATTAGTGCAACATGCTTTAGCATTCCAGACAGTGTCAATGAAGTGAATGTTATTGACTTGCTACAGGTAAACTCATCATATTTCTTTGTGCTTCTCTAACGATTGGTTGTCTTCTTAAATATGGTATAAAATTATGTCAAGGTAGTTGCTTTACTTGCTCTGAATCCTATTGCATGATTAGTGCTTTCACTCCTTTGTGACGTTAAGAAACCTGCTGAAAAGAAATCTCTACTAAGGGCAGGACACCATTTCTCTTTCAACTCGTACACTCTTTGGTACCAAGAGTGTGCTGTCAACTCATATTTCTACATCATTGCCTGCCATTTTGCTTCAAATTCTTGTTCTGTCACACACATCTTTAAGCACTGGTTGAATGCATACTTGAATTCTTTGTCTTTTTTAAGAGCTCCAAATCTGGTTATGGCATTTTGTTCCAAATGCCAGATACAAATTCTATGCCTTGTATTAGGAAGCAACTACTTTGAAAATAAATGGGTCACTTTATGCTGTTAAAAGGGTCACTTTATGCAGTGAAAAGGGTAACTTTATACAGTTAAAAGGTAACTTTATGGGAAAAAGGAAAACATTATTGTCAGAGTTTAAAATCTGTAAAATGTCAATATAAATCTTTTACATGCTCAATTGCATTTACCATCGCTTGGTTCTGGTTAGTGAATATTGAAGTTGGTGTTCTATTCTCCATAGCTTTCAAGAAGGTTTCTAGTAGCCACAAAAATGAATCTGTTTTTTCATCCCCAATAAAAGCACATGCAAACATACAATCATGCCAGTGATTATTTATGCCAACAAATGGAGCACATATAAGATTATATCTGTTGGTTCTGTATGTTGTATCAAAGACAAGCACATCTCCATATATTCTATAGGCTTCTAGCATCATTGAATCTCTCCAAAAGATATTGGATATTCTTCCTTCATTGTCAAACTTCACTCTAAAAAAGAAGTTTGGATCCTCTGATTGTTCCTGATTTAAAATGTTCACTAAAGTTTGAGCATCTCCAGCCTCAATTTGTTCCATTCTTAACCTTAAGCAGAAATTCAGGTGATCTACAACACTATGACCTACATTCTGTTCTCCTCCAGCCTCTGTAACCATGTAATTGTAAGTGTACATTGTAGTTAGACCTGAAGATTTCATTTTTTTGATTGCTTCAGCTTTTTCTTCTGTCATTTTTCTTTCAGAATGATGCAAATAATGCCACTGTGACCTTGTTAGCTCATGGTTATGCTGAATAACATGAGCCACTACCTCAAACTGTCCTTCTTTATTCACTTTTGCTCTTATGCATGCCTTGCAATTCGATCTTGTAATGGCTACTTGTCTCGGCTTTCTTGTTTTTACATTCACATCCTCGTCATAAACCATTTCAACTAACTTTGTTTTATTGTCACCTGAATTTCTCTTTCCTACAGCAGAACACACATAATTTTTCTCAGTTACTATTTTCGTGTGTGTTCTGTACCTAGTTGTATGCTTTCTTATTGAAAACCCCAGTATAGCAGCATGTTTTTCTTACAATTCCAAAATTTCTTCAAAAGTTTCTCTTACCACACCAAGAAATGAACCTCTAAGATCTAAACCAGAAGCATGAATTGGATTTGTAGTTGTGATTTAATACAGACATATCATCTAATAACCAGAGGCAGCATATCATTCAAATTGGAGGCAACAAAAGGGTAACATTTGTTCTAAAATAGGGTTGCTTTTATGCATGAAAAGGGTAACATTAAGGCATACAAAAGGTTACTTTTTGCATACAATATGAATTTTTTACATACAATCTTAGGGTAAAATTTGTGCATAAATAGGGTCACTTTTATGCATGAAAAGGGTAACATTAAGGCATACAAAGGGTTACCTTTTGCATACAATCTGAATTTTCTGCATACAATCTTAGGGTAACATTTGTGCATAAATAGGGTCACGTTTATGCATGAAAAGGGTAACATTTATGCATGAAAAGGGTTACTTTTTGCATACAATCTCAAATTTTATAGAATTTACCTTCAGTTGCATTTGATTTGGTTGTTTGTTCTGAATTTGAATCAATTGATTTACCAGGAACCACTTGATTTTCTACATTGTTAATTGCTTCTTCTGCATTGTCAATTGCTTCTTCTGCATCGTTTCCATTGCATGTGTTGTTGTTATCGTCAAATATTGGTACGAATTCATCTCCAAAACTCTTAGTTTCTTCTTCTTCTATAATCGATCAATTTAAATCAATTTCAAATTCAGTTTCAATTTGCCTCTGTTTTTGAAGCAATTCGTGAATGAGATTGCTGCAATTTGTGGTATCGAAAGTCGAATTCTCCATTGATGATCGAATTCTGCAATTTGTGTGTTTTGATCGAATTCTGCAATTTCTTTCTCTTCAATTGATGATCAAATTCTGCAATTTGTGAGTTTCCTCACTTTCTCTCTCCTCAATTGATGATCGTATTATGCGTTTTCTCACTTTCTCTCTCCTCCATTGTTGTTCTGCGTTTTTTTATTCTGAGGTATTAAATTCCGTGAGTTTTATTACTTTTAAAAAAAACGCAGAAAATATGTGGCACGTGCGGGGGCTCCGATTTACAATAAATATATTGTAAACCGAGTGCATGCAAATGGGATTGAAATATATATTGTTAAGATATTCGTTTGGTTACAACAAGAAAATGATATGAATTTGTTGGGGAAATATCTATAAATATAAATACATACATATTTTAAGCACATCTTTTTTTTGCAAGTAATAGGCTCTTTCATAATAGATTTGTTTTACGAAATAATAACTTAGTCAGAATTGAATATTATAACATTAATTAAAGAATACTTATTAAAAGATAATGTGCATGACACTGGACCTAACCTAATTGGTGTACTAATTACAAGTAGACCTGGTTATTGGGTGGGTCGGGTCAGGGTCGGTGCGGGTCGGTTGCGGGTCAGGGTCAAAGAGGGTCACATTTTATAGGGTCAATATAAGGTCGGGCCAATGCGGGTCGTGAGTCGATAATGGGTGGGCCTACAAAATATCAATTGAAATAAATATTGGACAAAGCCATTATTAAATACATATGAATACAAATTAATCTATACAATTATTTTTACATTATGTATTTTCTTTATCAACTAAATTGGAAAAGCATATTGGCCCTATATTGACCCTACCCAATAAAGGCCCTGTCCATTAAAAGCCCTATAAAATTGGCCCTGACCCTATTATCATTGGACTACCCTGTCCAATAACCACCTCTAATTACAAGTAAAAAGAATGAGAATGAGAACGAGTCCTAATTCACGGATCTTATCAAATTATATTACAAGTAATTGGTAAAAAATTACAGTACAAGCCAAGGCCCATCAGGCCATGTTAGAAAAAGTAGTAATGTAGGTTTGTTATGCATTTACAAATACATAACAAATATTAAAATATTAAAAAGCACATGGGGGTGAGAGAAAGTAGGATAGAGATAGATAACCGATACCACTTTTAAATGTATCGCTGAAAGTTTATACTACCTCCGTTAACAGTTATTTGCAACATATACTGTAAATAAATGCTAACTATGTGCAACAAATGTTTTTTTTTCCTCTTTAGGTAATCATTTCTCTCTATCTCTCTTCTCATCACATGCACCCAACTTTTTCTCTCTCCATTTTACTCTCACAAACAAATTTTGCCTAGGAGTCCGCAAACACCCCTTTTGTTGCAAATAATAGTTAACAGAGGAAGTATAATATTATTGACTGTATAAGTATGTAGTGGTACTATTTTTACATGTAGTTAGTACTAATATATGAATATATATTACTGTTGAATGAATATATAATACTATTATATACATATATAGTGCCGTTGAATGTTCAATAGTACTATTTGATAATCCAGTGGTACTATTAATTACCCAATGACACTCAGTAAATTAAGCATATGCATTTACGTGTAAAGACCCTTATGCCTCTCGTTATACATTTACTCGTACCTCACTAACGTCCCTCCGCTACAAAAAAAAACACCAAAATTCACAAATATTAGACACGTTTAATAATGTGAACGTGTCAACACCCCGCTGTGACATGGCACTTCCTTTTTCTACGTGCCTCTTACAATTTTCTGCCCTTAAATAGGTAATAACATAAACTAAGGTATGCTCCCTTCTACAATATGTGTATTAATTTTCATTAAAAAGAAGAAAAAACATACTTTGTATTTACATACAAAAATGTTGATGAAATATTGGAGTTTTTCTGCAAGAAGTGTTATCAATAATAATGTGTCCAAAGTTGGTTATCAAAATGATATTATCAACATGCTAAGTGCTACTAGCTTCTCCTCTATTAACCATAATCCTCAGGCAAGTTTTACCTCTTCTCTATCTTCGTCGTCTTGATTTGATTTAGGTGTGTTTTCCTCGAGTTATTTTGATTTATTATCGACAATATTAGTCTGGTTCAAATATGAATTGAAGTAACATAGATACCGTATAGGTTTAAAACTATTAAAAGCAGGATAAGTTTAAGCTCTGTTTTTATTAATTACTATCTTCATTTTATTAATTACTATCTTCATTTTAAGATAATACACCTTCGATTTTTTTAGTAGTTGCAACTTTGAAATATTTCAAATAATACCCAAAGTTGCAACAAAAAAAATCGGAGATATTGGTTACAATCTGAATTATTTTGGCACTAGCATGGGCAAATATAATGAAGGGTTTGGCACTAGCATGTACAATTATAGTGAAGGGTGTACATCAAAGTGAAGCTCATTTTCTTTTGTTTCATGTTGCTTATGAATTAAAAACTAATTAATAAAGAATGTTTATGTGATCATTTTATTTTATGTTGATTATGAATTAAAATTAATTAAGATTGTTTATATGATGATAGAACATTCATAGCAACAAAGTAGATGCACCATTTGCAACAGCCGAGCCTAAAATCGTCCCTAGGCAAACATCCGTAGAAGATCCCTGCGACAAAACCCACAACAACCTCAACTTCAACCCCAACCCCGACCCCAACCCCAACCACAACCACCACCACCACGTCAACAACAGCGACAAAGCGGCTAGAAGGACAACCGAAGACACGGCCAACTATGTCGCGGACAAAGCCAAGAGCGGAACCAGGAGCGCTGTCGAAACCGCCTTTGTTGTGGGGGAGAAACTTGCGGAAGGAATGGAACAAACGTTCGGATGTGTCAAGGACACTACCAAGAAGGTTAAAGACACGGTATTAGGCAAATAAGACGAAGAGGGTGATAACAAAGATCATGATAATAGTCATGGCAAAGTTGACAAACATGTTGAAGATTTGAGAAGGAAGGCAGGTGGATATGATTTGAGAAGAGATTCTCACTAATTTTTAATTAGCTTTACTTTACTTTGTAAGAATGATAATGCCCATTTTTTTGGGGTATGTTGCAATTTAAGTGAATTTTGTTGTATTACTTACCAAGAAGGCAAGAACACAAACTTTCAAACTACTTAGCATAACTCAATTCCAATTTTAAGCTTATTAAACTTTTAAACTACTTAGCCTCCATTCATGCGTATGCATAACTTATTATTTGTGTCTCACATTTCTCTGAGTAGTGGGTATGCCAATTTTTTTGGTACCTTTTTTCAAACGTTAAAAATAGTAGCATTTAGAAGTAGTGGGTAACGTTTGGCAATTTTTTTTTATTACTGTTAAAACAATAATTATATCACTTTTGATGTATTTTGGTATTACTAATTGACCTTTACTCGCTATCATAACATCTACCCACCACTAGACCGTTAAAAGCTATCCGCTATCGTTATCTTTTGCCAAACAGGACCTTATTTTAACAATCTATAATCATATTAATCGATCAATTCCAATAAAATATACCATAATAATTAACTTACGTGCCTCAATAAAAATGAATTTAATAAAGATAAGTAAATTATAATGTACAAATCAACATTTTAAAGTTGGTGTGATAAGCAATAAAATGGCTAAGAACTTTTACAAACTTTATATCATACGCACAATATACGCACAATTGCACAAGTGTCCAAAACTATAGAATAGCAAGGCCCATGATTATATTTGGACATCATGAATCATAGCCCAATCGAAAATCACTTATTAGCCCCAATGAAATGCATCAAAGGCAACTACACCTATAATTTGTACATCAATCACATAGGTTTTTTTGACACAAAAGAGCTACAAATATCATAATACATTTATACTACTTACCATACTTACGGCTCAATTTTCAAAAGGGGGGGGGGGGGTTTGCCAACCCAAAATACTCATTTTTAGTTAACATTTTGGCCTGAAAAGCTCGCTATTTGCCTGGAATAGCGAGTTTGGATATGACTTAGGCTCGAACTTTGACCCGACTTATGATCACCTCTATAAAAAAAATTACTTATAACATAGCTTTTTCAGTGTGGCAAGCCACATGGTGCGGCAGGGTTACTTGTATAATGTTACTGATTTTGTCAAAGGTTACTTGTAGGTGTTACTTGTATTTTGGGGTTATTTGTATGGGTTACTAGTATGTGTTACTTGTATTCTGAGTAACCCCTACAAGTAACCCCTGACCAGACCCACATACCAAACCAGTAACACCTGACCAAAACCCGTACGACCATACAAGTAACCTCAGAATACACTATACAAGTAACACCTATAAGTAACACTCTGACCAAAATCAGTAACACCCTACAAGTAACTCCATAATACAAGTAACACCAGAATACAAGTAACACCTACAAGTAACCCCTGCCGCACCATGTGTTACTTGTATTTTGGGGCTACTTGTATAGGTTACTTGTAGGTGTTACTTGTATTATGAGTAACCCCTACAAGTAACCACACACCAAACCCCTATACCAAACCAGTAACACCTGAACATAACCAGTAAGACTATACAACTAACCATAAAATACAAGTGACATTCTGGCTAAAATCAGTAACAACACCCTACAAGTAACACTAGAATACAAGTAACCCATGCCACACCATGTGGCCAGCCACATACAAAAATTTGTATACTTATATATAAGGTCGTCAAAGCGGAGAAATTCATATGTACAACAAGATGTAGAGTAGCTCAATAAAGCTCACCATGATGATAATTGAACATTCGAACTAGTCATAAAAATTCGACAATAAGGTTTTAGAGCATCTCCACTAGTAAGCAAAAAAAATTCTCCTCATTCTCTCTCTACCCACTTTCTCTCTCTTCCCAACTAAATATGCTCATGAGCATTTTTTGTGAGCAAATTTTATCCCACTAGTAAGCAAAAAAAAATGCTCATCAATCTCTCTCCTACTTTTTCACATACCCCACCAATATTTCTTTCTCTTACACATCACCCTATTATTATTTATTATGTTTTAGTTAAATGAATTTTTAGGGCTACTAATTACAATTATACTATTATTTAACTTAATACAATTATTAAATATTAATTCATAACATTGAAATTTTAATCGCTAAATAGTTATAAATTTAATACAACATAATATTTAATTGGCGTACGATTACATTTAATACATACAACAAACCAATAACGAACCTAGATTTTTAACGTACGATTACATAAGACTCTATTAAATTGTAATCTTACGACAAATTAGTTTTTTTTACTCATTGATAGAACCATATTTTTGCCAAATGTGTTCCACTAAATTTGCTTTTAATTGAACATGAGTGTCTCTATCATGTAGTGACATTCTTCTCTGGACGTACGTGTCGAAATCAACATTTGGCGGTCGGCCAACATTGAATTCAAAAGGCTCGTTGTTGTTAACTGTAGCACTTGTAGTGGGTCTTGTAATTTGCGGGTGATCTTGTTCATAGTACCTTCTTAAAACTTCAGCCCGAGTATAGTTGTGTCGTTCATCTTCGACAATCATGTTATGCATAATGATACAAGCTTTCATTATGTCAAACAATATGTCTTCGTTAAATGTAAGGGAGGGTTGTTGTAGAATGGCAAACCTAGCCTGTAAAACCCCAAAAGCTCGTTCAACGTCCTTCCGAACCACAACTTGTTTATCAGCAAATAATTTATCCTTCTGAAGTTGAGGAAGTGTTATACCTTGAATAAAAGTAGCACATTTTGGTTAAATGCCATCTGCTAAGTAATAACCCAACTTGTATTTATGGTCGTTCACGGTAAATTGAATTGGAGGTGCCTGACCATGAAGAACATCATCAAAGACTGGAGAACGGTAAAGGATATTAAGATCATTACAAGATCCCGGGATCCAAAGAATGCATGCCAAACCCATAAATCTTGATCTGCAACGGCCTTCAGAATGAGGGTTGCATTTTTATTACGGCCTGCGTATTGCGCTTTCCAAGCCATTGGACAATTCTTCCACTCCCAATGCATGCAGTCAATGCTACCTATCATACCGGGAAAACCTCGCATTTTATTTTGATGCAAGATTCTCCTTAAATCTTCGTCGGTGGGATTTCTGAGATATTCAGTTTCAAAATGTGTAATAAGCCCTTGACAAAAATGTTGCAATGCCAATCTGGAGGTAGTTTTGCCAATACGCAGATACTCATCCACGACATCTGGACAGTTATCGTACGCCAACATTTTAATCGCAGCGGTGCATTTCTGCAACGGTGATAACCCAAGCCTTCCAGCTGCATTTCTACGCTGCTGGAAGAATTGATCCCCCTCGACCACCTTGTTCACAATCCTACAAAACAAAGGTCGTTTCATTCAAAATGTACGCCGAAATTGTTTGTCGCTATAAACTGGATTACTCGCAAAGTAATCATTAAATAATTGAACATGCCCCTTTTCCCTATCTCTTCTATCCGTATCCCCTCTACGCTCTGGAACACAATCAACATCGGATACGGGTTGGGGTTGTGTTTGGTGGTTAGACAACAAAGTTGGTAGATGGGTTGTGACAAATTCGTCAACTAAATGATCAAATTCTACGTATTGATCAGAATCAGACGAGCTGGAGGTTGAGCTAATGGAAAACATTGTGTTTGCTTGTTACTTATGGGTGTTTGGATATTTTTGAGGAGTTGGATTATATTGTGTTTGCGTAGATGGTATCACTTTTATAACCATGAACTCTCAATGAGAGGTCAAAAATATGAATGTCAATTCCATGAGTGATGAAACCTAATTGACAATTCCATGAGTGATTAAAGATACTAAGACGGAAAAGAATCTTAACTATTCAAAATACAAAAAGACAACTGACATGAAAGACACATGACTACTCAAAATATAGTAAGACAAGGGACATGAATACAACTAATTAAAAATAAACTAATTAAAGATACGCTAATTAAAGAAATCTAACCTAGAGTACAATTAATTAAAAATAAACTAACTATAAATAAACTAATAAAAGATAAACTAATTAAACAAATCTAACCTCATAATACAAACTAATTTAAAATAAACTAATTAAAATTGAACAAAATAAATATAAACTAATTAAAGAAATCTAACCTCAGAATACAATTAATTAAAAATAAACTAATTAAAGAAATACAATCATTTTCTACCGTAGATTAATTGAAGTAACTCTTCCTTGTGGGCCTTTTCAGCTGGAGTGAGTGGTGTTGTCCTTGCTAAAAGTGATTGAAGCATATCAAAATTCATCTTCTTCTCTGCTAAATCAACTTGTTTTTTCTTCCTCTTTCCTTTTCTCTATCAAGTTCCAACCATTGTTGTCGTAAATTCGCCTCCCTTTCTCTAACCTTAGTACACGCCTTTATCTGTTCACTAATGTTCAATATTGCACTTTCGGAAGCAACTTCTTTACCCTTACGCTTAGCCTTCGTTTTTTTGACACCGTCTGGTCGTGGTAATCCTCCGGACATAAATCCATCAGTACAGATTTCATTCTCACTCTCCGCCCTAGACCTTTTCCCACTTCCACTGATATCTTCCTCATCATCGGCACCACAACCCTTTTTTTCCTCCTTTGACAGACCCCATCTTAGTTTAGTCTTGCACTTCGGATCTTTATTAACCATTTCCACTCCATTTGGAAATGCAAAATTATGTTGTGGATTAGAGGAGATATAAAACAACTTCGAAGCGTTTTTAATTCGATCGGCTTCGTTGTAACCACTTCCGCTTTCAGGAAGTTTGCCCACCTCCTCATAGCAACTAGTCCAATGTAGCAAATCAGCTGCCATTCTTCTGCAATGTGTCTCCAAACTCTTCATAAGACTTGGCGGGAGAATATGCGGTTTCTCAGCTTGAAGTTTACAGTAAGCCGCATAAAATTTTCGCCATAGTTCGGATGCCTTTTGGTTCGTACCACGAAGCGCATCATCACTTAGTTCTAGGTAGAACCCAATTAGAGCTTCATCCTCAGCAACCAACCAAATGCGACTCGCTTTAGCAAGTAGTTGATTGGTCGGAATCCTTAGAGGTGGTGGAGGGTACTGTGGTGTCTCCGTAACAGCTTCTTCTTGGCTGACATCGTACTCAGAGTTGCTCCCTTTGATAATAGAAGGAGTTTGTTGCTCAAAATAAGTGTTTTCATTATTAGGAATTTGTGGAGGTGTGGGTTGGTGAACAGAATTTTGAGAAGAAGGGTTTCCTAATCTTTATAGGGATAATTGAAAATTGGGACGAGTGATGAAATCATCACCTAAATCAGAAAAATGTTGAGCAAGTTGATTGTAATTAGGGTTGTTTGGATCCATTAAATTGTATAATAAATTAACAACAATAATAAATACTCAAGAGGCACCGAAATTAAATAAAAGTAACGTTAATAACGTTTTAAAAATTAATTGAGTACTACAAAAATTAATTAACTATAAAATAAGAACCTTTTTGAACTTTATATTATAAAATAAAAAATTAATCCTCTACTAGAATTGGGAGTTAAATTTTTTTTTTTGAAATAAAATTGATTCATAAATAAGTCATACGACATCTAAGCTACAAAGAGATTTAGATCTAACAAATACATAATAATTTAATCAAATAAAAATATTCTGCAAGCAAAGCTACAATCCTTGTTGCAAATCGTACATTCTTCATACCCTCTTTCATATCGCTGTGAATTATAGCCTTCTTCGGTGAGGGGGTTTATCGATCTGTTGTAGCCGTGCAGAAAATTTTCGTCTGATTCGTTCGATGGTTGTCGAAATATTAATCTCTTTTTCAATACCGCACAAAATTTTAACCATGAAACAACTCTATAGCAATCCATGAAATAAAAAAAAAATCCTCCCTCAAAAGAGAGAAGAAAAACCCGGTCTTTCGAAGGAGCCAAATCCTCCTAAAGAGGAAGAAAAACCCTGTATTTTGAGGGAGAAATATTCCTCCTAAAAGAGGAAGAATTATTATAAACCTAAAGCAAGAGAAAAGGCACAAAAGAAACAACGGTTGGGGCTTTCCACCGTTAAATCCGATGGAAGCCCCTTCAAAATTCAACAATGGAGGTTAGGGTTTTTAGATAGAGAAGAGAGGAAAGAGAGGCTAGGGTTTTTTCAATTGGGAGTTAAATTAATAAAGAGTGTATTTTTTATTTTTGAAATTAAAACAAAATATTATAATTAAATTATCATTAATAACGTTTTAAAAAATATTAGAGTACTAAAAATACTAATTAACAATAATTAAACCAAAAAAAAACCTAATTGAACTTTATATTAGAAAATATAAAATAAATCACACTAGAAATGGGATTAAGAATAATATAGAGTGTTTTTGTGATTTTTGAAATTACACCAAAATATGTCAAAATGGATCTCTATTTGTAGAGAAAAAAAAAATTATAACCGTTGATGATTTTTTTTAATTATACGTGCCAAAATAGCCGTTTAATGTTTAATATCGTTTTAAAATGGTAATATTTTCTCATTGGGTAAGGAGGCTGACAGGGACGCTTGTCAGCTCCTCAATGGCTGGACTGACGCGCCCCTGTCAGTGGGTTGCATTTAATTTTTATTTGCTTCAAACCCTTCAAAACGCAGCGTTTTGGGTATGAGCTCTTCAGTTCACTTCCCAAAACGCGTCGTTTGAGAAGGGGTGAAGCAAAATAAAGCCGGCAGTTTGTTCCCTCTTGTGCACCCCACCCTTTTAATATACATCTTCATTTTTGCTCATAGGATGAGCAAAATCAATTATGCTCATGAGCATTTTTCCATTTGCTCATTGATGGGGAAGCTATAAATCCATTTTTGCTCACCATTTTTGCTCATGAGCAAAAAAATGCTCATTAATGGGGATGCTCTTAAGACATGGAGATTCACAAACATTACCTCGATTGGTGCGAACAATGCAAATAAAAAGAAAATGGGTACTGTGTACGAGCCATCAACCTCACACGTCTAACCTATTCACATGGTTCACCATTACATGGATCTAATTAACCTAGTTCATCTTGCTTGCATACAAACACGTAGGGCCTATTGTATCATGCATGGCTTAACTTAGACTTGTATAACACAATCCAATGATGAAAAAGGTTCAATGATACAAATATTCACTCGGTCACTCCATGTTTCAAATGAAAGGTAGGGAATAAGGAATCTATATGTTGGAATCTTGGCCTTAGCTTATTGACTCAGATAAATTGAATGAATACGCCAAAGATTTGTCATTTTCTATTGGATTAGAAGGGTACAAATGCATATAACATACTTATATTGTGATTAAATTAATCAACTTAATATGAGATTTAGTAATCATTCGCGCCTTTGCCATATATATATATATATATATATATATAGAGAGAGAGAGAGAGAGAGAGAGAGAGAGAGAGAGAGAGAGAGAGAGAGAGAGAGAGAGAGAGAGAGAGAGAGAGAGAGAGAGAGAGAGAGAGAGAGAGAGAGAGGTTTAAAAATGTGCATTAATCAACATAAACAATCAAAACAAGAACAAGTAATCAACATAAACAATCAAAACAAGAACAAGTAAGAAAACAAAGGGATAAGCATTATTCAATTTAGTTAAGTTCAATTATAAATTAGTTACTATAGTTTAATTCAATTATGTTTATCTTTTTTTTTTTAAACGGGAAGTAATAATATCATAAATAATAGTCATACGACATCTACAATAATAAAGATTTGTAAACCACAAATTTAGATAAAATATCATAACTTTTATAATCAAAATCATAGTTAATTTGCATATTTGGCATAACTCATACTTCACCACTTCAAGCTTGACGCGAACAATGATTTTCGATGTCTTTGCATCTTTCCAAGTTGAGCCTTCGCAATCTGCGTTGATGTTTTGATTGACCAGTTGATGACAAATCCCAAACCCATAAGAATAATCCAAATCACCTTCCCAATTATTATAAGAACCATAAAAATAAAATTTTCATCCATAAATGAGAATCAAAACCCAGAAAATTGGGAAAAACCCAGAAAGTTGGGTCAGACTCTCAGAGATGGAGAGAACAAAACAAAACAAAAAAACTAAATTGAATGAAAGAAAAAGGGTCGAAAATAGTTTAATTTTCGAAAAATTAGATTATTTACTGCCAAAACGGCCAATAAAACTAAAACCCTAGAAGAGAGAGAAGAGAGAAGACAGAAAAAGAAAAAAAAAGTATGTTATTCCAATTATGTTTATCTTAAATCATCTTCATTCACTTCAAAAGAATAGGGCTTAACACATTTAATTTAATTTAAACAAATTTACATAGAGGTTTCTAAAAGTAAAGTATGCTAATGAGTTTACATGAATAGTTACTACCAAACAATATTGTCCTTTAAGAGGAACCATGAACATCCATCACTCCCGAATCTAGTGCTTCTAATATTCTAAGATATTATTCTTTATCTTCACCTGACTTTTCCCCCTTTTTTGGTCTTGGACAAATGTTCCTAACATTAAAGTTATGTACATAATTTTTCTTTTTATTTATCCCATTGAATATTGTTAGAAATATAATTTAGTATTAGGACCAGTTGTTCCGCATTGAAGAAATGGAGGAAGAATGACTAACATGTAAGATTGGTGGGCGCTGATTCTTTCTTTTTCTTTTCAATGAGAAAGAAATCAAAGAAAAATTGATTTTAGGATGGAACTCTGTTAGGTTTATATATGGTCATATTTTACTACAGCGTTGGTTTGTGCTAGGTTGACTTTATGAAGATTTATCATGGTATAACAAACGATCCTGACCCAGGCCATTATCAACACCTAATAAGGGAGGATCTAGCTCTTTGAAGAATGCCAGATTTTAGATCAAACAATCTCGACCCATTATTAGCACCTAGCTAGTTACCCCTTACCGCATAGCTGCTATTTGTTACTCTCTCCGTCCCTAAATTACATTCCTCTTTGGAAATTTACACGGGAATTAAGGAGGAAAGAATAAGACAAATAATAACAATAATTAGATAATGCAATGGGAAGTACAAAGATAGATTAGTTATTACTCATGACATGTCATCAATCCTTTGCAAAAAAAAAAAGGAACAATCACATGTTCCTAATTGAAATTTTTTAACCACTCATATTCATTGTAATTTGGCACAAGGATTATGAGTGAGATTAGGTAAGGATGAGTGAGAAATCATTAAAATAAAACAGAAAAAGAGAGTTGATTTACTAAAAAAACTTACCAAAAATAGAAAGGAAGAATGTAATTTTGGAATACCAAAAATAGAAAGGAGGAATGTAATTTAGGGACGGAGGGAGTAGCAAATTAAATACTTCCTCCGTTTTTTTTATTATTGCACCATAAGAGTTTGGTGCAAATATTTTGGTAGTGGAAAAAAGTAAGAGAGAGAAAGGTAAAAATACAAAATTGTCTATGTAACACATTGATAAACTAAAAAGTAAGTGTGAAAAAGCAAGGGTATGTTGGGTATTTGTAGTGTGAACACAAATAATTTTTTTCCTAAAGAAGAAATGGTGCAATATTTGTGAAACTTCCTAAAATGGCAAGTGGTGCAATAATAAAAGAACGGAGGAAGTATATAGGATGAAAAAATGTACTACTACATGCATCATAGGTGACATGTGGTAAGTATTTTGGAGAAAAATATTCAACCTATAAGATGCTAAAAAGTACCACTACGACACTACATGCATAATAATACACAAAAAGTAGTATTAAAATAACTTATACTTTAATGGTACATTATACATGCATAATGGTATATAAAGATACATTATAATGTACCATTGCAGAGTGGGCTTTTTTCCAGAAGCTTGTCAAATTTACATTTTTACCCTCTTATATGCTTTGTAAATGCACAACAGCTATGTGCTGAGATGCACTCCAGACCACCTAGCTACGAAAGACCCAATGATTTGAAAAATGCAAGATGAAAAGGATTAAAAGATTGGAAAGAATCTTTAGTTGATAAGTATATGAAAAAAAAGAGGAAAACATTTATGAGATTTTATTATGGTAATACAAAGGATTTAGCAAAAGCAAGTTATTGATTTGTGGACACATACACATGATGCAATAGTTTGATTCATTGTCTTGTTCTTATTGTAGCTAAAATCATGGGCTAGCCACAACATATACACTTACAAGTGACAAAAAGTTTGGGATTTGTTAAACATCGCCCGCGTTTTTCTACATAAAGCCCACATTTTTTAAAAATGTTGACATTATTGCCCTTGTTTTAATTTTTACCGAAAATAAAATTTTTCACTCATAAAAAATGTGGAGCAGGACTGGATCGCCGAGTGAATCCGAAGAGCCCTCAACGTCGGGTAGATGCACCGGAGAGACGCCGTTGACGCCGGAAAAGGAGGTACGATGCCATCTAAAACCACGAATTGGCGGCTGGCGTCCTGCCGGGACGCCGTGACCGTAGTGGTGGCGCCTAGCCAGGACGCCGCCACCGTAACTCTGGCGCCTGGCCAGGACGCCGCCACCGTGGCCGTGGCGTCTGGCCAAGAAGCCGCCGCCACGGTGGCGGCGTCCTGGCCAGGCGCCACCGCCACGGTGGCGGCGTCCTGGCTAGACGCCACCGCCACGGTGGCGGCGTCCTGGCTAGGCGCCACCACTATTTTTTTTTTTTTTTTTTTTAATTTAATTTAAAATTTGTTTATTTTTTTTTTTTGTGTTACAATTTTTTTCTTTTTTTTTTGTTTTTTTTTTTTGTTTTGTTTTTAATTGTTTTAATTTGTTTTTGTTTTTAATTTATTTATTTTTTATTTTTTTTTTTACAATTTTTTTCGTTTTATGTTTTTTTTTTGTTTTTTTTTTTGGTTTATTTTTATTTATTTAATCTAAAGTTTTGTTTATGTTTTTTATTTTTGTGTTTTGTTTTTTTTTTTTTTTTGAATACTTTTTGTTTATTTCTTTGTTTGTTGTTTATAATTTATTATTGTTTTTGCTTTTGTGCTAATGTTGTGTCAAATGTATTAATTTAATCTACTCTTATGTGATTATATTTATATGTTATTGTTGCAGGATTATGGTGGAGACGGAAATGATTATAGTGGGATTTTTGTACACGATGGTCTGTTCGAAGATGCTCAACAAGCGGTTGATTGGGCGAAACAGGTTGCAATTAGATCAGGTTTTTGTTTAGTAGTAGCAACTCATAAATCTCAACGGGATGGTAGAATGGATCGCATTTTGAGATGCGACCGTTATCGCAAAAGGGAGGAACGAGATTTCAGTCAAGCGATTCGGTTTGATACAAAGCGGAAAGGTTGTGGGTGTCAGTTCAGAGTAAAGGTTCGACAACAGCAAAGGGGTGACGGTTGGGAAGTGAAGAGTTACGGTAAATGGGGGTATCACAACCATGAGATGATCGCATATGAAGTGGGTCATCGACAGTTAAGTGGCCTAAGTCCTGCTGCGAAACTAATTGTAAAAGAAATGAGTGATGCTCAAGTGAAGCCTGCTAAAATATTAGCATCTGTGTTGGAGAAATTTCCTGAAGACCAGCCAAACCGAAGACACATCTACAACGTCAGACATAAATTGAGGTTTGAACGGTCAGAGGGAAGGAACCCTATACAGCAGCTTCTACACCAGGCACAAGCACGTGGTTACCTGTACTGGTTTGAATCTGATGAAGACACATCGGAGGTGACTCATTTGTTCCTTGTGCATCCTGATTGTGCTGATATGATTTCGTCTTGGCCATCTGTGATTCTGATCGATTCAACGTACAAGACAAACAAGTATAAGTTTCCACTGGTTGAGATGGTTGGGATGACTCCAACGAACCAGAACTTTTTGATTGGTTATGCAGTTATGAAGGATGAGACGGTTGCGAGTTACCGTTGGGTGTTGGAGAAGTTGAGAGATGGTAACTGTGGATTTCGGGTTGTGGCTGATGTGTTTCAGATGGGTGAAGACAACTACGGTTTAGTGCGTCAGTTGATGTACAGTGAAATCGCCTCAAACCGAGCTGTTTATCGCCACGTGTACGGACAGGACTTGGATAGGTCTCTGCAGCGTATCCGGTGGGGAGGAGGACGTTGCGGTCAAAATCATTGGTTCGACGCGCCCCTTGATCTCTTCGCCGTTGCAAACATCTACAAGTGTGCAGTGATGCATTTCGGCCTTGGTTTGCATGGTCGAGCTTACTATCCGTGTACCACGGTTCTGCCTTGGTGTTCGCGTGAGACCGTCACCAGACCGGTAAGAGAGGTTGCTATTGGATTTCTGGGGCCGTCATACAGACATTTCATCCGACTGGACCTGTCACCCGATTTTCCGGTCCCACCGATTATACCAACGTGGTACACCATTCGTACAGCAAGCGTAGAGGGCTGGGATGCGTTATATCATGACCGGGTGCAGCAGTGGAACAATCTAGTTGCCTTTTCTATGTGACCTAATATTGCTATTGCTATGTTTTTCCCATTTATTTAATTTTCGGATTCTAATTTTCGTATTTAGTTTTCCCATTTAAATGTGAACCTGTATTTAGTTTTCGTATGCCCACTAATTACAACTTAAAATAAAAGTTATAAAAACTAAAAATATAATGTCAAATTCTAAGAACTTAAAATAATAATTATAAGAACAGATAATGTTAACTTTTACAAACAACTAGGAAAATGTTTTATAAATGCACTGCCGACATATCAATAATCTCTCTGTGACGCCCACTGCCACTGCTCAAGGGCCCGTTCCAGTTCATCAATAACAGCTCTGCCTGTTGCAGTCGTCATGTTGTCCCTCTCCTCAAAAAGTCTGTGTCCCAACTGCGTCATCTTTCCCATCCACTACACATAACAAAACACATAAAATTCAATAACGACGTATTATGAGACATATTATATGAAAAAAAACACAACTACAAATGTTTTATGAGACGTACCGCATCCACGGCAGTGGGCGGTGGCACATCATCATCATCGGCGTCGTCGCCGTGGTGGACGTCTCTGATCAACCTCGGGTGCGAGTGCCGGTTGTACCACTCCATGTAGTGCTGGTCACACATGGCAGCCACCCCATGAAAATACGATGCCTAACACAAAATAACAACACATGTAATATGCAATATAAACATGTAATATAAACATAAAAAAAGTAATTAAAATAAATAAATAAAACAATATACATATGATGGAAAATAAATTAAAAACATTACAAAATATTAACAACCTAAAAATAAAAAAATTAATAACCTAATAAATAAATAAATAAAAAATTGGAAAAAACAAAGCAAAAAAAAAAATTACCCAAAAAAAACAAATTGGAAAAAACAAAGTGAAAAATATAAAATTATAAAAACTTAAAAAAAGAAGAACATCAAAATTTTAAAAAAAATTTATAACAAAAAAAAGGGAACATAAAATTTTTTTTAAGTAAAAAAACTAATTCAAAAAAAAAAAAAACAAGAACAATAAACAAGAACATAAAATTAAAAAAAAGAAAAACAAATTTAAAAAAAAATCAAAAAAAAAATAATTATTTTCGAAAATTAAATTTCAAATTTAAAACCAAAAAAAAATTAAATAAAAAAAATAAAAAGGCGGCGGCGCCTAGGCCAGACGCCGTGACGGTGGCGGCGGCGTCTAGCCCAGACGCCACTACCACGGCGGCGGCGCCTAGGCCAGACGTCGGTGCCGTGGTTCTGGCGCCTGGGCCAGACGCCACCGCCACCGTCACGGCGTCTGGCCTAGGCGCCGCCGCCGTGGTAGTGGCGTCTGGGCTAGACGCCGCCGCCGTGGTGGTGGCGTCTGGCCTAGGCGCCGCCACCGCCTCCGACCTTTTTTTTTTTTTACTTTTTAAACACAAAATTAATAAAAAATACCTTCTCGCCGGAAAACCGCTGTCCACCCGCCGCATGTGCCGCCACTTCCTTGCCGGGCCGCCTCGACATCGCTCGGAAAGTTTTTTAGAGAGAGAAAGTGGAAGTACAGAATTGAGAGAAGAAATTGTGTTTTTTACTTTGAGGGCAAAAGTGACAATTCACTCTAATTTTGTGGGCTTTATGTGGAGATTCGCGGGCGATGATTAGCAATTGAGAAAAATAAAGCAGGAATATATATGGTAAACAAGGAAGCACAACGAGATAGTGTCAGTTAGTGAGTAAGAACGTGAGTAAAAATGTTGTTGAGAAGTAAAGGAACAATTCTGTGTGCTCCAAATGCTTCCAATTTATGGGATAGGGACTCAAAGATGTAATCTTTTAGTGCTATAAGTGGTCCGAATTATGTATAAATGTGACCTTATTGTATGTATGTCTTTCATCACTCTTTTAATCCTCTTTAGACACAAGATGCCCCGACCCGCTCCTTTTGCTTAGATATGAAAAGGAAATTATTTGAGCAATATGATTAATTGTGCTTTCTGGGATTTGTGATTCTTGTACGACACGGTTGTGTAATAAGGGTTTTTTTTTTTTTTTTTTTTTTTTTTTTTTTTTTTTTTTTTGTCTGAAATATGGGTGCCTTTAAAATTAAGGTGTAAATAAGGTGATAGTTTTTCACCCATGTTAAATTTTAGTAGACATTTTTTAAAATTTGAACAGTCTATAGAAATAAGTATTAAATCATCAATATGTAACTACACTTTATTGTAGTTCATTTTTTTTTGGATGAGTCTTTTTCTATCTCCTAATATTGATGCTCATTATACCCTAAGCTTGGATGAGTCTTTTTCTATCTCCTAATTCCGATTTGATTCTCTCTGATCTCTTCACACGCAAAATCAATGTCTCCAATTATAAATGGCCTTGTTTGGTAGTAAGCTTATTTGGGGTATATTAGCTTATTTGACTAACTTTAGCTGATTGACTAGTCAAACAAGCTAATACAAGTGTTTGGTAGTAAGCTTATTGAAAGAGATTATTCCACTAAATAAGCTCTTTTAGAAAAAGCTCATTTTAGGAGCTTTTTCAATTAGCTTATTCATTAATTATTGTGAAATGATAATTATAACCTCATTTAATTTAAAATCCTATCTAAACTACCTACCCCACAATTAGCTTATTGGTCATTTCACATACTCAATCACCTTTAAGCTATCATCTATTTACCAAACACTTTTATATAATCAGTTAATATAATAAGTTAATCAAATCAGTTAATAAAATCAGCTAAATCAATCAGCTTCAGCTTTCAACTTTCTCTCAAAAAGGACCAATGTTTTTTTAAGGTACATTTTCATTACATCTTCCCCATTTTATTAAAAAAGGCTTTAGTTAATTAACTATAAGAGGTCGTACAAGACTACAAGATACACATGTATTTAGGACTATATTAATAATGACTTTAGAAGTATAAAAATAATTTCTTTTGAGATTTTTTTTTTTTTAAAATGGAAGTTGACTTAGTTTAGTCAAGATTACATTATTATTAAGCTTTCATCGCCCTTCACTTTTGTATCTCATCGATCTCATGACCTTAGCAATTGGCTCATTTGGTGGATAAGTATGATAAAAAGCGAGTTTGATATTAAATTATTCGTTTTTAATTCTGATACAAGACCAAAAGTGACTGTGATATCAAATTATTCGTTTTTAATTTTGATACAAGACCAAAAATGACTTTGATATCAAATTATTCGTTTTTTTTTTATTCTAATACAAGACTCGCCTTAAAAAAAACCAAAATTTAAACAACCAATTAACATCATTTTATATGTGAATTATCATCTATTAAATGTGTCGTGTAAGAGATACATGTGACATAAAGAAGAATACTCGTACATATAACACGAGATGGTTTGACTGTGCAAAAACAACTATAACCTAAATGACGACAACAAAGGAGACATACACATCCAACTTTAGGTGGTTGCTGGAGCCAAAGATTGAAAAGGAAAGAAGATGAGGGTAGCTAGTACGTACTAGCAATAGCAATAGCAATTTGGGTGCTCATCTTATTGATGAGTGTACAAAACAATACATTAAGCAGAAGCAAAAGGTTAGGGTACGTACTATACTCATATTATTTTTATGAATGGTACTTATAATATAGTTGATCCATTAATTGCCATCCAAGGTGCGATAAACATTGTATTGAAGATAGATGTACTGTGTAACAGAAATTTATAGAATTTTTCATTTGTTTGTAAGTTGTTTGAAATAAACACGTTCATCAATCATCACAATATCATACGATGCGAGTTTATGAGAATGAAATTACTAAAAGCCTCTTAGACCGAATTTAAGAGCGGGTAAGTTAATTAGTTGAGACCGCATAATGATTTGTGTAAATTGAGACCAATGAACCATTTGATGTTTTTCTCCATAAGTTTAAATAGAGAGAGAATAGAACTTTATGAGGAAGGTTGTTTACTCTTTAGTTATTAATTAATCTTATGCATATATCATAAGTGCTACATACGCATGAAAGTAAAGTTCTTTACTAAGGGTTGTAGAGTTTTACATTGGGTGTCAGATTCTGTTAATGGTTTCTTTTTCCTTACCCTACCAAATAGGTATGTTTCCTAGCCTTTAACCCCTTTAATCCATCATCTTTCTAACAAGAAATCCAATTCCCTTTTACACGCACAGCATACCCTTTGTCTGTTCATTCCCCGGGATAATACTCCTTCCGTCCCATAATATAGTTCCTATTTTTTTATTTTGGAGATTCAAAATGTTGTTTCTGTTCTATATTTGGATAGTATGTATAGATCATTATATACTAACTTTTTAAACTTTATTCATTATACTTCCTAATTTACCCTTAGATTTTGCACATGCCTTGTACTTTTTTCTATTTTCTCTCTCTAACTTTTGTCTATAATTATACTTTTCACTTTAATTAATGTAATTCTTTCACTTTCTCCACCTATTTCTTAAATACCATAAAAAAACACAAACAAAAACTATATTATGGGACGGGGGGAATACAAGGCCATGTTTTGTGCTGTTTATTCTTGTTCATTGCTTCGACATTTCTAGCTAATACCATCATAGATTTAAAGGACTCTTGAATACACATTCACTCCTTCACAGTTTCTATGTTGTTCATTCATTTTAAAAAGTCCGCCATAGCAATGTACAAAGGATTCATTGACTTCAAATTTTCCTTAATTTTGATGTTATACTTGATTTGATCAACTTATAATATCATTACAGTCTAAAAGACTTTATATATTCTTACTTGTTATCAGATGTACCTCTTTTTTTTAACCTATTTTTATTAATTTTGCTTATTTGGTACACTTATCACATGATTAAAAGCGCCAATAACATGTTTAATCCAAGGATGCACATAACTAGCTCTACATGTAGAACGACAACAAGACTAAAGTGCTGATAAGGTTAACACATGTGAATCAATTGCAACTCTTAGGCACTCTTAATCAAAGGACAAACATTGTTCTTCTTATCCTTCTTATTCTAAATCCAATGGCATGTCAATTGAAGCATTCACATATACTCAAAGTTCACAATGAAAATAATAGTGATGCAGTGAAGTTGATTAGATGCCAAATGAAGAGTTAAAAAAAAGGGTAAAAAGTAAAAACAGTTAAAGAAAATCACGTGTCTGAAGTAAAACTGTAAAAGTAAGGAATCATCCAATCAAACAAGAAGAAGCCTAGAGTGGGCCGTTAGCCCGTAAACTGAGAAATTGGGTCACCAATCATTATTGCTTTTGCAGCAAAACCCACGCGTAATACATCCCAATTCATGGGGTAAATTGAATTTAAATTTAAAACAAATAAAAAGTGAAAACTAACTTTTATACAGTAAGTTTTTATTATTTTTTTTTTAATTTTTTTTTACTGTAAGAGTACTAACTTTGTTATCTATAGTACAAGCCCAACTAACCCACCGTATATACTTCATCAACTCATCGGTTTAGCAGTTTAGCACTTTAGCTTCATCAGATCTACTGTTGTAATTACTTTGTTATATCCACTTTGTTAGTGAAAATAAATTAAAATATTGGCTTACCTTTTGCCTTTTGTAGTTTACTTCATTACTTCATATATGTACGTTTCTATAGCAAAACATACTCCATATGTATGAAGTTAGGGTGAGTTCTAATCATCAGTGTATTTAATGTATTTAGCGGAGTGATATTAGGGTGGATTGATTGAGTTACATAGTGTGTTTGATTCGTGTGGAGCACAAACGCCACATTAAATATAAATATGGTAAATAAGATGAATAAAAAGTATAAATGCGTAAGTGGTTCAGTCAATAAACATGACCTACAATACGCTTCATATGTATTGCAAATATTTTCTTATTATCTTTCATGGAGGATAAAAGAACAGCTGCAATGAAAAAGATAAAAAAAAAAATCTCTGTCGCAAAAGTGGAGTAGCATCTAGCTTGAAATTGGCTTTGGTAGCTTCTCACATGTCTACCTTGTTGTACACCTGATGATATTTTTTTTTTAAAAATAAAATAAGAAACCCTAATTTATTTTCCAATGAAAAATTGAGCTTATGCATGCCCTTGTCATTAAGATTATGCCCTGTCATTGAATCTCCTAAAACAATATTCCACCTCCAATTTGAATCACCTCACGAATATTTCTAGATTGATAGATATGTGCAATTTAAGCAATCAATTTTTCTTTGATTCAAGTCACAAATAATACCTTTAAACTTATTTAAACTTATATGTGAGATAGAACTTCTCTCAACTTAATGGATCTTATTACAACATAGTATAATTTATATTAGTTGTAAATTAAACTTGAGTACATAGCCACTAACCCTTATTAATACTTATACTAACCACGAAGTATATATTTTTTTTTCTTGATCTTGTTAGAATTAAGCTAAGTTTTCTTGAATAAGTATTATAAAGTGAACAAGGAACTGCAGTAGATAGTTATTAATTCTAAACAAAATAACGCTATTATTGTCCATATAGTTAGAATGGGTCTATTTGGCAACATTAGCTAAAAAAAGCTTAATAAGCTGCAGAGTAATGATTTTAAAATTGTAGAATTAAAATGACGAGTATATATAAATGTTGAAAGAGATAGTTAGTCTCATCTACTCCGTAACATGAATGTATGTAATATAATAAATTCATAGTAATTTTAATGACTCTAAATACAGTATGTCATAAGATTAGCATGAAATGAAAAACATTTTATGTATGAATTTGATATGGCTAATGGCTATAAATGGCAGAACTAGTTGAATAAAATTTGCTTATTGTAGAGAAACATAAACACATTTTAAGCATAAACTGTGTGAAACTCAGACAATTTGGAAAGAAGGAGATCAAAACACAAAGTGAAAAGTGACACATAAGCTGATTTGACAGCCAATCACCTTATCTAAGGTCGTTGTATCACGAATAATTATGTGTATGCTGCAATTATAACCTTAACTTTAACCTTTTTGTCTCTAGAACTTAAAAATTGTTTTGTCGCTCAAAAAAAATTGAAACTGGTATTTGTAAAATTATACTCTAATAAGGGTAATTAACTAGTTTTTTTTAATTTCTTTCAAAAAGCTAGTTAATTATCCTTTGTAAAATTATACTCTAATAAGGGTAATTAACTAGCTTTTTTAAAATTTCTTTCAAAAAGCTAGTTAATTATCCTTATTAGAGTATAATTTTAAGATAGATTTAAATGTTATTCTTAATACTACCCCGGTCCAAATTATTCACAATTTTAGAATATTTTATATCTCACAAATAATACCCCAAAGTTATAAGTAATCTGGATCGGAGGTAGTATGTGAGATCAAATCTCGAATACTTGCCATTAATAGAAGTATGTGTTATTTTGAAGAGTAATTAAACATTACGGAGTACATGAAGCATAATAGATATAATTTCTATAGTTAAGCTACTACTATTTAGTACTTGCAATATATTATCTTCCACCCATATTTCATCGAGCTTCTGTTAGAGGTTAAGATCTCCATATTACATCGTTCATATTAAACAAGAAATTTCGCTACACTTACATGATGAGTAGTTTATTTTAATTTATATCACATTACATACAGCTGCTTCAAATTAATGGTCAAAACTGTGCATTAACATGCGTGTCAGTCAAACTGTTATGATTAATCTAAAGCAGAAGATTAGAACACTTCATAGTAAAGTTAAAATTAAACCTTCTAATTGACCATAATCTTTCCTTTGAATTAAGTAGAAATCAATACAATATATCATATGCTAGAAATCAATACAATATATCATATGCCTCCAATCCATGGCACCATAGAAACATAATTAATTCAATGGAAATAAGTAGTGTCTCTCTTTTAAATTACATGATTATTATTTGATCACAAAGTATGCCACCCTCATAACCTAGCAAAATGGAAATGACCCAATTGTGGTCCTCATCCTCTCTATCTATTATTTATCTCTTTCTCTATCTATTACGGAGTATTTATTTTTCCTAACTTTTTAATTATTTTTTTTAATTATTATTTCCCCTCCCAAAAATCACATAAAAAACTATCACATTCCTCCTCCCACATTCTCTCTCCAACACATTTCTCCTGCCATCTTCATCACATACACCCTCCATGGACTTCCACAAACCCCAAAACACAACCCCCGCCGCCTCGGCCGCAACTCCGAAAAGGATGATGATGATGATGATGCGAGACAAATCGGCCAAAACACCCACCACCACCACCTCACTCAACTTTGATGATGATCAAAACTCGGATGATCAACAAGAAGATACAACTACTACAACTATTACTATTCCTTTTACCGAAGAGAAGAAACAAAAAAGATTAGGTACTAATAATAATACCAGTACTAATAGAGTTACGAGTGGCGATAGCGGTGGCAGTGCTGGTGGTGCTGGTGGTGGAGTGACAAGTTGTCAAGCTGAGAAGTGCACGGCGGATCTAACCGAAGCGAAGCGCTATCACCGCCGTCATAAGGTGTGTGAGCACCATGCTAAGGCCCCTTCTGTGCTTGTTTCCGGCATCCGCCAACGCTTCTGCCAGCAATGTAGCAGGTAACTCCCATTTCCATCATAACTACGGTATAATATAATCTTATTGTCTCTAAAAGTTCTTCCAAGTCAGATGATTAATAACGGTCTTACATTTAAAAAAAAAAATTAAAAAATACAAACTATTGGATGGGAGTAATATATATGATTAACTACTTTAAATTATGCTATATGCATCATTATATTATTAGTATTATATGTATGTCATTTTTGGTATGTTGAATTTTGGTACGTTTTGTGATCTTAATATTAACGAACTAGAATAGGGGAGGGGATATTTATCATGTTATATATAGCTAGTTAATTAACATTATTTTGTACTTTAATTAGTTTCTTCTACATACTATAAGTGGTATTTTAGAAAGTATTTTCACAAATTTGTGGCCTAAAGTATTTTAAGGGTAGTTTGTGAGATTTGAAATTATAGGACGATTTTGAGATTTTTGGTATATTGTTTAGGTATGTTTGATGATGTTGAAACTCTTGAAAGTATGAAATTGATTTAAATTTATTTAGCATGGTTTACATTTATTCCAATTTTTCTTACTCTTATTATTTTGTGGGTGAAAGGCTTTCACATGTGATTATGTGGTTATGGAATATTTATAACAAAAATGTTTAGCCTTTTATTAAGGGCTAATAAGAAACTTAATCCAAAGTATAATACATCAATACCAAATATACTTGACACAAACACTTAATAACACTTTAATTTAATTAGTAAACACACCTTTAATATACTTTTTTACATCTAATGACTTGCAATTTAATTTAATGAACTCATCAAAAAAAAAAAATTTTAAAAAAAGAAATAATAATAATAATAATAATAATAATAATAATAATAATAATAAATAGAATAGCGTACATGATAGAATCATCACTATAGTGGTTTTTGTACAATTAATATCCCACTCTTCAAGTTTTAATTTTCGCCTCACATCCTTGTCTATGTGTACGTACTCGTCTTAACTAGAATGGACTTGTCCATATGTACAATAACTAGGGCATAGGATGGACATTTACCCATATTTTATTGAAAGTAGAATACATTGAGGACAATAATTTTCTATTTCTAATCATTTAATTTTATTATTTTGACATAGGATTAATAAATTAATTTATGTATTTATGTTCAACTACAACTTCCAAATAATCTAGAATTTAGAATATTCCATAGAAATCTTACCATACAAACAAAAAACAAAAAAAAAACAAAAAAAAAAAAGAAAAAGAGACAATATAAGGTCAACGCTATTTGGTCTAGGCTGGCATTAGAGTCCTCCATTTACAAAGTATATGGTCAAACATCCTCTCCTTTATTTTCCACAACAAACTTTATTCTATTAGAAACCGACAAATTTCAACTCATTTTCCAAGTGGAATTTGGTCCTCCTTCATGTCAATTTGCTACATGAAAATAGAATGTGAAGTTTATGAGTTAAGTCGTTTAGACACTTTATCCTTTATGAGTTTATGTATAAAAAAAAACTAGTAATCTTGAGCTTGAAAACCAGAATATTATAATTATTTATAATCATGGTGGATTTTCATCAAGGCTCGTACCTTTTAATTTATTTTACTTTTATACATAGAGATTAAATTGTCTAAAAAATGTACGAGTAGTATATAAAATGTCGGTGTCACAATAATTTATGATTTGCAACTCAACGTAATTTCATCCTACTTGCTATGTATATTCTCAAATTTTCATATACATCTAACATCCAGGTTTCATGAGCTATCTGAGTTCGATGACACAAAGAGGAGCTGCCGGAGGCGTCTAGCAGGGCACAACGAGAGGCGTCGTAAGAGCGCATCAGAATCTCAGGGAGAAGGCGGGTCGAGTTCAAGCCAGAGTAAAGGGTCAAACCTACAATTAAGGACAGGGGATCAAGCTCAGATATCCTACTCCGGGAATAACAATAATAACGGCAATTCATCTTACAAACAATTTCAGATCAGATAAGCTAATTATCTGATTAAATTAACCTCAGTTGCTCCCTCTCTTCTGTCATTATGATCATCTAGCTTAGCTAGTAGAACAATTAATTATAAATGTTTATGTGTAATTTTAATGTTATGATCAACAAGTGTATGTTTTTAGGCTAGCTTAGCTTATTCTAATCTAGCATGCACTATTATTATTATTATTATTATTATTATTATTATTATTATTATTATTACCAAATTGTCTGTAAACTATAACTTATGTGTTGCATTTGTAGCGCCGGTAGCCGGCCTTGGTTACGCTATTAATTACTTATTAGCTACGTTGATTAGAAGTTTAGAATAGTATGAAATACCAAATGCTTTTCTTTTGCTCATCGTTCTTCTTCTTTTATTTCCCGATCAACAATAGGGTCTGGACCGAAGTCTAAAACCTATAAATCACACATGAACACGTTGTGTGGACTTATTTGTCCACATGTAATGTCACATAATTAATTTCGCCTCATATATTCACACGGGCAAAGCTTAGTTGAGGCCTAAGAGAGTAAGAGGGCCATGACCCCTGTGGCGTTTCGCCCTTACTAGTGCTTCACCTTACTCGCGATTATTGAAGTATCATGAATGAATATTAGACCTAGATCGGCCTCCCACCTCAGTCAAATTTGGCTTCGCCTCTGTATGTTTCTGCATTCGAAGGTAACCCATGATACAGTATGTCGTGTAACACTTATTGTCTGATACACCAATCCACACATACATATCGTATCATCGTGTATAGTCTCCACTTCCTTCCAAGAGTACAATGATTTGGTTTAAGAAGTTATATTATGGTACGAAGTACATCACATGCCAATCAAATGGATGATAATTTTTGTTTTTGGCGAGGGAAAATGGGAACAAGTATATGATAAAATTGAAGGATAATCTCTAGCATAAAATGGAAACATTACCCCTTAAAACCAAACATATTATAATCATAGAAATCAGCCTATTAAATAATTAATGTAGCAAAGTGTGGTCCATGAATTAGCATAGCTTGTTTGTTTGCTGACAAGTGAGTGTACACTTTTCTTGCGCAACTATCATTCCCAATTAGAGATGGCAATGGATCAGATTTGGATCGGGTGAAGCTTCACCCGCATCCATTCATTATTCTAATCGCTCCATCCACATCCATCCATCATCCGCTTCACCCATCATCCATATCCATCCGTCCATCATCCGCGGATGAAACGGGTGGAGCGGATGACTAATGGATGAGTATTAAAGTTTTTCGGTTATTTGTACAATAGTTTTATTAATTAAAAAGGAAACAATAACAATATATAGTTTGAAAAATTAATTTGCAACAAAAAAATACATATAATTTTCTTGCACATTTCAGATTTTATTATTAAAATTCTTAGATTAAAAAATTAATATATGTTAAACGGGTGGGTGGATGATTAGCGGGTGAAAAAAGTATCATCCATATCCGATCCGATCCATCATCCGCTTCATCCGTCACCCGCTTTTCATCCATTTAATTCGGGTTTTCATCCATTTATTTATTGCGGGTGGAGCGGGTTAGTGGATATCCACTTAATATTGACATCCCTATTCCCAATGGAAAGAGTTTTTTCTTATGCTATTGGTTGACGAAGGCAGTACTGTTCAATTGAACGCATTCATGACTTTTTTTCTTACCACCGTTGTCATCCATACAATTTTTTTTTTTTTTTTTTTTTACTTTTCATTACTTCCTCCCATCATTGTGTGACTAGGATTTTGATGGGTGATAACGAGTCGAGTTGAAGTTTGATTGCTCGGTTTAACTTGCACTTCTTCAAGCTTGACTAGTCGAGGTTGTTGAGCTACGAAGTTGAGGCTTTCTCAACTTGTACACCTTATGAATCGGGCGTAAATTACATGGATTGGATTGAATTGAACTTCTCAGCCTCTCAAGTTCTAATTTAATCTTATCGTTGTAGGACTTTGATATTTGATTTGAAGTTCCATCGAACTATTCACTTATAAAAATCTAGTCCCATCCAAAAAAAAAAAAAAAAAAAAATTCACTAGTCTAAATTTAGTTTAATTTGGTCCAAACTTTTTTTAATGACATTTTAATAATTTTAGCCTTCAAGCTCAGTAAGCTTTATTTAAAAAAAATAAAATAAAATTATCCAATATTTAATAATACTAATGAGAATTGCTTCACAAATTATAGCTCCAATTCTAATAGACAAACTACATATACACGAAGACTCAACATAAGTCATCTTTGTTAATTGTTACAGTAGCAAATAGCAAGTTAATGATGTAGCTCCAAATTAACATGAATCCTCAGTCTATACTCTTAAAATTTATAAATAGAAGTAACCTCTCGAATAACTATTACCGGTCTACCCTACTTGCTTTAAAAGATTTTCTTTCTAAAAATGATACTACCTCCATTAATTGTTATTTGCAACTTTGGAATATTTTATATCTCACAAATAATATCCCAAAGTTGCAGATAACAATTAACGGAGGTAGTATATCTCATCTATTAACACAAATGTATTCTAGTTAAAAAAAAAAAAAAAGAATACTACTAGTAGTAAGTAAAAAAGACGAGCGGGAGAAAGGGGGGGGGGGGAATAAGCAGAATTAATGATGTATACAAGTTCATACCTTGCTTAATATTGCAAAACATTCAAGATGAAATTAAGAGAGTCAATTTGAGGACAAGAGGGAGGGGAGGAGCAAGAGTAAGAGAAAATAATATTAATTAAGCATAAGGGTCTGTTCACATTTATAGATTGGAGCTGAATTGAATTAAACTGATTGGAGCTGAATTAAACTGAATTGAGTTGAAATGAATATTTTATGTGAGAGGAAAATTAGGAGCTGAACTGAATTGAACTGAAATTAAATAAATGTGAATAGACCCTAAGTAGAACATATTTTAAGTGAAGACCAAAATCTCCTAATTAAGCAAGAGTATGTGCACAACAAATTTTCAAAGATTTGGGCTTAATTGACCATGTGGACTCCCAAAGGCCAACTCCAAATCAAGTTCCTTATGAAAAATTTGATTCCAAGTCCAATCCAATCCAAAATTTTTGAAGTTCATCCAATCCAAAATTGGAAATTTTTTGAAGTTCATCCAATCCAAAATTGGATTACACTAGATCATGGAGTTTCCCATTTACACCCCTCCTATGAATCAACTTGTCACCGAGATTTAGGATATTTTGACTTTTATCACAGAAATTATTTTTTTACAATTAAAACTTAAAAAAAAAATTATTTTACCATAAAATAAATCTTAGAATTGTTTTTTTACCACTTACCGTCAAAATCATTATTAAATCAAACGGTTTAAAATAAAATTATTCAATTTCCATGCCAAAAACAAATTTCCCTTTCATGTAGGATGCATGTCTCACACATTTCCGAACGTATGAACTTAATGGCTATGGACTATACCTCCCAATACCAATTACTTATTAGAAATTAGCCTCGCTTGGAGGTATTACGTACTCTTCTATGAAATGGAAATTATGATATATTCCATAATCACTCGCGAGTCCATTGCAAAACAAAAAGAGGGTTGTGATTGTTCATAAACAGAAGCTCCAAAACATCACTAATGTTTACAGCTTTTGATCAACTAACAAGAAAATACAAAACAGGCAAGAAATTAACCATCCAATTCATTTAGCAAATGTGAGTTTTCACACTTACAATGTCGAAAAAGTTCATTGGAATTTCACTACTACTACAGAAATGTCATCGGTGCTTTTCCTGTGCAGAGCTTCCTCGATCAAAGCCTTTGCAGCTTCTCGAGCATCTTTCACATTCTTAATGCAGTCCACTGCTTCTTGGTTGTTCATTACCTACAAATCATTAGAAACATCAGTGTAAATCCAAAATATTATGAACCTAACAATCGTATTCCTATCCAAGAAATAAAGAAGAAAAGATGGCCTAGTATTGTATGGACTGAAGAGGATAATATGAACTAGAAATAGAGCTCGAGGACTAACATGCCAAATTCCATCGCTAGCCAAGAGTACGAAGTCTGTATCTTCATCTATCATCTCAACCGTAATATGTGGATCTGAGCTTAGATGGTCTTTCATGGTCTTGTCACCAAATGCTCTTGCCACTGCAAGTTGCCCATCAACACGTGCCACATCCCCTGAAGCAATCATATATATGGTTTACGTTAAACAAGACATAAGCACATGATAACAAATTTACAATATGTTCTTACTGTAACAATTAATAACTTAAACAACAGGTAGAATAAACATCTAAGAGGACCTTTGTGATAGATCAACCTATGCTTAGAACAATAGAAATGCAACATATAATGACATACCGGGGAACTTGGTGACAAAACCACCCCTGTCCTCAATATCTTTCCTTTCGCTATCTGGTTCATGGTCGACAGATAGCTGCTTTGCCTTTCCATTCCGGCTAATGACTGCCCTAGAGTCCCCAAGGTTCGCCACCACTAGCTTCTGACAATTGATTAGAATGGCAGTAACAGCAGTAGAACCGCCTTTTCCCAAGTCTGCAGATTTCTCCAAAATCTTACTATCAGTTATGCGATATGCTTTCCTTACAGCATTCTCAGTCTCAGTCCAAAAATTAGGCTGTTTACGTCATGTGGAAAAAGAATTGAAACAAATATAGTCAGTACCAAGAAGTAGTAAGCGCTGAGCACAAACAATAAACTGTTCTAACCGTCTAACCTAGATAACATGAATTCATATCCTTCAAGCATAATATATTCAAGAATACCTAGCATACACAACAGATCAATATGGCTCATTAAGCCTAATACTATTCTAGCATAAATCCGAAGTATAACCGTGACATAAAACATCAGTAAACGGAATATTATTGAGCCATACAAACAAACATTTAGTACCTCTTTCAATATGTTGTTAAACAAATGAGATCTCAAATAATCAGGAACATCTTGGCTCACATGACCATCAAATATAGCGAACAGACCAAGCTCATTATCTTCCACCTGCTTAAATTCAGCGAAAACATAATCCTCCATAGGATGAGCTGATTTCCCCTTGGCTGTATGATAGCCATGTGTTACATGCTTCGATATCTTACTCTTCCCTCTCCCAGTTTCCGCAGAAGATTCAGTGGAACCTAGTCCAACCTTTTCCTGCAACAAGGACAAGTATAATATCAGGGTTTTGTTTCATGATCTATATTAAATACTTCTTTACATGAAACAGAACAGTCGAAAAATAAAGGCAGCAAATATTTTTTTTTTATTGGTTCATGTTACTATCAAATTAATAAATAATACAATACGGTTAGAAGATCCGATCAACTTAATTGACGAACAAGTGGTACATATATACTTCCTCTATTTATTTTAGATGCAACACTTTTAACGTTACTCTTCCCATTAAGTTGATGTTTTAAAGTATGATATGAATCTAATAAGATCTTACATAATTTTTTTTTTTTTTTTTTTTTTTTTTTTTTTTTTTTTTTTTTGTTAATTTATTTTATATCACCAAATATGGTCAAATTAGAGTGCAACTAGTATAAAATGCAATGCAAAATTTTGGTAGCGTAGATTTGGTACGTAGCGTAGATTCCAATGAACTTACTATTGTAAATTTCACTCTGATCTTAGATTCTTGATCCATTTCCCCCTTCAAATCTGTAGTTTTTCATCTCCCTTTTAATCTTAGTAATGATGTTTAAGTCATAGCACGTGTCTAGGTAACCGATAATTGAACTATGCTATGAGCACACTAAGAGCTGTGACACCTTTTTCCTAGTTTATAATTGAATCGGATACAACTCAATGGAACTACACTATGCTAGTGCTTATAGGCAATGTAGACGACGTATTAATCCAAATGTGGTTTTATCCATAAACTAATTGGCTGTAACTTAAGAGGTGTAGTCTGTTTGATATCTATACTTCTAATCTACTATCATCTATCTATATTCATTCTTGAATGCGTAATCTGAACATGAGACTACTATGAGAGTGTCATTTGAATGTGTAGAATTTCTAACTTGACCCTGTGTGTTGGCTATGAAGATGTCTGGTGTTATTGAACTTCGTGCCATTGAATTTACATGTAGTACGCGTATTTTGGAGATAACATCATAAATTTACAATACAATGGCCACTGTGTCCTGGTAACACTATGATTGTTGCTGTGATGAAAAGGGATTAATGGTGGCATAATAAAGGGAAAAAATGGATGCTTATTCCTTGCTTAGATTCATGCAATATGTGTCTACATTGACTAAACTTGGTTCCAAACCATTGCTTTCTCCCCTCGCCACAAGTAGTAGTCACTCAAAAGATATACAATAACCTATTGCTAGGGAAGGGTGCCACGCAATAGTCCAGGACCATGCGATTGTCTCCGGTGTCTGAGACTCATGTGTGGTCTCATATCAATCTGTTTTATAGTGTGATCACATCTTTTTGGCAGTGCTTGTACCAAATTTCATAGGCAGTAAGTTTAATGTTCACAAATCTACTAATAAACATTGATCTTATGTTATCCAAGTTGTCCATTGTTGATTCTATTTCTGATCTTTTCACTGGTCATTGTATCAATTGAATTTAGAATGCCTGTCTATTTCCAAGATAAGTTGTCTATTCCACAGGGTCAATCTCGATATATGCTTCAGTGAAGTTGCATTATGGAAGGTCCTTCACCCCTCCAATACTTAAATAACTAAACGAATTGGTCAATTATCCATAAGATTTTTGGCTGCCTAATCTTTTACATGACATAATGGAATATGGATACTTTTCAAGAGATAATATGTTATCAGTAACCTTTAATTATGACATCCAGACACTAAGGAACTTCTTGATACAAATGATAACCACAAACAGAGAAAGAGAATTTGGATTTGGTTACTACTTAATACTTTGTAGGTACAAGATGAGTAAATTACTATCAAATTTTCATGGTACAAACCTAATTAACTTAAGTTAGTACCTAATCTTAATTTTGTATTTTATCCTTTTCTCATAGTTCAAACCTAATTAACATAGGCTTAGTTCTCCTAATTGAGCCGCAATCGATAATTTAGTTCAAATTTGTCTTAGAATTTCATGATCCAGTCCATAATTAATCAAAAGTAATCCGATCCTAAATATAGAATTTTTTCCAGTCCATAATTAATCAAAAGTAATCCGATCCTAGATATAGATTTTTTTTTTTTTTTTTTTTTTTGGAGGGGAAAAAATATGTGTCTTAAACAACGTATCGATTATTTTAAGGTATTTTATGATAGACTCGAATATGAGCCCACCTTAACTGACCCAGGTCGGTCCTAAAACTAAATCCAAAGTGAAAGATTCATCATTAAATAAAATAAAACTTCGAACCAAATTGACCCAACTCAAATCCGATCAAAAAAAAAAAAACTTGATTACCAATCATAGTCAGGTCCAATTAGCACTCTACATTTAGCATTTTCTTTTCTTTTTGGGAATGACACAAACGATCATTCTAACATGAAGCAAGTCACTAAATTACAAAAAACATATACTTAAAGCAAAGATTAAAATGGTCGACAAAATAATTCCAATAATTTTTTATTACTTCATATTAGAAATTAATCAAAAAAAGGCATGAATCAAAACCAAGAAATCATGACAAATGATGAAATTAAAAAAAAAAAAAATTGTCACCTGAAAACTATCCATGATGAAAGTCCCCACCTAGCTTAGCTAAAACATTTTTCCAAACTTGTACAAGTTCCTAAACTTTATAGGAAAAAAATGGCAAATAATCAATATATACATACATCTATAATAACCCATAATTTTATAATTTAGAAAAAGTGCAAGAAATAACACATAACAAGCAAAATTAGCATATAAAATATGTCTTACTACTAAAAATAAAATCTAAATTGAGTAAAAAAAATTAATAAAAATGTGGTGGGAAATAATAAGAAAGAAAGCATACCTTAACTTTGATAAGAAGTTCTTTACCATTAGTCATGGTTAGAAAATGTTGATATTAAGAAGCACAAGAACCAAGAATAGGCGAAGAGATAGGAACGAACAAAAATAGGGAAATTACATGTAAAGTCAGCTAGTCAAGAGTGGGTGATTCATTGACAAATGGGCTTCTTACTTCTTCTACGTGTGACACGAATCATAACTATATATTTTATTTATTTTTAGTGGATACTTGTCATTTTCTTAGTTATGCATTTTATTATTGTTATAATACTATTCTTGGATTGGATTCGTATTGTTAATTAATTAATTGATTGATGAATTTATTCCATACAATGGTTTAAAAAGGAAAACCATGTTGGTTTTAACTTTAAAGGAAAACCATTGGCTTGAAGAAATATGACCGCATAGGGTGTCAATTCGGATGATCGGATCGGATTTGATATAGTCGGGTCAATTTTTAACGTTAAGTTATCTAAATTATTATGTTCACGGGAGTCCAAATCTGAATAAGATATTTTCGGATCGGTTTCGGATCAGGCGTGCTTTGACACCTCTGTGTATGAGTATAAATTTGGTAAATAGTAGGCGGATATGAAATCTAAATTTGAACTCATCATACTCCTTTCGTTTTTAAATACTTGTTTTATTTTCCATTTTCGGTTTTTTTTACATACTTATTCTATTTCTTTATTTGAAATTTTTTATAATATTTAATTCATTTATTTCACCTAGTGAACCGAATATAAATTATATTTTATTAATTTCATATTCTCCATCCTCCAATTCTCTCAAATACTTTTGTTTTTTATAATTTTTTGTTCTTCCTATACCCTACTATCTCTATATTTTATTGTTGACAGGAACCTCTATATTTTATTACTATCTCCAATTTTTCCTAAAACTCTGCGTTATAGGTTATGAGAATTGGAGCAAGTATTTAAAAATGGAGTGAGTAAGTAATAAGTAAGTACTGGATTTTAAAACATACGGTACTTGTCCCTTATACGTTTAATCCAAATATCCACCCACCTAGACTTTCTAAACGGATTTTTCACCAAATACCACTGGGTTAATGCGTAATTCACCATATACCACACAAAATTTTCTAATTCACCATATAACACTGAGTTTAACATAAATGTCACAACATGCCATTTCCGTTAACTCAGTTAGTCATTAACGTTAATTGTGCCACGTGGCAGCTTGTAATTGGTTCTAATTAATATTATTTATTTAATTAATTAAATTTAGATAAAATATTTTAAAAAATAAATAAAAATTAAACACCACCAATACAAGCCACCGCCACCCCTGGCGGCAACAATTGCGATCCCAGCCACTTCCCAGATGGCCGGCGACTGCCCTCCCCTGGCCCCTTCCCCCCGCCGGCGACATTCTCGACCCCTTCCCCCTACGCCGGCGATCATCCCACTCCTACTCCCCTTCCCCGAAAATCATCCCCCACCTGTAACCCAATTCCCGATTTCCTCGCCGGACTCCCCTTCCCCGATTCCCGATCTCTCTAACCCTAAAAAAATCCTCAATTTCCCTCTTGCAAATCCCAATTGGAATATCGACGGCAAAGAAACCACCCATCAAATCTTGACGAAGAGAGAGAAGGTCGAATTAGAAGCGAATTTGTTCGAAAAAAATGCTGATAAGTCGAATTGATGTTGTTGTATGGTTGCAGATTTTGAGTGTTGTCGGTTCAGGGGGAGAGGGAGGCCGACGCGCTGGCGAGAGAAAGGCTGGGCGCCGGCGTGGGTGGGGGCGGGATAGGGTGGTGGCTGGGGGTTCTAGTCATATTTCGTGCAAGCAGGGGATGTTAGGATAGGGTGATGGTTGGCTGGGAGACGTTGGTGGTTTAGGAGGAGGACGGGAAGGGGAGATGGCAGGGGTAGGGGGAGCTCTGGAAGGCCGGCGAGGGAGGAGGCTAGGCAAGGCCGCCGGCGAGGGAGGAGGCTGGGCAAGGCCGCCGGCAGGGAGGGGGAGCTGGGCTGGTGGGGGAAGGGGGTGTCGGGGTTGGTGGAGTGAGGAGGTGGTGGCTGTTTTTTTTTAATTCTTTATTTAACTAATTAATTAAATAATATTAATAAGAGCCAATATGTGACAGCCACGTGGCATAATTAACCTTAATTACTAACGGCGTTAACGGCAAACTAACGACAGTTAACAAAAAGGGCATTCTGTGTTAATATACATTAACTCAGTGGTATATGGTGAATTAGAAAATTTTGTGTGGTATATGGTGAATTACGCATTAACTCGGTGGTATTTGGTGAAAAATCCGCTTTCTAAATGACCCTATATTTTATTAGTTAAACTCATACGATATCTACAATCGACAATTCACGATAATGTAATATATTTAACAAATTCAAACAAGAATTAACCCGGAAAGGGCTAAGAATCCAAATGCACGGCATATTCTCGATTTGTTTTCTCATAAAACTTTCGAGTGGATCCGTCGTCACTTCATAATTTGTGAGAAAGAAAATTCTTGTGATGATGTTGTAACCCGAATCCGAGCAATAATCAATCCCAGCCCCACACAACGGGAGACCATATCAAACGCATATAAAATCTTGTCTTTTGAAGGAGTTTGAAAAAAACCCTTGTCTTTCAAAGGAGATAACTATTTCTTTTGCGGGAGACATTATTTTACCCTAAGAAACAAAAAACAAAAAAAAAAAAAAAAAAAAAAAAGATTAGGGTTTTTCCACTAGTGATATCCGACGAAAGTCCCTTTAAAATTGATAATAAAAGCTAGAGTTTAGGAGAGTGGAGAGAGGGAGATAAGTGTAGGTTTTTTTTTTTTAATTGTTTATCCACTCACTGCACCTAAACTTGATAACTACTTGTCTACTTGATCGTTATCACTTTGTATTAACAACTATTAAATTTTGAAAAACTTTTGTATACACCCGCTTTACACTAATATTAGTGTAAATCGAGTAGTATTTAGCTAATTTTAGAGTAATTTCTTGTCTTTTATGGGTAACTTTAAACATAATACAATTTTTATATAAATTGACAACAAGAAAAGTATAAAGGTAATTTAATTACATTTAATCACTAATAATTGATTTTCAGTCATTTGAAATGTGATTCTTTATTAATAAAGCGTAGATAATTTTTATTTATATTGGATTACTTTTATGCATATTGGGGGTAACTTTTATTCATTTCAGGGGTAACTTTTTATCACTTTAGACTATCTCTAAAATGGATGTACATTAATTTTTGTACACCCGATTTTTTTAAAAGTTTGTGTTAATTTAAGTTTTTAGTTTTTGTAAATAAAAAGTTCCAATCGAAAAGTAGGCAAATAATAGGATATACATATGTACTGTGTGTTAGGAAATCAGGTAATGTTATTGTGTTTGATCAATGCGGAACAAGTCAATGAAAAATAAGAATGAGAAAAACAATAAAGAGGATCAATAAAGAACACAAAGATTTAAATGGTTAAGTCAAATTAGACTTACATCTACAGGTGGGGAATTCGAGAGCTTCTTTACTATAAATGAGAAAAAACGAGAGAATAATACAAGGAGTCTTTATTCTTAATGTCTCTTTTAGGTGCGGATCTAACTAATAACCTTCTTTAATTAATCATCTAAAGGGTTCTTTTATAACACACGAAAACTCTATAGTATGTACTCCCCAAGCATATCTCAAATAGCTATCATGTGGAGATCAGAAAACTGATTAAAAGAAACTTTAATTTCCATAAAATATGCTAAGCCTTCTATCGGACCAATTAGATTCATGCTCGTGTTCTTGTCCACCCGGTCGAACCCGCCTTGTCAAGCGCACCAATGAGTAGTTTCTATTTCTTCATATTATAAATCTTCCGTTATTCGCCCTGCTAGCCACGTTGATCACGAACAAAAATACCCAATTCAAGGCATATTTAACATCGTACGTGGGTAATGAATATGTAGTAAATATCCACTTATGTGGTGGAGTAAGCGAGGATTTAAATTTATATCTACTTTGTGTGGGTGCGGAGGTTGGATATGTACGCATCACGGGTAGTGGCCTAGGTTCCAAAACCTACCAACTCTCTCCACCTCAACCACCAAAACGGTCACGAATTCCACCACGATATTGAAATGTTGCAAATTTTTAATAAAAAATTAATATTCACCATGCCTTCAATAAGTGCCATTAAATGGGTTGTATTATGAAATATTGTGTGGATGCCCATTATACTCCTTGTATCATTTTAAAATATTCTAGATAGAACTAGAGTATATATTTTTTATCTAAGAAAACCCTAATTAAATTATATATATATATATATATATATATATATATATATATATATATATATATATATATATACCCCATTATATGGAATAGAAATACACTGATATATTCTCTATCAATCTCTTTGATATTTCTCCCTATTTTATAACACGTTATCAGCACCAGCCCTACCTGATTGAGCAAATAAAATTAGCATCATTAAGGTTAGTGTTTCTTTTAATTTTTCTAATGAAATATAAGCAACGATCACGTAATATATTACAGATCATATATGATTGTTTTGGGTCAAGGTGTTTCATCATTAGGTGATTATATATTGTGGCTTGACTTGTTAATTGTGTGCGTGGGATCGGTTGATTTATTTATTTATTTATTTTTGTGAATGCATTTTCGTGAAATTGTTCTACAGTTTACCATATCAATCAATAATACAGAGTATATATGCTTGTGATCATGCATGTGATTTTTCTACAATACTTCATACCATTAGGTTCTTTATATGGGTTATTTCAAAGTCTTTCATTTAGTTTTTGTTCTACTTTTATTTATACTCTACATCAACCTTTTGCATCTGTTCTGTTTTTCTTTGGCCATACTGAAATTATTTACATGATTATCATGTTTTGGCAAGCGCTAATTTGTTTACACTTGGTTGAGTTTCGCACAATTAAATAAATTAGGTGTTTGAATTACATCTATTAATGAATATTATTATATTATGATCTCTATTTTGTGATTTATTCTTTGTGAATTTATTATGTTGTCTATTATTTGATATTTATGTTTAGAACCCATTCCGTCAATACTGCTATAGAATTTGTTAATCTAAATATCAATCCTTAATCACTGCTATAGAGTATGTGCGAAGTTTTTTTTTTTTTTTTTTAGGATATGAATAACATACATTATTATTGAGTAATATGCTTCAATAGGCGTTGGTTAGTGGACTAATTAGTTCCTTAGGTTTCTGAATTAGTTGCGAGCTTCTTGTATGAGTCAGCAATAAGATAAATGTTAGTGGATTTATTTCTTTTAAGCATTTTTCTTTTCTTTGTTGGTGAAGTCATGCTCCTATTATTAAGCATTTAGTTAGCTTAATTTTAGCTTTGTTTGTTTTGTGATATTGGCCTCTATAAGGCACCGAGGTTAACTTAATTAAACATGAAGCATTATTCTTCTTCTACTATATTATACTTTGCTCTGCTACTCCCTATTCCAACAATTATATTTAGGATTAAGCTTTTTTTTCATTGAGTTAAATTAATACTATGTATTAACAAAGATACTTATCTTTTTTGAATTCATTATTAAATTGATTATTATGGTTATGTTATGATTCTGTATGACTATAATTTTATTACCTTACTAGAATTTATAATATTCTCTTTTATAGTAATTTATGTCGAACCTGAAAAAACTTGAATTTGAGGCCCTTGATGTCATCGGAATGAACTATTATTTGATTATATTTAATGATTGCTAGCAATTTGAAGCATATTATATACAATCTTAGCTTTTCATTTTTCTTGGTATGAGGTACATATATTGCAGAAATATACTTCATATTTAGCTACTTGAAGAGGATAAATTTAATTAAAGTTTGTATACTAATTTTTAAATGACTAATTCAATTATCTGGTGATTGTGATATTAGTTGTACAATTAGTGAATTTACGTATAAAAGCATGATGTTATATTTTAATGATTACATGAATAGTTATTGTTGATCACAAATCATGCTAGTTTTTATTTGAACAGTGAATTTAAACTATAGTCTGTATTGTGATAGGCTAACGATAATGACTATATCATGGATATCAACTTCCCTATGATATAAGTAAGACAATAAAGTAGTGTACTACTATTAACTTACAGGCTAATTCTCTATAATGGCATGCATATTCGTCTCAAAATTTATATTATGTTGATAATATTAACTTGGTATCATGATCATATACTAATATCCTTATAAGTTGATAATATTATGAATCATACTATGTATATATATTATGTTGATTGATGTGTGATTAGATTCAATTACTGTATTATGTGCCTACTTGAAAATTGGATTATTGGAATGAAATTAAATTGAAAATGATGTATGGAATTGAAGTTCCTTAATTAATTAAATATATAGCAAAAAGTGTGTTATGAGTTCAAGTAATTAAACATGGCAGTGTGAGAAAATATACATAATCAACGTTTTATTATGCGCATAAATATAAGAGGTTTTGTTTTTTTTAAGATGAATGTAATTGGGCATAAGGAACATGATAAGTGTTCTATAAGTATAATTTTATATAAGCATGCTTTTGCTAAAAGGAACACGTTACTTGATACATGACATTGCCAAAAGAATTTATGGCTTAAAAGTTGCAAGGATTTTAAAGGTTGTTGGATTTATTCATTCCACACCCCCATATGCAAGGATTAGGGGGAGATTGTATGTAATCCTTGCATATAAATAGTAAAATATATTGATGGTCAGTTTGATACATACAATAACTTAAATATCAACGATTTACTTAATAGAAGTGGCCACATGTTAATTAAATATTTTGAAATGATACCATCCTGAAGATGGATATAAACAAATGACATTTATCATATACTAGTTGTAAATGCTCAAATTTAAAATTGATTTCCTAAGAGTACAACATCAATTGTTGATGAACCTATAGCATGCTTGAAGCGTGATAAATCAATAGGTTCTTAAGATAATTAAGTATCTTTGAAAAGAAAAGGAGTCACTATTGACAATGACAAATTTGAGGAAGTGGTAAATATCATTACATTTCTATAAGAAATCACGTTTAGTAAAGTTCACATGTTTCATGATTATATAAAAGACTCTAGAAGAGTATGAAATATCCAACAAAATTAACATGTATCAAGTTTATAGTTTAAACTCTAGTAGAGTATGAGTAATTGTTGGATAAAATATTAATTGATTGTCTTGCCAATTGTAAAAAGAAACACATGTTGGTGTTCTAATATCACATCACATTCACGGCCATGCATATAGTAAGTTTAATAAAGTGATCACTAGTGTTGAAAACTGACTAGAGTTAAAATTTAGAGAAGTGATTGATGTGATAATTAAATTAGGTCATCCGAGTTTAATAATAATTACCCGTAATGTAAACTTGAAGTTTCATTTGATAATGTGCTGACGCTTTAAATATATAAAATGAATTGAATAGCAAGACGTAACATGGAGATTGAGTTATATTTGGATTGTGAGTTATAATAATTTGTATTGATGAAAATTTCAAGATTTAATATGTTTTGATTTTTTATAAAGAAGTAATGGTTGACCAGAAGTTCACCAAAATAACTTTTATATTATTGTTAACTATCAAGTGATCAGAAGCTCACCAAATACACTATTTAAGTCTTTAAAGATCCAGAAGATCATCACCTACTAGAATTACAAGCAAGTGATTTATGCTTGTATAACAATTCTTTTGATTGGGGCTATTATATGACAACATATGTATCTCCATTGACATTGATCTCCAGAAGAGAAAATATTATTGAAAATTTAATAATAAATACACATGAAATATAAAGTTAATGAATAATTATTCTTCATCGAAATTGTTCTCCAGATGAGATAAATTTTGATTGTGATCCTCCCAATGAAATTAATTTTGATGCAAATACTAAGTTGGCATAGAATTAGATGCCCCTATAAAAGAGATATTTTACCAACTTAGGGGGATCGGAGAAGAAATACCAAAAGTTGGGAAAATAAAAAAAATAAATAAAGAATATTTATAATCCCTATAATGGTAGTTTGAAAAGTTATATATATGCCAACTTTTGTATATATATTATCAAGATATGTTGCACATTTATGATTTGATTTGTATTCAGTTATGACTCATGTTGCATAGCGTTGAAGAGACATTTTGGTCATATTAATTATGTGTATATATTGAGATAAAATCTTGCCAATTGTACTTGAATCACTAATCACTACACCTGAAGTGTAGGTTGTATATGATCGGTTCCAAAATAAAGATATGTCTAATAGATATGATATTTGGCAAGATAGTGCCGCAGTTGACACTAATAGTGTAATAGTATATAAATACCATAGTGTATTAAATACCCTTAAAGTGGTATAGATATCTGAATTATTATAATAGATGGTCTATGATGTAAGAAAAGTTATGATGGTACCAATGAGAAATGTATTCAGATATCATAGTAAAATAGCATGCGGAATGTAAGTTAAAGGAATTTTATGATAACGGTACATAATGGAACCGATGAATAATATGCATATGCATAATGGAATGGACTAATAAGTAAGGCATCTGAAATATATGTACATTTTGATGTCGACATAATGATAATGATCATAAGTTTATCATGGACCCAAAGTCCAATGAAATATGGATTTTTAAATCCACACTGTACAGTGTCTTGCATCATTTTGAGTCTTATATTCATGTGCGTGTGAGTCATAGGTTAATGGTTTATTGCATATGTAGGAAGTTAGATGCATAACTCATTGTATAATTTGTTTAATATGTTATCATGTTTTATATATCTCATATTGCATGGATTAATTTCTTACAATGGCTGTGGTGTATGTGAATGTTCATTCAAAGTATAGTAAGAAATATTTACAACTTTGATGAAAAATTAGAAAGAGATATTTTTATTCCAATGGGCTTATAATTGTAATGAAATTATTGATGACACTTATTTAATAACATGTTATGAATCATGTAAAAGGAATTCCTGAAGAACTTATATACGACGTATTAAATGCCCAACCCTACAAATTTTTATGTCTTGAATATTGCAATTATTATCAAACTCTTGAAAAGTCTATGTGACTACATTATTGACATCTCAACCTAAAGTTTGAGCATATGAGAGTTAGTAAGATTTACTATTTGTATTTACAAGAGAGCTATCATGTCAATCATGAAACATCTAAATAATATCAATGGAATACTTATGCGCGAGAATGTTTTCTCATGGTCCAGAAGAACCATGATTAGCGTACATAATTACATGTGTTATATTATTAATTCATACAAGATTGAAGAACAACATTAATATTAGCATGTGTTGCCATATACGTAGTAATTATTAAGAAATGTTTGATCAAATAATGATCATCAATTTCTATTATTCATGGCATCCAAAAGAAGGCATATAGTATAATGGATAAGGCAAATTTAAACAAAGATTTCAAATGAAATGTGGACAAACACGTGTCTTATTATCAAAAGTATGGTGATATGAAGACTCACTTGTTCGTGTGAAAATGTGAAGATTTAGGAGGATCGAAGATCAAAAAATGATACTTTTCTGCGCCATGTGAGAAGATACTCAACTATACTAGATTCATTGATGCGACACTAGAAAATCTCAAGTTATGTATTTATCAGGGGGAGAAAATACGCGCTGCACCCTTTTCCCTTGACCATGGTTTTGTCCCATATTGGGTTTTCCTGGTAAGGTTTTTAATGAGGCAGTATCTCGAGCGTATTACGAAGAATGTTGTACTCTTTTTCCTTCATTAGGTTTTTATTCCATAAGGTTTTTCCTAATAAGGTTTTAACGAGGCACAGTCTTCGATAATGGACATCCAAGGGGGAGTATTATGAAATATTGTGTGGATGCCCATTATACTCCTTGTATCATTCTAGAATATTCTAGATAGAACTAGGGTTTATATTTTTTATCTAAGAAAACCCTAATTAAATTGTATATATATAAACCCCATTATATGGAATAGAAATACACTGATATATTCTCTATCAATCTCTTTGATATTTCTCCCTATTTTATAACAGGTTGTAACTTGTAATCATTTGAATTTTTTTTTTAATGATATACATAGTATAAAAATACGGCTCAATTCCTAGTACAATATGTAAATTTGATGTTTTATGTTTTTCTTTGATAGTATAATTGAAACGTTAATGGTGTAGTTTTTATTTTGAAAGTTTTATTTATTTAGTACCAAGAGAATGATAGTAAATGCCTTTTTTTTAAACAACAAATAGCTAAAGTTTAACAATATCAATCATAATTTTTCATATAATATATATAAAAAGTTCGTAACGATGGGATAAACTCATATAAGTCTAATAATTATACGAAGGAATGGAATTTTTACAAAAATAATTTTTGTTAAAAAAAAAAAAATTCAAACCCATTCTTGTGTCCGATCTAAAATCAATAGTGTCATATCCAAAAACCTAACTGGTTTGTTGTGTTATATTCCAAAAATGTTATGAGATTTGAATTTTGATCTCTTTATTCTTGATTTCAATCAATTGTTCTTCAAAAATCAACTCTAGAAAACATTAAAAACACGTCTCTAATTAATAAGTAATAATTTGTTTCTTAATGACACTCATTAAAGCAAAAATGAGAAAGTTGTTGAGAAAACTTGTGAGAAGGAAATGGAGAAAGAGGTGTTGAAATATATGATTCCTTACCCTCTAAAGTTTATGAGATATAAAATGGATGAGAAGTTCGGGAAGTTCATTGAAATATTTAGACAAATTTACCTTTCCCTCCCCTTTACCGAGCTGAGGTTATTCAACAAATGTCAAAACATGCCAAGTTTCTTAAGGAGGTTTATAGTTGAAAGAGAGGGTTATATGCCATTGAGACGGTAAATCTCACCGAATTGTAGTGTCATAATCATGAATAAAATGCCATCAAAATCGAAATATCCGGGCAACTATGAAGCTATAGAAAATTTCCAACTTTTGAGTTGTATACAACTGCAAATAAAAGTTTTATAAACCATCAATTAATTTATATACAATTGGTAGAAATGTTAACATCTAAAATTTTTTCTCATGCCTGATTTCAAAAATTAATTTTAACTAAAATTGTAATAAATGATTATCGAATTTGATAAACTAAGTTCTTATATTTTTCAATTGACAAGCTCACTCTTTAACTTTTTTGGTGTACTCCTTACAAAGCCAATTACAGTATAAGAAAACAACCAAAAGCACAAGTTCTAGTTCAAATATTGAGACTGAAATTTTGTTAGATTATTTCAATCATTGCATCTTTATTAGGGTTGGTATCTGTGTATAGAAGATGCAAATTAAAGAGGTAAAGATTAAGAGAATAAAGTAATTAGTCAAGAATAATAAACAAGGGAAGGAGGATTTTACAAGGAGGGTTGAAAGGTAAGAACCCTTGTGATGCATTAGTATGGCTTTTATATATATATATACATATATATATATATATATATATATATATATATATATATATATATATCCAGAACTTTATTCATCATTCTTGTGCCATATGTTCTAGAATTTTTCATAAACCATATTTTCTACTCCCTTTGTTTTTTCTTTTTTTTAAATGTATCCCTTCAGTTTTCACACTTGTCGAGTCACAAATTTTACCATCATATTTAATTAGATATAAGTAATAACTATAATAAAATTATACTATGAAAGTAGACATTGTTACAAATCCAACAATATATTACATATCATATTTATAAATTATATACTCTCTCCGTTACGAGTTACTCGCAACAAAGAGGGAGTTTGCGGACTCCTAGGAAAAATATTGAAAGCATGATTAATAAAAAATAAGGGCATACACTTAAGTATTAAAACTTTTAAAAAAAATTAAATTAAAAAAAAAACAACACCATGAATTCACGAACAACCTATCACTACGAAACCACTCAACACCACCATCTAGCACCACGAAACCACCCAGCACAACCTCCTAGTACCACGAAAACCACCCACCACAAAAACCCCAAAACCTAGAACCCATAACCCCAAACTTAAACCCAGAACCCCAAAACCCACAACCCTGAACTCAAACCCAGAACCCCCGAAATCGAACCCACAACCCCAAAAACCAGAACCCACAACCCCGAGCTCGAACCCACAAACCCAAAAACCAGAACCTATAACCTCGAACTCGAACCTGGAACCCCAAAACCCACAACCGAGTAACCGACGAAATGGATGTAAATGACAAATTAATGCCTTCTCTATCGTCAATTTAAGCTTTAATTGGTCAAATTTAACCATGAAAACTCTAGATCTAGAGTTTTCATGGTTAAATTTCACCATAAAACCTTCAAATTTAAGCTTTAGAAACAACAAAAGAGGAGATAGAAAAAATGACTTCCGACGACAAACATCAACAAGACATCGACAGTGGTTGCGGTGGAGATCGGGGGAGATGAACAAAGAGAGAGAAATTTCTGGGTAAATAGAGTGGATTTTGGTGGTAGTAGTGTTGGTGGTGGTTGCCCATGAAGATAATGATGAATTGAGATGGAAGGAAAATGATTTTGGTAAAAATGGTTAAGTTAATCAATGTTAAGTTTAAGTTAATAAGATAAAATTAGTAGTTTAATTAGGATGTTTGTAAGGAGGGTGATCCCATCATAAGGGGTACTCTCCTTAAATGCCCTTGGCCACTTAAAAGCCTAGGACTTTACACTTGTTAAGGTGTAGTAGGATTTGAATTCCTGACTGTTTGGGGGACCTTGAATTAGAATTAATTCCATCATCACGCTTTTTTATAAGAAACAAGTAGGAGTCGCCAATGAGTTTTAGGAAAAAATCATAAACCTCGTTCATGCCTTTCTTCCATGTGGAGTTCATGGAATAATTAGCACAAATCATAAGTTTACCCATGCCAAATTGGTCTATAAACCAGAAATGAGTTCGGGAGCGAGGGTACTAAGATAACGTTCCTTTTTGAGGGGAATCGTCATCCTAGCCCTAATACAGCCTCTACTAGCTCTTCCTTTTTCACAATTTCATCACCAAACAATATACGCAACGCGATACCTAAAACTATGTTAGTTGATTTTATTTACAAGCATTAATTCACGTAGGAATTACATTGCAAGGTCGTTATTCTTATTTAATAATATTTGTGAAAGAACAATAAATAAAAAAGATTCGCCTTGGCTTAGGTGATCAACCAACAATTATTCAATTCAATTCTAGTCTTTATTTAACGTGAGATACTACGTGGAATTGATTAATTAATTATTTTAAAAGTGATCAAACAACACTAATTGATTAATTAAAGTCCTTTTAAACAAGAAAAATAAAGGTGATTTAACTAAGTGCTCGAAAATTTACAACTTCTCTTTGCTAGATCTCCGTTTAGAACACTTATGGACACCTTCTTGTTGGGGAACCTCCACCGTAGTAACAAAGTATTGAAAGGGTGAGTGTTTAGGACAAGAGAGCTAGGTTGCACAAGTTCACAAGTTATTTCGCCAGAGTTTCTAGGCTAATTTCTGTCTGTTGAAGCCTCAGTTTAAGCTCGTATTTATAGAGAAGGATTAGGTTTAGGGTTTCGAGCAATCTGCCGCAGCAGGTGTCGCGCGCAACAGATGAAGCTGCGCGCGACAATCCAACGCAAGTTATAGAGTTGCGCTGCTATGTGCAGCGCAACTATTGTTCTTGCGCGCGACTTTATGGTAAGATTCGATTTTATATTTTCCGTATAATTTCCGAATATTACAAATCTTCTGTAGCGCAACTTGCGCTGGGTGTCGCGCGCAACTGAAATAGTTGCGAGTGGCTGCCCAGCGCGACTTAGTGAGATGCGCGCGGATTTTTCTGCGGCAGCACTAAGTTTTAACCTAGGCGCTCCTAAATCCGTCATTATTAGGGTTTAAGCACGAGCTTAAGCCTAATTATGATCGGGTTTAGTTAATTGGACCTTTGTTTTGGCTTTTCTTTAATTTGGGCTAGTCTTTTGTGTTTTGTGGCTTAACTAGTTATCCATAAGAATTCTTCACTTTGATCCAACACGAAGATGGCTTTATTTATCGTCATTGCACTTCCTGTCGGGACAGAAGGCCAAAAGTAGATGTCTACAATGTCTTAAAAAATAAGTAAGGGTAATGTTGTAAAATCACACTAAAATACTTACCATACAAGGAAAGAAAAAAGTTTGTTGTGAGTAACATGTACCGGCCATTTATAATAATTATTGAAAGTAATTCGTAACGGAGGGAGTAGTATTAAAAAAATTAAGTTAAAGGTAATATATATATATATGTAGTGCAAAATTTCAAGTGATGCATTTAAAAAAAAAACAAAGGGAGTTATTGTTTTCAATGTCAATAATTATCTAGAACGTTAAAGTAGATATTCTCTTTTTTACAAAGTATTGGGTGAAGAAATTCACACCAAACCATTGGTGAGAGGACCCTTATTAATGACTCATCACCAACCAACAAACTTCTTCATTACTACTACTCTCTCTATCTCTCTTTCTTATCTTTCTCACTTTCATTCTCCCCTCTCCTTCAACGGCGGCTGCTTTGGCCAGTACGTCATCCTTCTTCTCATTGTTCACATCTCTACTTTCTCTTTCTTCACACCATTTTCCATCTTCTCCAAAACTGCTCCACTATCTCACCTCCACCACCACCACCATAACTGCCGCAACACCCACCACGATGTTGAAATGTCGTCGAAATATAAGTGAAAAAGCGATGACAATCACTCATTCAACGTCGTTTCTAATGACAACTATTGTCATGCTACGAAGTCTGCTAAATCCAATGGTCCTCCATCTTTTTTGTATATAGAGGAAGGATTGTTGATTCGAAACCTGTACAAAAATACTTTAAAAAGGTAAATTTACACACTCCTCACCATTCTAAAAAAAATAAAAATAAAAAGAAGGAAAAAAATTAGTCTATAAAGCAAGAAATACGGGTTGCCTCCAGCAAAGCGCTGGTTTATCTAGGTCCTGTACGACCCTCTTACCACAAGATGTGAAGTTAGGACCCTTGGCCTACCGCCTGGTCGGGTGGTTCTTCACCTAGTCGAGCGGTTTTTAGACCACAACTCGGCTTTCTGATACGCCCTGTAGGGCGCCAATTCACCTTATCGGGTGGATCCTCCTTGGCGTGAACTGGTGGTTCTTCGCTACTGCTCACAAGGGATCCCTTTTTTACCTTTAGTTGCCTCGCTTTTTCACTAGATTGAGCAATTGCAACTCAGTCTGGTGGAACACTCATTATAGGCTCAATTTCCGCAGCTTGCTTTGTCTCCACCTTCTCATCTTCAAAGCCAAGACCCACACAGTAAAGGGCTCTTTCTATTGCATCAACTTCCTTTTGCAATTTGTCTATTTCTCCTGTAGAAGATGTAACACAAGATACCGCCTTCAAGGGGTTTTTAACAAGAGCTTGGGGCTGATTAGAACAATTATAGATCACATCAATACTAAGGCACTTCTCCTATGTCATGGGGCTTTTAGGGGTATTATTCAAATTGAAAATAATTTTATCATCCCATACTGATAGTGTTAGTTTACCGCATTTCACATCTATAATTGCTCCTGCAGTGTTAAGGAATGGTCTACCCAAAATAATTGGAGTTTGCAAATCCTCAGCCATATCGATCAAGAACAACAAAATCAACAAGTATATAAAATTTACCTACTCTAACAGGAACATCCTCTAAAACACCTAGAGGGTATTTAAAAGAACGATCGGCCATTTACAGAGTAATATTAGTAGCTTTTAATTTACCCATATTTATCTTTGAACACACAGACAATGGCATGACACTAACGCTAGCTCCCAAATCACATAATGCATTACCAATTATCAGATTGCCAATATGGCCAGAAAAACCAACCACAACAACCCTCCTCATCTCCAGCAACATTGTTTGGTTTAACAGAATCAAGATTAGCATTTTTCATTAAAATAGGTTCATCATCTATGGGCATAGGGGGCTCATCAAAGTGCGAACCACTCCTCAAAGTAATTGCAAAAGCTTGACCTGTAGGTCTGGTTCGCTGCGATGGTAGGGCCCCCTGTTGACGGGCTTATAGAGTAGAGGAAATGTGCGCAATTTGATTATCTACAATTTTATTATGGGATATGATCAAATCAATTTTAGCATCTCTACTCTCAATGTGCTTTTGCATACTAGCTAGCATCGCTCTAATTTCTGTCAAAGCTGGGTCAGAAGATGAGGAGGGTTGTTGTGGTTAGTTTTCCTGGCCAGCATTGGGATGGTAATATTTCTGTTGTCGTTGTTGTGGTGCCTGTGATTGTTGTGGAGGTGGCGGGTTTTGAACATTGGTGCTCCTATAGGAAAGATATGGATGGTTCCGGAACTCAGGATTGTAGGTGTTGGAGTATGGGTCACTCTGCCTATAAGCTTGAAAGGCATTAACTTGCTCCATGGAACTTCTGCAATCTTGTTCCTAATGACCTACAATTCCACAATTTTCACGTAAAGCCTCATTAGAATTATTATTAATAGTAGAAACATTAGCTATATTTGCAGTGCTAAGATTATCTAATTTCTAACAAATAGAGGTTAATTGAGCTTGCAAAAAGGATACAAAGTCAACACTATGTTTCCCCTTGTTGGAAAAGCCTTTAGTATTCCCATATTGGGAATTCTGGATTGCCATATCTTCGATAACTTTGTAAGGAGGGTGTTCCCATCGTAGGGAATCTTCTCCTTAAATGCCCATTGACCCTTTAGAAGCCTAGGACTTTACACTTGTTAGGGTGTATTAGGATTTGAATTCAATTAGAATTGATTCTAACATCAAGCTTTTTTATAAGAAACAAGTAGGGAGTCGCCAATGAGTTTTAGGAAAACTCATAAACCTCGTTCATGTCTTTCTTCCATGTGGAGTTCATGGATTAATTAGCACGAATCGTAAGTTTACCCATGCCCAAATTGGTCTACATAAACCAGAAATGAGTTCGGGAGTGAGGGTACTAAAATAAAGTTCCCTTTAGGGGGGAATCGCTATCCTAGCCCTAGTGCGGCCTCTACTAGCTCTTCCTTTTTTACAATTTTATCACCAAATAATATATGCAATGCGATACCTAAAATTAGTTAGTTGATTTTATTTACACACGTTAATTCACGTAGGAATTACATTGCAACATCGTTATTCTTTATTTAATCAAATTCGTGAATAGGACAAGAAAGTAAACAATATTTGCCTTGGCTTAAGTGATCAACCAACAATTAATTATCCAATTCTAATCTTATTTAACGCAGAATACTATGTGGAATTGATTAATTAATACTTTTAAGGTTATCAAGCAACATTAATTAATTAATTAAAGTTTCATCTGGCTCTTTGGAAAAGTTCTGAATACCACTTCTTAGTAAAGTTGTTCTCTCTGCAGGGTAATATTTATTATAAAAATTCAAGGCAAGAGTTTCCTAGTTAGTAATACCAAGTGCAGTTCTATTCAAACCAATAAACCATAATTTAGCTTTTCTACATAAAGAAAAGGGAAAAAGAATCTCCTTAATTTGGTCTTGCGTGACCCCAGCTTGTCTAATGGTGTTGCAATATTGGCATAATGTGAAGATTAGGATCTTCACCCTTAGCTCCACTAAATTGCTTTCTCTCTATCATTGTGATAAATTGGGGTTTGATTTCAAATTGCACTCCATCAAGGGTCGGAGTAGAAGTAAGGTGTGGAAAATCTGTTAAGGACGACTGCGAATAATCGCAGAGCTTCTTAGGTGTTGTCATCTCTAATTCTGAATATGAAGGAACTTCTGAATCAGCGGAATCAGATGGAGGGTCTCTGTGATTATCGTTATCCCCAGAACCCGCCAAGATTTGTCTGTAAAGATTCTTTTGTCTATGGAAAGAGCGCTCGATCTAAGGATCGAATGGAATATAACTTGATATGGAACACCTAGCCATAAACAAAGAACTAAAAGACAAATAATAGAATTGCCTCAAAGAACTAACGTTCTCTGAGACAAGAGGGAATAATCTAGACTACAAAAAAACAATTAGAAATAAAAATAAATTTTTTTCCCCGGCAACAACGCCAAATTTTGACAGATAAAGTCGTATCACCCAATAAAAAGTAACTCCTAAATCTCTAACTAATGCAGATAGGGAAGTAGGGTCAAATCCACAGGCCGGGAAACTAGTCTTTTTATTCCTAATTAATCTAAGCAATATAAATTATTAAGTAACAAAGTAATTGTAGACACCCAAATGTGTCTCCCCAAAACCAAACCCAGTGATGAATACCTTTCATGTCATTTGATTATGGAACAAAGCGAAAGTGTGAAAAGTCTAGCGATGAGGATGTTTTTATTAAAATATCTCTTCTTTCTGTTTTGAAAATATTTCTTTTCTTATCCTATTTTTGAAAAACGTGCATTCCAGTTTAGTTTGGTCCATGATAAGGGTCCAATAATAGTGTAGTTGGATAGGGTTTGAAAAGACCTTTCCAATGATATATTATAAGCCCAATTCCGATGAATAATGAGGAAGTTATGGCCAAAATACTAAATTGGGCCCGGTTTGGTTTTTATATGCGGCCCAATGATCTAGAGGAGGGCCTATTATTAATTTTCATTCCTAAAGCTATTAGGATTGATTATAGTCTTCTAGAATACTCTAGAAGGTTCTTTTAAATCCTAATGGAGTTAGGGTTGATAATTATGTTTTAAAGAGTTTGAAATTGAATAAAACTACTCCCTTTTAGAATCTTTGTTTTGTACGAAGTGGAATATATTCAGATTTTATTTTTGTGCCTCATAATATTTATCCAAATTTTATATGGTTGGATAGATCTTGAAATTATCTTTGTATTGATATATTATAATATTAAATCCAAACTATAACGAAAAAGATATGAATGAGATATGAAACTCTATCCAAAACTGACACCCTTCCACTATTTCGGCCATATCTTTTTATCTACAAACGATTTTAATCCGATTCTAATTAGGTTGGAAAGTATACTTCAAGATCTTTACATCTACATACTATATGCTTTATTTGGACTTCCGAATCAAAAGATATGATAAAAAAAACACGTGAAATTGATTATTAGCACCTGATGACAAGCATTGGCGCCTGGCGCTAACCTTCAGCGCCTGGTGCTAATGACCAGCGTCTGGCACTAATCGAGTTTTATTCTCGTCAAAATTCTGATTCGTTTTTTTATCCATTCGACTGATTTTCTCTATAAATAGCCTCCTAAAACCTCCGTTTTTTCATCATCAACAATCATCAAATATCATATATTCTCTAGTTTTCTTATTCTCTCTAGTTTTTAAGAATTGTTCTCTCTTTAACTTTCTATTCAAAATTCCGCATTCACAAGACCTAGAAGCACCTAGCATAATTCGAAGTTGCCTTCGCCCTAGACGTGAAAGGTTTTAATTTCTGAGGGTTGGTCCCAAATCTCTCTTTCAATTATTTAATTTAATTGTTGTTTATATTTTCCTTGAAGTTACTAACGCGTGTATTTTGTTATTAGAAAGAGGTACGAGGCATCCAAGTAAGTGATTTAATTGCTTTATTGGTATTATGATATAGAAATCATGTTTAGGTTGTTATTATGATTCCTAACGTCATGTTAGAGTGTTTTGATCTTCCTAGTATCATGTTTATGGTAACTTTAATATCAAATATGACAATTGTAATGCTTCCTATTTTCTTCCTAATGGCATGTTAGTATCATGTTAGGATTAAAGCTTTGATTTTTATTGTTTAGTGACATGCTAGGGTTAGTTATTAATCTTGTTAGTATCATGCCTAGGATCTTACTATTATTATTATGCTTTAACATGATTTATTATTATTGTTTTTATGATTATTATTATGTTTCTTGATTTATATTATTGTTATTTCTTGATCACGCCTTTTGTGCATGAAGGGAATTGGTACTTGTAATCACGCTTAATAAGATAATTAATAATCTTGTTTAGGGTTAATTTGCTTATAATTTAAGTGATCGCCAATAATAGATTTATTTGTGCATTAATATTCAACCAACATATATAAACAGGTTTAGGGTAAACCTATTGATTGCATGTTAGTTAGAAAGCGCACATGAATACGATCAGAATAAAGTAGAGGCCTATTATTAGGGTAGGTTCAATCTCTTTTAGGTTGGATTTGTACCTTCATCCCCGAACTATCAGTCATGGTTCTAGACCTATTGGAGTTGACGATCTCCTGGATCGTTAAGGGGTGTAACCTTCACCTCGTGAACGGTTTACAAGTTCCTAAAACTTGTTGGCGACTCTTTTGCTCTATCTTCTTTCCCATTGGATGCCACCGTACTTTAGTGTATGATCACAGTGGGGTTCAAGTTTGGGGTAATGCTTGAAATATTCCCTACAATTTTTGACGACTCCACTGGGGAGGATTTCTATTTTAATTCCTGAAATTTATTTCGGCAATGATTTAGAATGAGTGGATGAGACTCAAAAAGTTCTAAGTATTTCATGTGCGTAATTTTGATTAACATTATTTTCATATGCATAAAAAAGATCTCATTGGAAAGATCATCCGTAATGAGTTAAAAACATAGGATTTTTACACGTAGGAAATTTGAGGAATATCTTTCACAACTAGGATCGATATAATACTGCGCGAAACTGGAAAATTTGATCGAGCATAGAAAGCTGCTGAGGCATGTAGGAACTAGCGTCAGAGAACTAAGTCTAGCGCCATTTATTTGACGTTAGCGCCAGGCGACAGATTCTGTCGCCAGGCGCTAAATCCAAATTATGGCGATGGCCTCTGTTTGCTGGCGCTAAGTTATTCCAATACCGAGCCAGAAATATGCGTTCTAATTTCGACCAGTTTTTAGCACTATTTGCTCGATCCTACTTCCTAATTGAGTTTTTCTCACTTTTTCAAAACCCATATTGTTCTACATATGGACATAACCCTATGGGAATTCATGCTCCATCTACCTGATTGAACGCTCTGAGCGACAAAGGGTACATCCGAGAATGTTGAATTCACCAAACCATGGAAGCGAGTTTTTCTAAACTTGCGGTGTCCCATCTACTTGCGCCAACCCTTAACGGTTAGGCTTCCGCGCGGTGCATCCGGACAATTAACCATGGACCCTCTTTTGACTAACCCATATCCCGAACTTTAGAGAACTAGAGCCATGGTTAGGTTGCAAACTCATTGCATCATGATTGTGCCTACTTGACTAATTGTGCATTATTGGTTGTGCATACTCTATGTGTTTTTCCTAACCGTTTGTTTGACTTGTGTTAAGATTAAATAAACTGATTTATGACTAAAAGTACTTTGCCTAATTAATTAATTAATTAATTAATTAGAGTAATTAAAGTCTAATAATTTAATCATAGTTGACTTAGTACGACTTTAGGCATACCCTGTAGAGTAATAATACCAAAAGCAGTTCCAGATCGACGTTCCAGTAATGGCGCCAAGATTAAAACTGCAGCGCCACTTTGTGGAGCGTAGCGCCTGGCGACAGTCCTGTCGTCTAGCGCTACATTGCAAAGAGAGGTGCCAGTCCTTTCGTTTTAACGACAGTTCGGTTTATTGCTCAAGTCATCACCTTATGTCTAATTGAACAGTTGGCTAGTCAATTTGGTTAATTTTTACTGGTAATAATACCTTGTCAAGTCATTAATCGAGTCTAAGCACTACGTCCCATGGTATTACACAAGAGTCAAAGCATGTTACTTACACTCACCATATAAAGCACACACTAATGCAACTTTTGACCATGTCTAAAAGAAATTTGTATACGCATATTTTCTGTCATTTTTTTAGGGGGGGTAAGTCGGATATTAATCCTCCAATTGAACCACTTGTTTGAACCCTATACTTAATTCCCAAAAATATACATCTTATTTTTGCCAAAAATATGCACCTAATATGCACCCTATTTTTGCTATTTTTTCTTTTTCAAAACCCGTAAAGTCAGAGTCAATTTAAGTCAAGTCATTAAAACAAAAATGTTTTAATTTACAGCGCGTGGTCAAGAAAGGAAGGGCGTTTGATCAAAGACAACCTTTTTATTCAAGTTCAACTTTTCGACAAACCGATCGCTCGTAAAAGGAAAGCTAAGACAATAATGGCAACTCAAGAGAAAGTTAATGAGCTCAGGAACCAATTGATTACTGTGACTGAGGCGTTAAAGGTTTTAACCCTCAAAATCGATGATCTTGTGAAGCGACAACAGATGGACCTAATGCAAGAAAGTCTGAGCAAACTGTCTAGTGAATATAAGTTTCAAGGAATTAGCTCACAAGGGGTCTCAGTGGACAAGGATCTTCTTCCGCAGAAGTTCAATGCCAACGACATCCCGAAATTCAAAGCGACTGACAACCCTTATTTTCACCTAAGAGCCTTTGAAACAATAATGAGCATTAAGGGTATTGACAAGAAGGTGTTTCCTTCTTTTTTCTCTCTATCTCTTGAAACTGTTTGCCAACAATGGTTCTTCTCTCTTGAGAAAGAAAGAACCTCTACTTGGGAGTCTATAGTAAACACTTTCATTGATAGGTACAAGTGCAACATTCAAGTTGAAACTGACTTTAGGGAACTTGAAATCCTCAATCAGAAGGAGAATGAAGGTTTCACTTCTTTCTTCAATAAATGGAGAGAAACCTCTGCTAAGTTGATTGAAGTACCAAGTGAAAAAGAACCTGTGAGGTCATTCATCAAAAACCTTCAAGAGAAGTACTCCAAGCATCTCAAATACCAGAATAATCTCCATACCTTCAAGGCCGTCTATGACATTGGAATCAATATAGAAGACGACGTGGCTAAGCTGAAAGCTGCTAACAGTAACTCCAACAGTGCCTGGAAAAGAAAGAAGAACAACAATCCTTTTTCTTCCAAAACGACCCACTCAAACAATGTTAGTACCTTTAACTTAAGTAAAGTCCTTGCTATGAATAATCAAGGACAAAAGAAACCATTTAGGAGGAACTTTACTCCTATAGGTATGAGTTATGACACCGCATTTGACCGACTAAATGCAAAAGGTCTTATAACTCCTATTGGACCATTTGGGGACCCACCGGTCGAGAAGAGGACAGCTAACTGGAACCCCAATGCACACTACAAATATCACCAAGGTAGGGTCCATCTTACCGAAAATTGTTGGAAGCTTAAGGAAGCTATCCAAGATTTAATCGATAACAACAAACTGCCATTGCCTCCTGCCAGTAAGAAGCCGAGCATTGATAATGCACCTCTCTCTCACTCCTTGGCCATTTTTGATGAGGAAAACGAGGTTTATCCCTCATCTCTCATCAAACCTATTGAAGAAATCCATGCTATTTAAGAAGAGGAGAAGATCTTTTTCGATACCATGGATGAATTTCCTGAACTAGCAAGTAAAGAGGATATACAATTAATTACATTGTCCATGTTGGAGGGATCAAACTTGCTACGTGAAGCTCTCGAAGTTGCGAAGAAACAATTGGAAGAACTTCAGAAAAAATGTGACAGGGTCCCATCCACGAAGAAGAAACCCTTTTCTCTACAAGTAATTGACAGACCCAATAAGAGTAATAGACTCTATCCTCCAATTAGGATTTCATATACTAAAATGTTCAACATGCTCTCCGAGAGTGGCAAGGTCAAACCTCTCGAGCCGAGATCATTTGAATCGCTAAAAAGGACGGATAAGTTCTACTGTCAATATCATCAATCAGGGGGTCACACTATTGAAAACTGTTTTAAATTTAAAGATTTAATTCAGAAAATGATTGATGACAAAAAGTTAGTCCAAATTCCACAAGAGGAAGATATAAGCATTAATGGAGTTTGAGACAATGATGAAGAAGGCGTTTACTTAAAAGACATCGAAGGACCTCCACCTTCAGTGTTATATGCCATGGATGACTTCTGGGTTGAAGAAGATTCATCTATAGACGTCCTCACAAGATCCGAGAGAATGCAACCTCCTATTTTGACACAACCTATACCGACTACGCAGCAAGTTCCCATACCTATCATTGAAGACAATGATATTGTCAAACAGTTCAAGAAAACCAAAGTTGAAATGAACGTATGGAAGCTTCTAGCAACATCTCGAGAGCATAGGTAGGAAGTAATGAATGCCTTGGATAAGATAGGGATAGATTCTTATACTACTCCTGAGGGGTTGGGTAACTTCCTTATGAGTGATCTCCCTAGTCCTATCAACTTGATCACCTTTTCCGACAAGGATTTACCTCCAGAAGGTGACAAGCATTATAAGGCACTAAACCTCACAGTAGTTTGCAAGAGAATGAACGTCCCTATGACTCTTGTAGACAATGGGTCGGCCATCAATGTCTGTCCACTCATAACTGCGAGGATACTAGGCATAAGGGATGAAGACTTAACCCCGTCAACACAAGGAATAAGAGCTTATGATAACACTCGTCGTCAAGCTCTTGGCAAGATTACCATGAATATAACGGCGGGAGCGATAGAACATGCTACTACATTTCAAGTAGTAGATATTAAGGCTTCATTCAATTTAGTGTTAGGACGCCCTTGGCTTCATGACCCAAAGGTCGTCCCTTCATCTCTCCACCAACAGGTAAAAGCCATAGTTGGAGGAATTTCCATTACGATCGATGCTTCACCTATGAGGATTAAGGCTATAGAAAATCCAATAATTAATGTGGAGCACGATGAAGATGATGAAGATTTGTGGGGCTTTAATGAAGAAGTTTCCTTAATCGAGGAGGATGAAAGGACCCCTTTCTGCCACGACCCCCACTCCAATATGATAGTGAACGCTATTCTGAAGAAACAAGGACATTTTCTTGGGATGACTCTAGGAAAGAAGAAAGGAATAGTAAAATCGCAGGAATCGCCTGGCCTCCCTAAATTAGACACTTTTGGACTTGGTTTCGAATCGACTCGGGAAGATCTCAAGCGAGCCCAGGAAAAATCAAAGGCGCGTAGGAACGCTCGCATCCAAAAGAAAGCAATCCTAATGGATCAGTATCCTCTTACTCTCAATGGACAATTCATAAAAGAAGGAGAGGAATATCCATGCTACGAATTTCCCAAACCTTTTGTCGTAAATGGCATAAGGCAACCGGGATTCAAAATTTTCCTAGATTTCTATTTTCTAGATGAAATCCCAACTCCTATCCACAAGGAGAAATCACCCCCATGCTTTGACTTTAATGTCATGGGATTACTATTTGGGTGAGAAAAAGATGAGCTGACGTACATAGAGGATAACTCCTCGCTCATCCAAACGGTCCTACAAAGCGAAAGCTTTGATCCCTCAAGGCTCATCACTCCAGCGGAAGGATCACTACAAGGGTGGCACAAGACAGTCAAGGTGACTACTCCAAGCGGAAGGAGAATCTCCATTATGACGGGGCAAGGATCGATGTTCGAAGAGTCGTCTAAGTCGGAGTTAGAGTCAGAGTCTTTTCCTGTAGAGAAATCTAAGTCTTTAGTTGTAGCACCCCCTTCTTCTATCTCTTCCCCTAGAATAGTTAGCAATCAAGTCCTTGAGGACATATCTCTTTTCGATGTAATGATTTCTGAGTTTAATAATATGTCTTCTTCCTCTTAATCCTCGTGTTTTTCTTTAACCCAAGATGACGAGCATTGCTTAACTAACAATGAAAATGACAAAGAACTTATTAAAGCAATGGAAACACTTGAAAAGAAAACACCGATAATTGAGGAAACTGAGACGGTTGATATCTCAAATGATTCAACCAATAAAAGAGAATTAAAATCGGATTAACACTTAATGAACAAGAAAGAACCGATTTAATCAATCTGCTTCAAGAATTCATCGATGTATTTGCTTGGTCATATGAAGATATGCCAGGTATTAATAGAGAAATAGCTCAACACACCATACCACTAATTTCAGGAATGAAACCTGTAAAACAAAAGTTGCGTCGAATGAAATCCGACGTAGCTCTGAAAATAAAAGAAGAAGTTCAAAAACAAATAACTGCAGGTTTTATCAAGGTATCCAAATACCCCGAATGGGTCGCCAACGTCGTCCCAGTTCCGAAAAAGGATAAAAGGGTAAGAATGTGTGTCGACTATCGAGATCTAAATAAGGCAAGTCCAAAGGACGACTTCCCTTTACCACACATCGATATTCTCGTAGATAATACAGCGAATCATGCACTTCTCTCGTTCATGGACGGATACGCAGGGTACAATCAAATTCTCATGAAAAAAGAAGGTATGGAGAAAACAACCTTCATAACACCATGGGGTACTTACTGCTACACGGTAATGCCATTCGGGTTGAAAAATGCGGGTGCTACTTATCAACGAGCAGCGACTGTCTTGCTCCATGACATGATGCACAAAGAAGTTGAAGTATATGTGGACGATATGATTGTGAAGTCAAAAGATCGCCCAGGCCATCAAATAGCCTTGAGAAAATTCTTCGAAAGGCTAAGAAAATACAACATGAGGTTGAACCCATCCAAGTGTGCTTTTTGAGTCACCTCAGGCAAGCTTTTGGGTTATGTCATAAGCTCTAGATGAATAGAGATAGACCCAACCAAGATCAAGGCAATCATGTCAATGCCACCGCCCAAAACCGAGAAACAAATTCAAGGATTTATTGGCCGGTTGCAGTACATAAGCAGGTTCATATCAAAATTGACAACAATATGTGAACCAATATTCAAAAAGCTTAAAAAGATCAAAGCCTATCTCGCAAATCCTCCCGTATTGGCACCAGCACTTCTAGGAATACCTCTTAGGTTGTACTTACAGTCACCAAAGAAACAATGGGAGCCATGCTCGCACAAGAAGTAGAAGGCAAAGAAAATGCAATCTACTATCTAAGTAAAAAGATGCTCGAGTATGAGGTATGCTATACACCACTTGAGAAATTGTGCCTCGCATTGGTATGGGCCACAACCAAGTTAAGACATTACATGCTCGTGCATACAGTCTTTGTAGTTTCCCGATTGGATCCACTCCAGTATTTATTCGAGAAGTCTACACTCAATGGGCGCTTATCAAGATGGATAGTCAACTTAGCCCAAATCGATGTAAGATTCATGCCTCAAAAAGCTATCAAAGGATCTATGGTTTCAGATTTTCTAGCGGACTTTCCAATAGAAGATTCAACGCCAATACACGACAATGAATTTCCAGACGAAGACTTGGTGGTCACGCAAGATGATACTTGGACCTTATACTTCGATGGAGCCTCAAACCAAAAAGGATGTGGCGTTGGAGTACTACTAGTATCACCTAAAGAAGAGCATGTTCCAATCTCCATAAAGCTAGATTTTGACGTTACCAACAACGCTGCTGAATACGAAGCATGCATGGTAGACCTTGAGACAGCTTAGGCATTGGGAGTGAAGAAATTACGAATATTCGAGGACTCTTCATTAATCATCAATCAGATCTCTAAGAGATGGAGAGTTACTCATAGACAACGAGTTACACAAAAGGATACCTAAGGGTTGAGCTCTCTTATGTATAGGAAAAAAGGATGCTCAAAGAGCAATGAGGATTTTCCACAAAGGCATTTGTGGAACTCACGTGAACGGCAAGATGCTAGTCCAAAAGATAATGCGAGAAGTATACTATTGGACTACCATGAATAGGGATTGTCATCAATACGTAAAAAGATGCCCTAAGTGCCAAATCTACGCCAATTTATAACATGTTCCTCCATCCCTACTCTACACCTACACTTCACCATCGCCATTCTCTACATGGGGAATTGACATTATTGGTAAAATCACTCTCCCAGGAACAAGAGGTCACGAATATATCCTAGTAGCAATTAATTACTTCACAAAGTGGGTCGAAGCACAATCATACGCTAAAATCACTGCAAATCATTTAGCACTCTTTATCGAAAGAAATATTATTTGTCAATATGGAGTCCCACATGAAATGATAAGTGATAATGGAACTCACTTTCAAGCTGAGTGTGAAGAATTGTTACAAAAATATGGCATTCAACACCATCATTCTTCTCCTTATATACCTCAGGAAAATGAAGCCATCGAAGCGGCTGATAAAAATTTAAAAGACTATCATCGAGAAAATGACAGAAAATTACAAGGATTGGCCTGACAAACTCCACTTCGCAATATGGGGTTATAGCACGTCAATTCGCACATCATCAGGAAATACGCCATTTTCCTTGGTTTATGGAATGGATGTCGTACAACCTGTAGAGCTAAAGATACCATCTCTACGCATTGCATTAGAAAGAAAAATCGATGAAGTTGAATGGACTAAGGCGAGATATGAGGAGCTAATTCTACTTGATGAAAAACGACTAGAAGCTCTAAATCATACTCAATGCTACCAAACTCGTATGACTAGACATTTTAATAAGAAGGTCAAGACAAGAAACATCAAAGTAGGAGACTTGGTGTTAAAAGCATTAAGGAAAAATGTTTTAGATCCAAGGGGGAAATTTAGGCCTAATTGGTCTAGACACTATATTGTCAAAACAATCCTATCAGGAGGTGCAGCAAAATTAACTGATATGGATGGCAATGAGTTCTCGAACATGACAAATCTTGACCAACTTAAAAAGTACTACCCATAATTACTTGAGTAGGATACTCAGGAGAGCTACGTTTGGCCTGATTCCTTAAGAAAGGATACGTAGACAACCCTTTACGAGTGCGGCCACTTTACTTTTTTGCAAACCTCGCATCCCAGACTTACAAATAAATTCGACAAAAACTCGAAGAAGCATCGGCGTCACAGAAAGAGTTTCGTCGCCAGACAATTAACTCTAGCGCCAGACGGCAGTGTCCTTCGCCTCGCGCCAGACTGCCGCAGCAGGCGCCAGTCGTAAAAGAGCGGCACTATTTTTCTGGGAGTACCTGGGAATATTTCGGTGATTTTCGGAAAATTTTCGACTTCCGTACTTGAAAAAATTTCCGGAAAATTAAATTTTCAGTTTTCATTGCTTTAATAAATTAAATTTAGAGAAGATAATTTAATTAAAAAAGCTGCAATTTCATTAATTAAATAAACTAACAATTACATTATTGATGGAATTTAAATAAAGCTTAAAAAAATTAACTTTAAATTTTAAATTAAGTCTAATAATTGAAAGTTAAGCAATGCTTTAATCTTTTTTCTCTTCCTTTGCTCTCTTCCAATTTTTGTTGAATCCTCTTCATCTTCCATAACTTTAGCTAGTAGGCATCCTTTAGAGGACCTACATTCAATTTTGGAGTAAATAGTTTCTCCCTTAGCTAGGACCCCATGTTTCTTCTCTACCCTAGCCTTCTTCTCTGAAGTGTCAGTTTTTCTCTTCCCTTTATCCTTTGTAGAGCTCTTCTTCCTAGGCATTGTAGGTGTTTTGAACTCAACTTTTTCACCCAAGCGTTCCTTATAATAATATTCATTTATTCTAGGGATTACTGCAAGATCTAATGCAGGGAAGCCTAAGATAGCACTGAATTCTTCCGGCAAAGGGCTAATTTCATCACACCCTAGTCTAAAACAATGAGTATCCACATCCCAATATTTTAAAGCGGTATGAATAAAGTCTACATCAAGATCTACCCCCTTGACACCATAAATACCCCCACATGAAAAAAAATCTAACTCTTTTCTCTCCTTGGAATTTAGAGACCGACACCATTCATGAATGAAGTTGGTAAAACTCTTAGAGACTAAAGACATGATTAATATTTTTTCAAAAGTTAAGGTTATATTTAATCTGCTGAAATTATGAAGAAAATCGGCTGATCAGGGGGCTATTTATTCACAAAATTGGCACAGTTTCAATCTGGAAAGGATTTGGAGTCAGCGCTCATCAGCGCCAGACGTCAGACCTTGGCGCTTGACGCCAGAGCCTGGCACCAAACGCTAAGAGTTAGCATCTGGCGCTAACCCAAAACGCGTGGCGCCAGATGGCGCTGACATTGCATGTCTTATCATACGAGATTTTCAAAAACCGCGTTTTTTGGCTGATTCGAGTCTGAACAATAACTTTACGATCTTTTATTCTTTTTATACTCTTATCAATTATATTAATTTTATTTTTTGGATTTTATTTAGACTTAATTTTTAAGTTTTTTGTAAATCCAATATTTTTATTTTTTCATTTTTTCTTTTGGGGGCAAAAGTCGGATACCCTCCATCAATAATAAAAATGACGGAATTTTTGCGCAAAATTATCACAATCCTCGTACTACACAGTTTTATGACATGAGGGGCGTACGACCTCCGGCGCCGTAGTTTATACTTGTGCTTTTTTATTTTGACTTTGTATAGAACTTTTCCTTTATTAGACTCATTCTGTATATATATACTACTTTGAATTTATTTATTTAACATTTATTTTTCATTTTTATGTGCATAGTCTCCTCGGGAGGCGGAAAACTCAGCTCAGGACCCGTCCACCCAAGATCAACCCGAGGCTGAGGCTGCGGAGGCTGCTGCGATGAAGAGCCGACCTCGTACATCCCACCACTTCTAAGAGCCGAGGTAGCCTCTCCCTGGCCTACCTGTAATACCTCGTATTTTTATACGTATTTTATTTAAAATAAGTATTTTGAGAAGTATTTAATTGAATTGAAATGTCTTGTTTAAAGTATTTTAGTTATTTATTTTAATAAGTTGGAAATATTTTATAAAAGGAAAGTTTATTTAATTAATTATTTTAATTAAGTTGGGGTTTAATTTAGGAAAGTTTATTTTAGTAAAGTTTTATTAGGGATGGGATTAGGAAAATTAAAAAGGGAAAGTTTAGGGAGAAGGGTTTTAGAGAAGGGATATAAATATCCCACATATGAGGCAAATCAAACTTTGCCCAGAGTGGAGAAAACCCAAGGTAAACTTCTCTCTCCTTTTTCCTTATTTTCTTTCTTTTTTTTCTTTCTCCTTCTTCCCCTTCCCCTACTTTTTTTGGTTGCCCACCACCACCACCACTGCCAGCCACCGGTAGCAGGTGGCTGCCACCGCCAGCAGCGTCAGCCACCGGCGCTGGCAGCCGGCGTGGTGGTTGCCGCTGCCCTTCCTCCCTCTTTTTCGAATAAAAAAAATTAATCTTTGTTTTAAAAATCAATTTAATCCTAGATCTAAATATTAATTATGGGTTTTGTGATTTGATTTTTTTATGTTTGATTATAAGTATTATGTTAATAAATTTTCAGATTATGTTTTTAATTAAAAAGCCCCAATTTTCAGATTTATAAATTATTGAAGGATTATGATATATAATGGTGTAAACCTTTGATTAAAGTATTTTAAGACTAAATTACAGCAAGATTTAATTAAAATATAGTGCTGGAATTTTTGGTAAAGCATTAAAAATCAAGTTTCTTTAAGGAATTTTAATTACCCATTAATTGAGATTGAATTATGATGTTTTAAATATAATTTCAACTTATTTTAAATAAATTATGAGGGGTTTTATAATAGTATATATTGCTGGAAATTTATGTAGACTGGATTTTAATATTCTTTTATGATTTTAAATTGTAGGAGACTTTGAAGTGAGTGATTTCTATTAATTGTGGCGATATTAAGATCATATTCAAGGTATGTTCGCGTACTTAGCATAATTATGCTGATGTAATAGCCTGCTAAATGTGTTTGATTGATTACAAATAGTATCATGCTAGGTTTGGTTTGGAAATTATGATTCGGATGTTATTGGTGATTGGATTATGAAGCATGATTTATCTGTGATGGATTATTGAGTGGAAAATAATAGCTTGGAATATTATTTATGGGCCACATATTTATTTATAGCATGTTAGAGAGCATGTTTAATTAAACTAAATGTTTAATTTGGTTTGGAATATCAAAAAGGAATTTTATTATGGTTCATATAATTTTTATTGATGCTTTAAGAATGAGGAAGGAGCTATATAAGTGTCTATGTACACGAGGAATAAATTGTATGTTGGTGCCTTTGTGCACTTAAGGTGTTTTTAACACCAAGGGATAGGATTTTTGGCGCTTTATGCGTTTAAGGTGTCTTTGACACTGAGGTAAAATTAAAAAGGGTTCAACATTTAATATTACGTGGTCACTAAATATTCAAGAATTAAATTGATATGTTTGTTGATTGAATAATTGTTGTTGATTGAATCTTTATGCTTTCAGAGTCATCACCAAGTCTAATAATATGTAAATAATGTAAAGTGAAAGAGATTACGCACCAAAACTCTTGGAACGTATATACCTTGAGTGTGAACATATGGGGGGAGTTATGGTGTTTTATATTTAACCATAACTTCTAATGGAGTACAAGAACTGTACATTCCTTTTATTATTATTATGCGTAGGAATTCCGCCACCTATGTGTGGTTTTTGATGCTGGCACGGTTAGCTCCCGTGTCAATAACCTCAATTTATTGGGGGAGGTTAGTGGGAAACCCGTTCGATGCGTAATCAACGCTAAATAAATTATTTAGTGTCTAGTGAGAATTTTTATTGAATGTGGTATGCTTGAAAAACAGGTGCAACAAGGTAAGTAGTGTGTTGATAGAGAATTGTATGCTAGTGTGTTAATTGCGCTTATTTACTCAGCTTTGCTGATTGAGTGTTTTGTGTGTTTGTTGGCCTTGTCTTTATCTTGGCCCTATGATGACCCATTTTTAATGGAGAGTAGTGGAAATAGGTAGAAATAAGCTTTTCAGGTGTTGAAGCATATTCATTAATGGGCATGAGTGAAGAGCGTATTATGCTAGTTTTCATAATTATATGATGTGTTTATCGCTTTAACCATTTATGATAATATTACTATGCGTGACTAACGAAAAGGGTTTTGAGTTTGGTTCGGTTTTAATAAGGGCCTACAATGGTTCTAAGTTGTAGGTTGATTTTATTTTATTTCAATTGACTTTGGTTTGACTTTACTTTCGCTGATTGACTTTTCAAGTTGACTTGTTTTGAAAGGTTTTGAAATTAGTCTTCCGCTGTGTGTCTTTGATAATTGCCTTAGCCGTTATCACGGTGGCGATAATGTCTTAGATATTCCTATTTAAAGTTTTATACAGGGAAAAACAGGTATATCAAAGGAAAGGAATTTCTAGGGTGTTACACTACCGGCGCAGCGTGTGTGCACCCTCATATGAAGAGCCCGATCCCTCCACTGCCTCGGTCCGAGCAGCCTCAGAACGACCACCCTGATCTCCAGAGCCAGTACGGCAACGTCTCGAGCTAGACCTCGCCGGGTCTCTCGCACCTCAGGTCTCGTCCAGGTACGAGAAGGAATGGGCTGACCCTGCAAAAAGAAGTCATAAACAATCAAAATAGAAGAAGTAATGCAAAAATAAGAAGGGAAACTATCTCCTGAACGGCGTCATCGCGACGACACGTAGCCACATTCCTCATCCGAACGAGCTGGATCCGGAAGGCATCTATACACCGTGCCATCGCCATGACCACCTCGCGCGAGAACTGTCAAGGAAATAAATTCAGCAATGATGCATAACATGCACGAACAAAATTGCAAATAAATAAAGCTTACCCGAGTCTGGTGACGAGGAATCGATCGCTCCACGAAGCGTTGATCCTCAGGAGCCGGAGGAATCATCTCCTCGATCGGCCCGTATGTCCCCTGGTAATAGATGGACATACGAGGTGGCACGAACTCAGTAGGTCCAGCCTGACAAAAGCAAATCAAAATCAGTAAAATATTACTTGGGGGCTACTTAACGGAAGGTAAAAGATGAAAATTATACTGCCACCTCCTTAGCCAGTACAGGGACTGGATCTAACAACGGCAGCAACTCCTCCTCTTAGCACCGCCCAGAGATCGTATAAGATTGCTAAGGGGTACCAACTCTCTCTGACATGCTCACCAACCTCGCGCCATTGAACATATGACGTGGGGGAGGAGCAGGAACGATGAAAGTGTCTGAGGAATGCTGAATAGCAACCCTCTCTCCAAGATATACAACTGCTCCATATGTCCCTAAGAAATAGCGGCGCTCAGCGATATACTGCGCAACTAACCCAGGGACAACCAAGCTGATCCACGGTCGGTACTGCACGTCAGGCTCCTACAAAGAACGCCTATCAGATAAGAATCTAACAAAGGTAATACAAAAATGTTCAACTATGAAAAGAACCATACCGAGATGATTTTATCTCGGACATAAGAAGTAGACATCCCAGCGCGGCGGCCTCCCCAACAGGCGCTCACTGGAAACCTACGCGGCGACGGTCTCGCCACCGTAACTGAGGGAAAGTACTCGTAGAACCAGATCTACAAAAGGAAAAAAGTATCAGCAAGTGCTAACCAAAACTTAGAGCTAAACTTTATGGGAGATAAAGTATACCTCTACTACTCTCCAGAAGCCGGACATAGCGACGTTCCCCGTGAAGGATCGGTGTCGACACGAGTCTCGTAACGCTCGAACCAAGTCAGCATAGGCCAAGTTGGCCTAGTCATAAGTCTCGATCAAGTGTAGATCACGGACCGCGAGTAGGTAGTAAAGCAGCACTCTACTACCCTTATCAAGGGAAAACGTCCCTGACAGCAAGATAAGCACAAAGATGCGCACCCGCTTCTCTTGGGTGGTCGCATCATCCTCGAAAGCCGCCGCCAGAGTCGAACGGCGAATGCCCTTGGCGCTGAACTGAGTCGACTCTACCTCAGCACGAGCCCGAACAGCAATCGGACCCAACAACTCCTTAACCTCAGGAGAAAAGACGCTGATCTCGTTGTCGAACGGAAGCGCAGTAGAAACTAAACTCCAGTCCCGTAATAAGACTGAAGTCGGTCGGGGTGACCATTATCTCACCCCAAGGGAAGTGGAAAGTGTTGGTGGTGTCCCAAAAGAACTCCACCAGGGCACGAGCCACGTGCTGACCCCCGCTAGAGGCAATCATGGCCTCTGAGGTTTCAAACAGTGCAGTCAACCCGCAAGACTCCCAGAGAAGTCTCACCTCTCCATCGACACCGATATACATCTTGTACAGGTCGCCTAGGGTATTGTAGGGTTATATAGGTACTACGCAGCGGAAAATCATGAATCATATTCATACAGTACCTAATCCCAAGATCTAATGTATAACACATAAAGAACATATAATCGTACCTGTGAAGCGTGATTCCACGTGCGATCGAGCAAGAACAATGGGAGATAAAGAACCTCAAGCGTGATTCCTCTACTTGGTCCACAGGCACAGATTAAGTCCTCCACTAATGCTAGTTAGTTGCAATCGAACACTTCAATTGACCTTCTATGGAGTAGAACGAGCAACGAATAAATCACGAACCACCACGAAGGGAAGGGATAGGCGTGTGGTAGAGAGAGATAAAGAGGTTTTGGATACTGGTTGCTTGGTGCACAATTAACTATTAATTGGGTTGTTTCATACAACCCTAGGCATGGACTTTATTTATAGATCTCATCTCTAAATAAGAGTACATGACAAAGCCCAAATCCTAACTCTAATCTAACTATACTAGCCCAATCCAATTCATGATTGGTTACTTGGTCATGAGGCCCATAAATGGGCCTCTAACTTGCTTAACCCAATACCTTTGTTGTGTGACCTCATAGGATCCATTTTAGTGGGCTTTGGACTATTTGATTAGCCCAAATATCATTGATCATAGTCTAGCAACAAATAATGACGACCCAAAAGAACGAACTTATTATCTCTATAATAGTGATCCTTGATATATCTAGTAATTGCACTTATCGAAGACACAATTCCTTCAGGTATCGCAGCCTGGTCCATGGTAGCGCGTCCTACCAATCGTGATCCCACGTCGCACCCTCTCAGAAATATGGTGGACGGGGAAGAAGTACAGAGTCCGCTCATCCCACTCAGGGAGGGGACCAAGAGAAGTGGACGAGTCGGCGTCCTCCTCTACGGGCTCAAGCTCCCGTCGCGTGTCTCGGGACCGTGAACCCGAACCTCACTGTCTAGCCATGCTACATTGTGTAAAATCGTCATAAATTAAGGTTCTATTGTATCTAAGGTTCTCCTAGCCGCATGATACTATGTTCGCAAAAAATAGAGTACGTAGTACTAAAACAGAGCACAATTTCAAATTGAGCATACACGACATTTTTCAAGCATCCAAACAATTTCTTGCAATACTATGGTAATTATTGTGACAAATTGGACAAGAATTTCTAGCAAGAACACCAAGAACAAGCTACATTGTATTCCCGACCTTAAGAGGTCCAACCATAGTAATTTGTTCGTTTCTTCACCAAATTGAGTCAAACAAGTCTCAAATTACTCCCAAGGAAACATATAAACATAATCAAGAAATTTCATGGCATAAAATTTGACAAACAAAGTGAATTAAGCAATTCAAGTTTCGAATTTTCAAGAAATTCGTGAACAAACATGTGCAAACTTCATCAAAACCGGAGTGAGTTTGGAGAAAACTTACACAGATCAGGAAAATGGATGAAATATGCTTTGATTTGCAACAAACTTGAGCGAATTTTGTAGAGAAACGAGCAAGAACGAGTGAATTGAAGTTCACGGGCGATTCTCGAGCAAAATGAGCAGCAACAGTGAAAATGATGAAGAAAGGGGTATATATGGAAATCCCGACTCTAGCACCAAGCGACAGGCCATGGCGCCAGACGATAAGGTTTAGCGCCTGGCGCTAGAGTCATATATGTGGCGACAGAAGGTTCAGCCACTTAGTGCGTTTATTTGGACCTCTTACAGCATTTTGGGTTCCTTAGCACGCCAGTTAGCCCCTCTAAGAAATTTGACATGATTTAGTAATCGGCTTGATTACAATTGCATAAAGTGATCGACCTGATGAATGATCATCTCACTTAGCTTAAAGCGCCTAAGCATTGGCTCATCGCAAAGCACCGACATAATGGTTCATACAGCAGAGGCACCGACATACAGGTTCACAATTCAGAAAGCACCGACATACAGGTTCAAAAGCAGCAAAAGCGCCAACGTACTGGCATAGCGGAATCAAAGTTCAAGCGAGCTTTTTAAAGATCGACAAGTGTGGGTCTTCGGTAATTTTCCCCGGAATATTATCGCAGAAAATGAGGATAGCTTCAGGCGAGGATATCTTCGGCAGCGTTCCCTAGCTTGCGGAGAGTTGTCACAAACAGCTGGAGGTGATTTCAAGCAAAGTTGTCTTTGATCATGTTCCCTGGCTTGCGAAAGATGGTCACAAAGTGTTAGAAGGTGGTTTCAAGTGAAGCAATCTTCGATGGGGTTCTCTAGCTTGCATAAGTCTATCATGGCAGAATTGGAGGCAGTTACAAGCGTAGCAGTCTTCAAGCGTCATTCTTTAGCTTGAAGAAGGTCGTCAAAACAAACAGCGGGATGACATTCCCTGGATCTCGGAAGGTTATCAAAAATACAGTAATACAACAATGCAGCAATAAATCGGTTATTTTCAGAGACGTGTGCTCGACGGTGTAAGATACGCATTTCTTAACTCTTTAATCTGTTTAACTAATGCTAGTTTTGCAGGTATCGGCATTACAAGAATGATTTAGGATCGCAGAACGTTCTGAATCATTCTCCGTACCTATCGATACTTTGACTTTTGTTTACGAAAATTGCGTTTCTCCAAACTCAATCAAAGTGGGGGCTTCTGTAGACACCAAAATGTGTCTCCCCAAAACCAAAGCCAGTGATGAATACCTTTCATGTCATTTGATATCGAACAAAGCGAAAGTGTGACAAGTCTAATGATGAGGATGTTTTTATTAAAATATCTCTTCTTTCTATTTTTGAAAATATTTCTTTTCTTACCCTATTTTTGAAAAAACGTGTATTCCAATTTAGATTGGTCCATGATAAGGGTCCAATAATAGTGTAGTTGGATAGGGCTTGAAAATACCTTTCCAAAGATATATTATAAGCCCAATTCCGATGAATAATGAGGAAGTTATGGCCAAAATATTAAATTGGGCCTGGTTTGGTTTTTATATGCGGCCCAATGATCTAGAGGAAGTCCTATTATTAATTATCATTCCTAAAGCTATTAGGATTGATTATGGTCTTCTAGAATACTCTAGAAGGTTCTTTTAAATCCTAATGGAGTTAGGATTGATAATTATGTTTTAAAGAGTTTGGAATTGAATAAAACTACTCCTTTTTAGAATCCTTGTTTTGTATGAAGTGGAATATATTCAGATTTTATTTTCGTGCCTCATAATCTTTATCCAAATTTTATATGGTTGGATAGATCTTGTTAATTTTTTTTTAATGATATATTATAATATTAAATCCGAGCTATAACGAAAAAGATATGAATGAGATATGAAACTCTATCCAAAACTGATACCCTTCCACTATTTCGGCCATATTTTTTTTATCTACAAAGTATTTTAATCTGATTTTAATTGGGTTGGAAAGTAGGCTTCAAGATCTATTCAACGACATATTATATGCCTTATTTTGACTTTCAGATCAAAAGATATGATAAAAACAAAAACGCGCGAAACTGATTATTAGCGCCTGGCGCTAACCTTCAGCGCCTGGCGCTAATGACCAGCGTCTGGCGCTAATCGAGTTTTATTCTCGTCGAAACTCTGATTCATTTTTTATCTATCCGACTGATATTCTCTATAAATAGCCTCCTAAAACCTCCATTTTTCATCATCAACAATCATCAAATATCATATATTCTCTAGTTTTCTTATTCTCTATAGTTTTTAAGAATTCTTCTCTCTTTAACTTTCTATACAAAATTCAGCATTCACAAGACCTAGAAGCACCTAGCATAATTCGAAGTTGCCTTCGCCCTAGACGTGAAAGGTTTTAATTTCTGAGGGTTTGGTCCCAAATCTCTCTTTCAATTATTTAATTTAATTGTTGTTTATATTTTCCTTGAAGTTACTAACGCGTGTATTTTGTTATTAGAAAGAGGTACGAGGCATCCAAGTAAGTGCTTTAATTGCTTTATTGGTATTATGATATAGAAATCATGTTTAGGTTGTTATTATGATTCCTAACGTCATGTTAGGGTGTTTTGATCTTCCTAGTATCATGTTTAGGTTAACTTTAATATCAAATATGACAATTGTGATGCTTCCTATTTTCTTCCTAATGGCATGTTAGTATCATGTTAGGGTTAAAGCTTTGATTTTTATTGTTTAGTGACATGCTAGGGTTTGTTATTAATCTTGTTAGTATCATGCCTAGGATCTTACTATTATTATTATGCTTTAACATGATTATGATTTATTATTATTGTTTTTATGATTATTATTATGTTGCTTGATTTATATTATTGTTATTGCTTGATCACGCCTTTTATGCATGAAGGGAATTGGTATTTGTAATCACGCTTAATAAGATAATTAATAATCTTGTTTAGGGTTAATTTGCTTATAATTCAAGTGATCGCCAATAATAGATTTATTTGTGCATTAATATTCAACCAACATATATAAACAGGTTTAGGGTAAACCTATTGATTGCATGTTAGTCAGAAAGCGCACATGAATACGATCAGAATAAAGTAGAGGCCTATTATTAGGGTAGGTTCAATCTCTTTTAGATTGGATTTGTACCTTCATCCCTGAACTATCAGTCATGGTTCCAAACCTATTGGAGTTGACGATCTCCTGGTTCGTTAAGGGGTGTAACCTTCACCTCGTGAACGGTTTACAAGTTCCTAAAACTTATTGGCGACTCTTTTGCTCTATCTTCTTTCCCTTTGGACGCCACCGTACTTTAGTGTATGATTACAGTGGGGTTCAAGTTTGGGATAATGCTTGAAATATTCACTTCAGTAATATATCAAAGGGAAACTAAACTACTAAGATTAAGGGTTGAGAAAATCAAGGAATAAAGGCCTAGGGCATGGTTCACCAATAAATAACATTCCAGGGTAAAACATAATAATCAATCATCAATGCATCAATTAATCAGATCATAAAGGGCTTTTGCTACGTATTATAATCACAGAATTAATCTACCGGTAGTAAATCTCATCTCTTGAATCTTAACTTAACCATTTATAAATTAACCTGCCTATTGAAAATAAGCCTAAATATCAATTATCATCTCTCGAATATCGAATCAATATTGCTAAACTCATACATAATAGACCTGCACAAGTCTAGTTGCATAGCATTAAATCAATCAGTAGGAAATTAATCAAGCATTGACAATCAACAATAATAAATTACCCCCCTTCATATTATTTATGGATCCCCATAAACCCTAGAAAGAAAACTACTCACGCAAAATTAAATCTACACTAATCAAAGCAATTAAACAAGACATGATGGAATAGAGAAATAAAATTACTGAAATTAATAGAGAAGAAATCGTTACCAAAGTTAATGGAAATAATGAGTTGAATCAATAACAAAGTGTAGAGTTGTAGAGAGAGAAACTTAAGCTAAGTAGTGAGAGAAAGTCTAAGAGAAGAGGTAACTAATACTAAAAACACTAAATCGTACTTATACTCTTAACAAATCGTAATTAAAACTAAGTAAATCGCCAAAAATATCCCATCAGAAACACGCGCCTGATCGGGCGAAGGGCCGCCCGATCGGGCCCGCCTTTTTCTTCACCTTCTGAATCTGGGCAGCCGCCTCGATCGGGCCCGGCTATGCTTGGACTTGGATTGGGCTTTACTTCTTAGCCCATTCCGAATTTCCACATTTCGGTGTCCAATGCTCGGTGTTTCACATGTCGAGCCCTTAATCACCGACTCGATGACTCTAACTGGCCCTAGGCTATGAAAAGTGGTCGTGCTCCTCCAATGCTCGTAGTCGCTCCATATAATCCCGGGAAAATGCTCCAAAAGTGCAATTCCCTACAAACTCAACCGAAACTATGAAAACACTAGAAAACACGAATTAGTAATAAAAGTGGCTCTAAAGAACCAAAAAACACTACCAATTATGACCAAGGGACGGGGGTAAAATACTATATAAAATAGACATATTAGCTTCACATATACAAATGAAAAAAAACACACTTTTATGAAAAGTCTAGTACTGAACAGAACCCCTCAATTAAAATACAAATAAAACTAATAAGTTAAACACGCTACACTTATAGCAAATAGCTAGCTAAAGCTATATAAAGTATGGACAATAAAAAGTCATCTGCCCCCGAGTCAAGATTAATAGTCCAACCTTGTCCAATCAATATAAATATGAGGCCCATGTCCTGAGCTTTCTGGTATATATCAAGTAGTTTTGATGCTAGGAATTTCCATTTGATCCAGTCATACCCGTGTTGATACAACCTAACCAAAGTGCAGACACAAAATATGGGTCAATCCTGAAAGGGAGTATATGGACTCTACGTTACACTTCCTAACCCTAGATCTAAATTTGGAGTTGAGATCCACATGAACACACACACACACTAGGGGAGAGCATGGGATGGGTACCCGTACCGTTAGTATTAACGGTTCGGGTACCCAATAACCAAAATCACTAAAAGTGATACTCATCACCGGAACCGATAAGTTCGGGTACCAGGATTTCGGATACCCGAATTTTCAGATTGGTTATCGGATACCCAATAAGATATCCAATAATGATAATTAAACTTAAATATGTAGTTATTATGATATAATTTACAACTAATTAAAATCAATATCATATGATCTTGACCAAATTATTAATAATATTACTAATCATTGATATTTTAAAGTGATTATGAAGTAAAGTAAAAGTTTAGATTTATATTATAGATTTAAGTAGGGGAAAAAAGAAAAAAAAAATGCTTATCGGATCGGATCGGGTAACCGTTAATTTTAAAATGATACCCATAACCATACCGGATAATAAATTATCGGAACGGGTACCCAAACCGTTACGGTTATCGGATCGGGTACCCTAATTTTCGAAACGATTACAGATCGGTTTTTCGGGTAGTTTTGCTCAGCCCTAACACGCGCGCGCGCGCGCGCGCACACACACACACATATATATATAGTGAAACGCACATGAAAAAAACACACACACACACACACATATATATATATATATATATATATATATATATATATATATATATATATATATATATATATATATATAGCGAAACGCACATGAAAATTAGAAAGAAAAACGCACAATCACCTCTATATGACCTACTGCACTGCTTATTTGATGCATATTTATCAGCAGGAGCAGCAGAGAGAAGGCTATCAACTTGTGGCTGATAAATAGATTGCCCTTTATATTGTTTAGTCCTTTTTTCTTTCACCTTTGTTCTCTCTTTCATGTATTCATTACAATAAGATGTATCAAATACTTAATAGAATGTGTTCTGGGAATCACAACAACCACATTTATGAATAAAGGGATTCGAATTTCTGAATTTCAGTTCTAAGCTTCAGTTCTGAATTTCAGACTAATCTGAGTTCTGAATTTCAGTTCTAAGCTTTAGTTTTGAAATTCAAGTTCTAAGCTTTAGTTTTGAATTTCAAAATAATTTCAGTTCTGAATTTCAGTTCTAAGCTTCAGTTTTGAATTTCAAACTTATTTCAGTTCTGAACTTCAGTTCTGAATTTCAGACTTATCTCAGTTCTGAATTTTGTTTTGGAGCTTTAGTTCTGAATTTCAGACTGATTTTAGTTCTGAATTTCACTTTTGAGCTTCAGTTCTGAATTTCAAACTTATCTTAGTTCTGAATTTTAGCTCTAAATTTAGTTCTGACCTTCAGTTATGAATTTCAGCTTTGATTTCTAAGATGTTGCAGTTTAGGCTTCGTGGTTAACACTTGATACAACCTAGTATTACGATCACAGTGAACTCATACACTTGTACAAGGTAGTTCTGTTTACTTTCAGAGTTACTGATGTACATGCATATGTTGTATTGCTATAATACTACTACTACCTATGCCTATGGCTATCAGAGAAAACTTCCCCACAATAACAGCTCAATGAATAACTTCACCACTAGCTAACTTCAAAATGGTCAAGTCGTAGCTGGCGTACACACTAAATCCTAAGCAATTTAAAGTCAAGATTAGTGAAAATGTCTCAGACAACAGCAAGATAATATCTTGGCCGGGGAGAAAACAAAGCTGGAAAACCCTCATAGAAATATCATACACAAAAACAAAGAGTGCACATGCCAAGAGCACCTACAGTAGAAAAAGAGCAGATGCAAATACTTAAGGAAAGCATTCTACCTAGCCACTCAATGTCTTCCCAAGTTCCCATCAACCTTTTCTATCAATATGAATAAAACCCATCATCAATATCTTTAATTTGTAACCAGTGATCAGATTAGCATAAGAAATTAACCGGAATCCAGCGATCAAATGCAGTGAATTGAACAAAAAATAATAATGAAATCATACATAATTACTTCAATGGGTCAACAAATCCTTCAAATATATCATGAACTCTTCCTTTAACAATTTTAATTTGACAAAATTGTGTCGTACCATCAAAAAGTTGATCAATTACGCTTACGAAAAACATTTATTAATCAATATGCAATAAAAACCCATCATCAATATCCTTAATTTGATAAGTGGAACGAAGTTTATTTGACTAAAAATTTACTAAGTATGTAGCTACAATTATTGAATAGTTTCAGAATAAAGATAGGTATAGGAGGGAAGTTATGCTTTAAAAAATTTCTATAGTACAAATAAAAATATCAATAAACAAATCACATTAACTTCAACTAGGTAATCACACAGACTGACATTATGCAAACTGATACTGCATATTAAGTTTCACAACAAAAACAAACAAAAAAAATTACAGAGTAATCCTACTCATATAATGCATAGTAATTCCATTAACAAAACTAAGCAAATTAAACCTAAAATCGGCAGCACACAAGCAAATACCATATCTCCTAATCAAATCAAAATTAATCAACACAACAACACCACAAGGTCGAAATCATGAAATTCAATTCGAATTTTGGGCTCTTATTTAATTAAGAAAATGAATAATTTCAAGAACCCAAATTCGAAAATCAGCAAAAAAAATTCTGATAGAACAACGTTGGAGATCGAAGTTTGAGGAGGAAGACGCTCTTCGTTGGTGGAGGAGTACGAACACAATCACAATCAAAATTACTCAGATCAAGAATAAAGTTTTCGATTTTTAGGGCTATTATTGAATTTAAGAAAGGGAAAATTACAAGAACCCCAATTTGAAAAATTACATACCTTAAAACCTTGATATAGACCAATAAAGCTGAACCCAAAATAAAAAATTATGCAAACTGAATGGAGTTTGTTGGAGTGAAATCATGAAACTGTAGGAGGAAGGAGGAGTGAAACTAAAAGCTAAGCGTGAGAACTTGGAGCAAAATTGAATAACAAAGAAAAAAAAATTAAGTATTTTGTTTGTATTTTAGTGAGAATTGTTTCCTTTCTTTAAAAAAATAAAAGTAAATTATTTTCTTAATATTTGTAACTGACGTTTGTAAGCTAGTTATAAACTTTTTGGTCAAAGCTTCGTTAACTTAATATTAGTAACTGGCGTTTGTAAGCTAGTTACAAAAGTCTTGGTCAAAGTTTCTTTGACTTAATATTTGTAACTAGTGTTTGTAAGCTAGTTACAAACATTTTGGTCAAAGTTTATTTGACTTAATATTTGTAACTGACATTTATTTAGTCAGTTCCTAATAAAACTTCAAATAATTATAAACCACATATTAGTAACTGACATTTACTACGTCGGTTACTAATGTCATAAAATTAGTAACTGACATTATCTTAGTCGGTTACTATTGATGCTTTCATAACTAGCATAACATACGCCAGTTACAAATAAGGTGTTACAAATAGCATTTTTTCTGCTAGTGATAAATAACAAACTCTTAATAAATCTAATGAGGGAGATGAGGAATGCCTATGCTAGGCTTATTGGGGAAAGGAGAAATAAAATAAAAAGAAAAGGAGGTCAAGAAATGTAGTCGTTGAAGCTCGCCTCGTGTCTTGTGCTCTATCATCATTCGGTCTTCTTGCCAGCTGGAGGTATGGGAAGCTTGTTATTATTGATCAAATATTGGATGGCCTCTTTTAGCTTCCAACAACTCTCGGTAGTATTCCCCCTACCTTGATGGTACTTGCAATGAGCGTTAGAATCCCAGTTGGATGAGCTATTTTTGGGTACTTGATCTTGAAGAAGTCCAATAGGAGTGATGAGTCCTTTCGCATGAAGTCGATTAAAAGCAGTATCGTAGTGATGAGTCCTTTCGCATGAAGTCGATTAAAAGCAGTATCGTAGTTCATCCCAGTAGGGGTGAATTCTTTCCTTAGTTTCTTTTTAGGTTTTTGGTTATCTATGGCTAAGGCTTCGTTAAGGTCAAAGGTACTAACATTGTGACTAGCATAGGCGGATCTATGAAGGGGCCTGGGTGGCACCGGCCCCCCCAAATTTTTTATTTTTTTATTTAAGTAAATATATAAATTTATAGGTTAAATACAAATTTTATGCAATAAATAACATCAAATTAGCTTTGTCATAGTGGTAATGTATTGAGTTTGGACAAAAAGTCTTAGGTTCAAGCCCTTGTACAAGCATTTTATTAAATTTTTTTATTTAGTGCCCCTCCACACTAAATATTCTACATCCGCCACTACTTACTAGAGTAGGTGTTTTTGGAAGAAGAAGGATTTTCGTTCTTCTTTCCTTTCTAGCCATTGTTGTTACTATGTTACTAGCTTTATGTTTTTCAAGATTGTCTTTAATATCAATACCTATGTCATAGACAGCTTTGAAAGTATTTAAATTGCATTGATATTTCAGATGCTTTTGGTACTTGTCTTGGAAGTTTTTGATGAACATCCTCATAGATTCCTTTTTAGTAGGAACTTCTACCATCATAGAAAAAGTTTCCCTCCACTTGTTGAAGAAGGAAGTAAATCCTTTTTTTTTAACATCTCATGTTCCCTATGGCCAATTTCAACTTGGATGTTGCATTTGTATCTATCAATGAAAGCGTTTGTAATAGTTTCCCAAGAAGCAATCTTCTCTTTGTCTAGGGAGAAGTACAATTGTTGACAAACGATTTCTAGAGATAGCGAAAACTGCAAATGGAAAGCTTTCCTATAAATCCCCTTGATATTCATTATAGTTTCAAAAGCTCTTAAATGAAAATAGGGATTGTCAGTTGGCTTGAATCTAAAAATGTCATTGGCATTGAACTTCTGCAGAAGAAGTTCCTTGTCCACTAAGACCCCTTGGGAACTGATTCCCTGATACTTATAATTGTTGGAAACTTTCTTAAGGCTTTCTTCCATGCGCTCAAGTTGTTCTTGCTTACTAAGGTCGTTGACTTGAAGAGCGAGATTGTTCGTGTTTTGCCTCAACTCATCAACTTCTTGTTAGGAAGCCATTAATACAAACTTTTTCTGGTGTCTGATGGGTTTATCGAAGAGTAGAGCTTGAACGAAAGTGTTGTCCTTGATTAAGCGCCCTTCTCTCCTTGACCAAGTGATGTGGAAAGGGAAGTCATGGATACTTATTGTTAATTGTTTGACTCAAACTCATTCAATATGCATAGATGAGAAGAGATCATGGAAAAATGAGGGAAATGATATGTATGGACAAAGCATGTGGAGAATTGAAAGATGATGTAGATGGAGAGATGTGGAAGATATTAGGAATAGAGTGGACCCCCAACTCAAATGACGGAAAGGGTGACTCATGCATGAACCTAAGACATAGTCATGGTGACGCATATACAAAGTGTGTGCTTTTTACTAGTGAGTGAAAGTGATATGTTTAAGACACGTGTCATGAAAATGTGACTAAACATGTGATTATACCCGAACAAAGACTAAGTTAAGATCACATGTATATGCACTAAACTGGACAGTCTGTAGGATTTTAGTCATAATTTTTTTTTTATTTGTGACTCCGAATTGGACGAATCCAACTCCAAATGAAAGATAAACCTCGGGGCTACAGATCCATAGGTTGCACGACTTGTAATTCTTTCTAGAACTCAGATTATGACCAAAACAAGTTGACGATTGTGAAATATACGGGAATAAAAATCCGGGTAGACTCAAAGAAACTATGACTCGATTTTAGACATAATTATTCGCTCAAATTAATTAATCAATTAATTAAGCAGAGTCCTTTAGTCATTGGTTAGTTTATTTAAGCATATTCATAATCACAAGTCAAACCAAACGGTTAGTGTAAACACATATAAGCTATGCACAAGCAAGAAGTGCACAAGTAGTCAAGTAAGCACAATATGATGCAATGAGATGCACAAGTTCAAGGATGCATCGCGCGAAAGCCTTACTGTAGAAACCTAATTGTGACTCCCCAAAACACAAACCCAGTGATGAATAACTTTCACGTCATTTGATTATCGAATGAGGTGAAATGTGAAAGAGTCTCGTGATGCACCTGTGTTTAATAAAAATACTTCTTTCTGTTTTCGAAAATATTTCTTTTTATGCCTTATTTATGGAAAACGTCCAGTCCACTTTAGTTTGGTCCATTATATGGGTCCGGTGATAGTGTAGTTGGATAGGGTTTGAAAAGAGTTTTACAACGATATATTATAAGCCCAATTCCGATTAATAATGTGGAAGTTATGGCCAAAATATTAAATTGGGCCCAAATGGTTTTATGTGGCCCAATGATCAAGTGCAGGGCCCATTAATTATCATTCCTAAATTTATTAGGATTTACTTTAATTTTCTAGAATAATCTAGAAGATTATTTTAAATTCTAATAGAGTTAGAATTAATAATTATATTTTTATATTATTTAGAAAAGATAAGGAATTTAATTTGGAATAGATCAAGTGTTTTAGAAGATAAAACTGATTTTAAATAAAGATAATTACGGATTCTAATTACCTAAATATATTAGGAAAAGGACTCCGTATAGGATTTTTATCCTGATCAAGCCATCGCACTGCGGAAAGCCTATCGCGCCGCAATAGGCCTATCGCGTCGCGATATGGTCTGTCGCGTCGCGATAGGGTCTATTTTACTTTGAGTTGAATTTTGACTCTTTTCGAAGTGTTCTAGACGTTTTCTCTATAAATAGGGGCGTTATTTCCCCGTTTTAAATAATCAATGATCATCTAATTCTTATTTTCTTCTCTTTCTTAAAGCTAGAAGTTTATTCTTTCTCCCTCTTTCTAAGCCTTCCCTTTTTAAAATACAATACCACATTCATGAGTCTTAGACACACATAGCCAAGCTCAAAGTTGCCTTCGCCCTAGACGTGAAAGGTTGATAATTTCTGAAGGTTTGGTCCCAAACCCTATTTCAATTATTTAAATTAATTGTTTGATTTAATATTTTCATTGAAGTTGCTAAAGAGTGTATTGTTTTTATAGAAAGAGATGCGAGGCAACAAAGTAAGTAGTTTCATTGCTCTGTATCTTTAGGAAGCATGCTTAGATTATATTAATTCCTATTATCATGTTAGGATGTTATTTATTGTTTTCGATTATCATGTTTAGATTGCTTCCTATTTTCTTCTATCATGTTAGTATCATATTAGGATTAAAGGTTTGATCTTTAATGTTTAGTGACATGCTAGGATTTGTTATTAATCTTGTTAGTATCATGCCCCTAGGATCTTGCTAATATTATTATACTTTGATGCGATTATTGTTATGATGATGATTTGTTGTGTCTATGTGTTATTATGTTGCTTGATATATTATTATTATTGCTTGATTACGCCCTCTCTTGCAGGTTTAAAGGGAATTTGTACTTGAAATCACGCTTAATAAGAGAATTAATAATTTTTATTTAGGCTAATATGATTTTAATTCAAGTGATCGCCAATAATAGGTTTGTTTGTGCATTAATATTCAACCAACATAGATTAAACATGTTTAGAATTAATACTCCGTATATTGATTTTATGTTAGTCAGAAAGCACACATGTATATGAAAAGAACAAAGTAGAGGCCTATTTTAGCCACAATGCTGTCTCATCAGCTTCAACACTCTGAAGTATGGCTTGGATGCACCACCTTATACTTTTCTTAGTGGCCAAAACATCACAAACTAATGATTTGGGTGCAAAGCTCATCTTTAGTGAGTTTTTCGGCTTCCATCATCGAAAAAATTCACCGGCTCCGGTGAGAATGGTGGTCGGAAAACTCACTAAAGGTGTGCTTTGCACCCAAGTCATTAGTTTGTGATGTTTTGGTCACTAAACAAAGTACATGGTGTTAGGTGCACCCAAGCCATATTTCAGAGTGTTGAGGCCAATTTTGCCTTTTATATTTGGTTATTTTGATTATACTTCATACTTTTTAAATAAATAGGTGTGTCAAATCTTTTTTTTTTTTAATAATGTTTATTTTTTTGCCATCTATAACTATTACTAAAGTTATAACCGCTGACATCATTGTTATACACATGTCATTTTCTAATTAAAAAACTTCCCTCCAAAATTGACTATGACATCATTTTTTTATATTTTTTATCTTTCCAACAAATAAATTCAAATTTAGGAATATTATTTTGTAAAATTAAATAAAAGTACGAGTATCAATTACTAAAAATGCATTAATGAACTTTTTCTTCCTAAAAGTTTTCTTTCATATGATTTGTTGCTAAATTATTAATTAATTTTTTTATGCACAAATTATTAATTAATTAATAATATAATATTAATAAATTAAAATATCTTTTAAATTCTTAAATCGTGCATCGCATGAGTATTAATCTAGTTATAATTATTTAACAATCGTTAATCTCTATAGTGTAATAGAGGAAGTATATGATACGTTTCTTTGAAAATCCTTGTTGACCCCTCTAATTTTAGATCTTCTTTTTCAAATGCTAATACTCTCAATATTACATTCAAGTGTACATAGAAAAGAGTACATTTAAGACTTAATTTTAGTTCAAGTACTCACTCTATAGAAAATAAAAAAATGAATATAATATCAATATGTGAACTAATATTATACATTTAGATGAATGTACCCAACTTTGAAATATACACCAAATTACTAGATGCACTAAAAAACAGTATTTACATTAGGAGTATCCCTCATAAGGAGGGCATCCTAACACAAACACACACAACAAATAAATAAATAAATAAAATAAAATAAAAACAGTAGTCCTACTCCTCTCATTGTAATAGCATACTTAATGAAGCTTCTCAAGCAATGCTTCCTTGTTTAATTAATGTCCAAAACCACATATTCCTTGACCAAGTAGTGACTAATTAATTGAATCATAGAGAACCAAATTTACGCATGATGAAGGTATAAGCTTAGGAAGTATTCCAAACTAGTTTGACCGGTGGTCCCTATAACATCATAACATGGAAGGGTCCTCTTTGAAACCTCTTTGGGAGACACTTGAATTTTTCTATCACTGTTTTGTGACTTTGTCACAAAACTTTAGGGATTGTAACCTTGAGATAAAGAGATTTGGTCTACTTTTCAAATGTTTCATTGTTTTATTTTATAGCCTTTGCTTCCACAACAAAGATAAAGCTTATGCTTAAGCCATCATTACAAGGTCTTGTGAGAGACTTCTAATCTAGTTTAAATTATTAAATGTGATTGAAGTGAATGAGATGAGGATGTTTCTCTAGATGTCGTTTATACTTCCTTCCATGGCTATAAGCCACGTTATAAGTTATTTTGAGATGTTCGGAATAATAGTCGATCGCTTTTTAAATTGATAAAATTACACCAGGTTATGGTTTGATTTTTTAACGAATAAAAAAAATAAAAATAAAAAAGGCGTTTCTAAGAACGTATGTGTCACGTAGATTCTCTTTCCTTATGCCATGTCACCTATTCAAAAATCGCATTACGCCACATCACCTGTCAGTTAACTATACTTCATATAAAGCATAAGGATAAAGAGATTTGAACACCCAGTCTCTTATAAGATGATTATTTATCCATCTAAATCAATTATCAACCATGTTATAAAAATGAAAATAAATGTAATAATTGCAAAATACAAAATCTAATTAAAAAGGAAAATAAAACACCATAAATATTAAATACATATGATCACAATCTGGTACAATTCACAATCTGGGGCAACGCTTGAATCACACTAATTCTATTAATGGAATGGAGGAGAAAGTAGGAAAATTAGCATATAACACTCCGTAGTTAAACAAAGTTTTTTAAAGGCAAAAGCTAATGAGCGCCCCCGGGGCGTTAAATAAGAGAATTAAAGGTAAATATTAGAGTAAAATTAACATTAATTACACCGAACGACGCGTGATTTTGTCATGAATTCCTAACTTAATACCATTTCAACCAATATAATTTATCCTTATCTAACGCCGCGGGGCGCTCGTTAGCAAGATCGTTTTTAAAAACATCATTATACTCCTCCGTATTTATGAGGTTTGTAGACATACATATGTTATAAGAAGCTCAAAGTACATTAAATCTTGATAAATGGAGCACAATTATTCTTTTAACATGAATTGTTCCTTCATTTAGGCGTCTCCTATTGCGTGAGATCATATTCCAAACACCTTTTATTTGCTTTTTAGGTTAAACAAATGCTTTCATATTGTGATAGATCTGGATTAATTCAAGTGACACGTCGATAAATTGGATCAAATTGTACACTGTGTAAAAGTTAATCTAGTATTTAAATATACAAAAAGAAAATAAAAGGTGACTATATTTTAAAATGAGTACGGCGCCCTTTAGGAAAAAGAGGGAGATGAAAACAATAAAGCAAAATCTTCTAACATTTTTAAAAAAAAAATTAAAAAAGAAGTATCATTAATATTTAGTGCCAGATTGAGGGAAATGTTAATCATGTATATCCACTAAACCATTTAATTAAACAATTAAGTACCAGCACTAACTTTCTAATATAGATGTAAAATTTCTTCATAAAGTTTCGACAAGTCTATAAAAATTGGCTTCTTAAGAAGTATTTTTTCATTTTAAAAAAATAAAAAATAAAAAAAAAAGTAATTAAAAGAGTATAATACTTGTTTCAGATGTAAAACAATGGTCTTGATTATGGTGTGAGCATCCATAGGTCTTGGTTTTTTATCGCGTAAGGACCTGCAAGATGAACCCAAATCTTTAAGACTGTTAGATTGAGCCTCCGACGCTTAAATTAGTACCCAAATAATGCATGTAGTATAATTTGAGAGTATTAGGTAAAAGAGCTTGGGATTTGGCCTTAGTCAATTTAAGCCTTAGTAGTGTTTTTGAGCTCTTTGATTTGGCCTTATGAGGCGCTTATTACCCATTCGGCTTATGTGGACCGTAATTGCTTTAGGCTAAAATGGATATGTCCATGTTACTATATATGAGTAGTGAATGCCAAGTAGTTAAGTTACTCATAGTATTAGGAGTTGGAATGTAAAATTTGATATTGAGTTTCATTTACTTCATCTATATTATTGTCGTTTGTGACTCTCTGTTCACAAAAAAACATATGAAAATATGAATAGCACATATACTATCACCAAGGGACCCTACTAGGGAACACAATTTCTTACACGCTAATTTTACAACACCAATGATCATCAAGTTCAAGTGGTAATTGATGTTGTGAAATTGTACTTCGAATAAGATTTAGGAAGCTGTCACATGCTTATTTAAAGTTGTCTCTCAAAAGGAAGCTAAGATCGCTTAACATGGCTTATGACATGTTATACACATTTTATTATTAATTAATTTGTACCAGATCTCACTCATTTCACTTACCAAACAATTCTATATTTGATTGGTTGATGCAGAATCACCTTAAGAATAATTTCTAAGATGAGAAATCTTAGTTTTGCATAAATTTGTAGATTGTTTACTTTAATCGGATGTTTTGTGTATTCTCTTTTGGGATATGATAGTAAATTATTTGTTTAAAAACAACAAATAGCTAAGGTTTAACAACATCAAACAAAATTTTAATACAAAGTATATAAAATATAATAAATAGACTCCTCAATTCAACGGATCTTTTACCAAAATGGCTAATTTGACAAAAGTATTTACCAAAACGGCTAATTATAAAATTTAATTCCCAAACTAGCTAAATTTATTGATTTGAAAGGATATTATTTATTTACCAAAATGGCTAATTACTCTATGTTTTTTTTTGGTTTTATTTAAAAAGAATTAGTTTTTTAAAAAATCTTGGTTTTATTTAAATTCTAATGCCATAGTTTAAAATATCCCATTAATTTGAACGATAAAAATCAAAATAATATATATGAAGTATGTAGTAATTCTCAATTTTTTTAAAAAGTTACACAACATAAACAAAACAACTACTCAAAAAAATGATCCAAACTTCCAATCAACAAAAGAAAAAAAAAATACAACTATTTTTTTAACACATAAAGATAGAAATAAATATACTACATATGTAAGTTTGATTTATCATACACATTAAACAAAAAAAAAATATTCATACCAGCCGACATTAACAAAGAGTATACAATTAATAGACATGAAAAAGATGAACAATACCTTAAAATCTCTTATCGTCGTATAAATTTGCAGTAGTCTTTTTTTTTTTTTTGAAGACAAATTTGCAGTAGTCTTAATAGAACAATACTACTTGAAATTCCAAATTTTTGTGATTGATATGATCAAGATGAAAAATTAGTGCTTTTAATTTTTTTTTTATCGAAATTAGGGTTTTGCGAGTCTACAACTGTTTACGTTCTTCGTAGTATTTTATATTGCTTAAATTTTCCAACTTAAAAAAAATCTTTAAGTAAATAAAAATAAAACCAAAAAAACAAAGTTAAAAAAAAAAAAAAAAAAAAAAAAGTGAACCAAACCGGTTCAAAGGAAATAAGAAATAGATAAATTCCTTCCAAGTTAATAAATTAGCGAATTTGGGAATTAAAATTTATAATTAGACATTTTGGTAAATACTTTTGTCAAACTAGCCGTTTTGGTAAAAGATCCCAATTCAACCCACAAATGAGTTTTTTTTTTCCTAACAATAAAACCTTCAAACCCTTTATTGTTTATCTCCTATCGAAAAACACATGTTTGTAGTGTCATATCCCAAAAACAATAGTGATTTGTTGTGTCATATCCCAAAACCATTTATAGAATCAAGAATTTTCATGTCTCTATTTTGATTCCGATCCTAATTTACAAATTTTTAAGAAGTAAAATCTGTCAAAACACCTAAAATGTAGCTCTTGTTCTCAAAATCAACCCTTGCTAAAAACGTTTGTTAAAATCCTCTAACAACTAATTTGTTTCCTAATGACACTCATTAAGGTAAGCATCAAGGTTTATTTTGATACTTTTGGCCGAATAATTCCCATTTAAGTTGTTATTACCTCCATTGATGGTTATCTGCAACTTTGAGGTATTATTTGTGAGATATTAAAAATTCCACAGTTATAAATAACTATTAACGAAGGTAGTATTTCAAAAAAAAAAAAAAAAAACACGAAGGTAGTATTAAAGAGATTATAGTGATGGATAGAGGAAGCGTTAAATCTCTATCTTTTGAGTTGTTTAACCTAAACAAAAATTTTATCAACCATCAATTAAAATGTACTACATATATACACTTCCCACAAAAAAAAATACTTCATATATACACTCTCTATAGAAGTATTATAATCTAAAATTTTGTCTCAAGCCCTAATCTTCAAATTAATTTTAAATGAAATTGTATAAAGGATTATCATAATTGGTAAGCTAAGTTGCTGTGTTGTTCACTTAATTGACAAAGCTTATTACGCTAGTGAAAAAAAAAAAAAAAAAAAACTTATTTTGCTTCGGTTCTAATGGAGGCATTCACTCCAATTTTGAACCGAAACACTTGTGCGGGAAGCCAACAACAAGAGTAAAAGACTCCGATCAAACCGGAAAAAGAAAAAAAAAGACTTAAGGGTTGTTCATATTTTTAGTTCAGCTCCAACATTCAGTTCAATTCAACTCCTAATTTCCCTCTCTCATAAAATATGCATTTCAGTTCAGTTCAGTTAAGCTCCAATCAGTTCAGTTTAGTTCCAACCATTTCAATTTAATTATGTTCAGCTCAATTCAGTAAATGTGAGTATGCCCTTATTGCTCTGGTTCTTAGGAAAAAAGACTTATTTAGTGTACTCTTTACAAAGCCACTTACGGTATAAGAAAACAAATTAAAAGCACAAGTTCTATTCCATGTATTGTAATTGACAATTTGTTGAGTTAAGTATAAAAGTGAGTACTCATTTTTAACATTTTTCACCTTTTGGGTACTCTAAGTTTTTTTTTCACCTTTTAGGTACTCTAATTAGAAAACCGGTTAGTTAACCCAATATAAACCCACCAGAATAAAACATAGTACCTTAGCTAAATAAATGCAGCAAAAACTCAGTCCCTTCATTGAATTTTAATTCCAAAAAACACAGTCCCTTCTGACAAATTAAGCAAGGCCACAGAATTGAGTAGCTTGAACAACAAGATCCCACTCCCCAAGGAACACGTGTGCCAATCCTATGCGCCGCCTTCAAATCATCATCAGACGTAATTAATAGGGGACTGAGTAGAGATGGCAATGGATCGGATTCGGATCGGGTAGAGCTTCACCCGCATCCATCCATTACTCTAATCGCTCCATCCACATCCATCCATCATCCGCTTCACCCATCATCCATATCCATCCGTCCATCATCCGCGGATGAAACGGGTGGAGCGGATGACTAATGGATGAGTATTAAAGTTGAAAAAAAACTCACATAACTTTAATTTTCGGTTATTTGTACAATAGTTTTATTAATTTTATTAATTAAAAAGGAAACAATAACAATATATAGTTTGAAAAATTAATTTGCAACAAAAAAATACATATAATTTTCTTGCACATTTCAGATTTTATTATTAAAATTCTTAGATTAAAAAATTAATATATGTTAAACGGGTGGGTGGATGATTAGCGGGTGAAAAAAGTATCATCCATATCCGATCCGATCCATCATCCGCTTCATCCGTCACCCGCTTTTCATCCATTTATTTATTGCGGGTTAGTGGATATCCACTTAATATTGACATCCCTAGGACTGAGTTTTTTCATCATCCCAAAGAATTTTTTTAAGTGGGTCCCACGTATACAAGGGTACTCAGTTTTTAGGAGTTTTTTTTAAAGTGGGTCCCACGTGTAACCAAGGTACTAAGTTTGTAACTCACCTTTGGTTAAGTTTTGACCGGAATATGCCTTTGAATACTTAAAAAATGAAAAAAAAAAAAAAAAAACTTAGAACACCCAAAAGGTGAAAAATATTAAAACTGAGTACTCACTTTTATACTTAATTAACTCACAATTTGTTAGATTACAATCATATTCATTTATTTTACCAAACATAAATACTACCAAACAAAGATTCAAAATCTACCATCGCAAGTGACTGAAGGGAGCCACCAAACAAGATTATTGTGCACGACTACTTTGCCCTAGTATATTCTTAAGGTTTTTCTGAAAAAATATTAATTAATTAGTTTTTTTTTTTTGAAACATATTAATTAATTAGTTTATTGAGGGATTTTGGACAAATTTTCCTGTAAATTGCTGTAATTACGATTTATTGGATGGACTTTTACTTCACTTTGATCTCATGTTCACTAGATTCTAAATTTATTAATTATTAATGATCATATGAATTTTCTTCCGAGGATTATTGTACATGTATTACATTATTAAAATTTCAGATGATAATTCAAAAAATCCATAATTTTAAAAATAGTTATGAACTAGTACATTATTTTTATTTCATTTTTGTACAGAACACTTAGTACATTTGATTAAAATAATTATAGTCAAAAGTTTTTATTATTGTTATAATTATTTTATAAATATAGAGCGGGAATGGAAAAAAGCGAAACGTTGGCGTTTTATTGAAGTTGAGCCAATGAGTTGGCAAGTAAGACCGGTATGATTTTCTTGGACCCATTTTTTTTACCTTTATAAACCGGCACAACATTGGGCCCATCTTCCTTTTTTCCCTGTTCCCCGGTTCCACTCATAAATCATTTCCTATTTTAATGAAATAAACCGACCAACTTGGTTCATATATATATAACACACTTCACTTGGTAAGTCACACAATAATACACAAAAATAAACAAATACACACAAAAGAAAGAAAAAAAAAAAAAGCATGGAGTCTCTTAGGCTTGATCAAATAGTTCACCACATTGACACCCCAACCTCCCCTTCACCTGAAATGTTCTCCTTCCCGGGGACACCGGCCGATGATCAATCCGAATTCGAGTTTGGCTCGTGTGTTACACCGGATTCTCCTACCATGTCCTCTAGTGACGTGACCAAAAACAATTTAGTCGATGACTTCTCTACTACTTCACCAGCTGATCAATTTTTCCTAAATGGCCGACTCCTCCCCCACGACTTCCCTGTCGTGCACATGACGAGTAGTAGCACCCGGGCCTCGTTCTCTGGACGAGAGAACATGGGCCCGGGTGCTACTGTCACTCTGTCTAGGGGGACTAGCGCGGGGAGTAACAGGAGTGGCAGTTGTGGTAGTAGCCAGTATAGTAGCAAAGACTACTCACTGGTGTCGTCTAGGAGTAATAGCACCAACAGCAGCAGAGGCAGCACGTGTAGCACATGCACCAGTAACGCTAGGATCAGCTCCAGCGAGGTTACTTCAGACAGGAAAACATTTCCAAACAGAATGCATAGTGTAAAGGAAAAAAACGTTTCGAATTCACCCTTGGGAAAATATTACAAGTTTGGCGCATCAGGGTCGTCTCAAAGATGGCAATTCATCACGGCAGTGCCCGTGCTAGGGCCAAGCCAGTCGCGGCGAGGGAGGAGAGAAAATGGCGGTGGGACCGGTACGAGCCCGAGGATGATGAGGGATGTCGGGAGTAAAGAGAAGCGTGGTGGTGATAATAATAATGGAAGTTTTTTGTACAAAATATTGAGGTCAGTTGTGGCGACATGTAAAGCTTGCCATGCTATGGAAGGTCAAGAAAATGAGTTTGAGTTGGATGCAACAAATGATGTGTTAGGACATTAATAAATATGGATTTCAAATTTCATACATTGCTGCTTTTTTTTTTAATTCCTTTTTTTTTTTTTTGGAAGATGGTTTGTTATGATTAAGAGAAGTTTAATTATGTACGTACTCGGTCTATTAGAAAAAGAAAAGGGGAAAAAAAAGTTTGCTTTAAGAAACAACTCTCTGGCTTGAGTATTTGATTAAGTACATTGTTAATGATGGAATGATCACTCATAAAGGATTATAATGCTTTTGTTTATTGAATTGTTTTAGAATTAATTACTCAAAAAGCTAGAGAAAAACTACGGAGTACGTATCTGTAAGATTCGCGAGGAGTACTCTATAGGTATACCGTATACAATTTCATAGGGCTCAAATGTAGTAACCTAAAGGACTATTCAAGACAAAATAAAAAATATAGGGCTTGTTTGGCATTGTTTTTTGTTTTTTTTTTTTTTTTTTTTTAACAAAAAACCAAAAACATGAAACAAGAAAAAGGTGTTTTCACTTTTCTTTGTCATTTTTCAATATTATCATGATTTTAATGGGTTTGTCTAATTTTTGTTTTATTATATGACATATATCATATGAGTTTGAAAATCAAAAAACAGAAAACCACAACGATGCCAAACGAACCCGTAGTAACCTAAAGGAAATGTAACTCTCGTATATCTTAATAATAAATTAATTCTCTCAAATGATAATATCCATTGAAATTGGTTATAACTTAATTGGTTGTGCTACAGCATAATTATAAGAATTACATGTTGGGTACACCTTTTATCGATGAGTGTTGTATGAATTAGTAATGCAATTGGATTGTTCCTTGTTCGCCCTATGAGATAAGACAAAGGTGTTTGTCCGGAGAATATAAAGAGAATTTATCTACCTATGTTCGCTTAATATGGCGACTACGAGTTTGTGGCCAATTAGGTCAATCGAGCTGCACCCTAGTAGACACTTGATGGTCTTTTGACGTTGAAACATGATTTTTAATTTGTTTATTTTGTTGGCTTATCTTCTATATTTAGCCTCCACTCCTATCAAGACCTAGCCTAAACACATAAGCAAATTTAAAACCCTTCGAGTAAGATTCTGGTGCATGAATTTGAAGGATGTTGTATTGACCTTCGAGGTGATATTTGTCAGATCACCAAAAGCCATATACATAAGTAGTGGTTACAAAGGAATTTTGTTTTCAAGACAGTGATCCATCAACACATATTTTTTGGGTAAGATGAAGGACCCTATTAAACTGGTATCGAAGGACCCTAATGAATTGATACTTCTCACAAGTTTAGCTAGCCTAGGTCCGCAAATCAACACTTGAGAGTAGAGGGGAAGGTAAGGAATCCCCCTACTTCCAAGCATTTTGTTCTTAATGGGACTTAAACTCGTGACCTCAAAGTTACAAGATGAGTTCTCCACCAACTCTATTAAGCTTTGCTTGACAAAAAAGAAAAAAGACAGTAAACTCTAATTGATCTCTCTCTTTTTTTTTTTTTTTTTCGATCGATCCATATTATCATGGCACAATTCCTATACAAGTATCTTGAGATCTACAATCACATAGTAGTATATTCTCCTTCACATAAAAGTATTATTATTATTTCTTGGATTCTACAACTTTTATTTACCAACTATCACCATACATTGCTTATAGTAAAAATTACAACAAAAGTACAATTTTAATTATTATACTTGTAACAAACTAAAAATTGAGGCTTCGTGGTTCTTTCTATTGATGTAGTTGCTTTTCGTAATGGCATTCTCTTAGCAAATATTGGATTGATGTAGATAGATAGCATATGTTCATAAATTATTAAATTACATAATACATACATTGATGTCCACAAAATTAAATTAATTAAAGATAATTAATAGGGATTTAATTGGCTAGTGTTAATATTTATGAGATTAGATAAGATATGGTTATAGGGAATCAAACCATATCGATCAACTACTAGTTGGTTAGAACTTGTATGCACCATGAAAGTTGAATTGATGAATACGATGGAGATATATATTAAGATAATTAATTGATGATTATGACTTTGATTTTCTCTTGTATATTGAATTATATAATTGAGTAACTTGTTAGGATTAAACGATGTATGTACCCTCTAAACCAGGGTTCCGAACCAAGCGTGCAGCTAAATGCATGCTAGATGCTACATAGATCAAGCGACGACGGAAGATATCATTGGCTTATTGCCCAAACCTTTGCATTGAACTCGCCGTAGAGTTTGTATTGAAACTCAACACAGGGTCGTTGTTGCACAAGGGTCGACACCCTTTCTGCTACTTCCGTTAATTTTTAGTTGCAACAAATAAATTTTTTATGTCTCACAAATAATGCCACGTACCCCATTATTGCAACCTAAAATTAATGAAGGTAGTATTTGAATTACACGGTTCAATTCACATATTATTAGTTGATTAAGAAATATTTTCACATGAAGTATTAAATTTTATGTTGTTATAAATAACTGCAATTATGTAACATGCGCATGGAATAGTTGCAAAGAATTACTAAATTACATTGTATTTGTAAAATAAAAATATCTAAAAACATATATGTTGTAGACCTTGTAGTAGTATATGAAGACAAACATTATGTACTTTTTATGTTTCAAATTATTTTTTCCAAAGATAAATACTTTTTATTAATTAAATCACAAAAGCTACACAAATAAGAGTTTGTAAATAATATCAAAAGCCAAAACGTGTCAACTAATTCGCAACTACTCCAAAAGTTTAGGGACCTATATTATGCTTAATTACCTCTGTTTGCTTCTACGCAATCATCACATTGTTGGTCAAACATTTCCAAACTAAGCTATGATTAGATGAGTAGTTCGTATTGATAACAAATTATTCTGTTACCTAAAGGAAAGATACTAATCAGTAGGATTATGCATATTTGTTACTGTTCTCTTAAAGAGATCAAATCATCAGGTTGCTGGCTTAGGAACCCTATTTTAACACAGCTAGCATACATTAGTATTAACACACACTAGTGATACTACAATTAATGAAATTGCATTGAAATTTTATGTACACTTGGGTGTAAAATGCATCATAAGGTTATTTTTTGCTCCCTCGTTTAATGTTTAATGAGCAATAGTTATTCTTTAATTTAATCATCAAAATAAGCAAAGAATACTTTAAATGCATCGTACACCTGAGTGTATATTGATAGAGAATATCTATAGAATATTCTCATCCTAGGTTTAAAAATTAAAATGATATTGGAGCCAGCATGACACAAAGGTCACGCGTTCGAATCTCATCCGCCCCTCTTTTAAAGTGGAATTAATTCGCACCAAGTATGGGTGGCCCTGTGTTGCATCCACATTTCAAGATAACCCAATTTTTCATTTAAGTATTAAGATTTAAGATAACACCATTTGCTCATCACTGTAACCTCCTATTATTTAATTAATTGCCTTATATGTGATTATGGAAGTGGCTAGCCACATATAAGAATTTGTGATTAATAATTTGATAAAAATAATTTCAACCAACCGCTGAATGAAATTATCTTTACTATCAAATTGTCTATTGATTTAACTTATTTTATTAGTCAGTACAGTGAATTTTTTTACCAATTTATCGTTATAGGTCTTTTTTTTATTTTTTAACCAATCTAGTCAATTGGCCAATAATTGAAGAAATAAACTCTAAGAAATAAGCAGTTAATGGAGACCCGCCCATCCTAGGCCCATGAGGCTCTTCAGAGGGACCTACTTATGCAGCAATTCTCAAGACCCAACTACCCAAGCAGCTTAATATGCATACCCACAAAATTCATCAATATTGTCGCCCAAACTAAATGGTCAAAATGAACTGAAGGTCAAAGAAAGAGTCTTATGATATGAAGCTAATTAGTATGTACTACTTCCAAGTTCTAACTCATATTGTGAATGCTACTTCAATTATGTTGCACATCATGATTTAAGAACACAATCAAGTTATAATACTTCTGTAGTGCACTTTCTAGTCCAGAATTAGTCACGTATGTTGTTTTAAGATGTTGAGAATAGTTTCACATGTTCAAAATGTTGGGGTTTGGTGAGTCCGACTCACCGTGGAAACAACCCCAACCCAAAAAACTACTCGTAATTAATAAAACCATAAAGCATAAATAAATAACACAAGAAAAGGAAGAATGAATCATACCCTTGAAGAGAGCTTCGCCCTCTCAAAACAGGCTCTTACTTGAAAGCCTTGAGTACCGCAAATGTCGTGCCTACAACGGTATCCACCCACAAAGGACGAACACGACTTTTTAGGTCCGCTACCTTGGAGTTAGCAAGGTCCGACCAAAACCCAAGTGTTAATGAAGTTTAAGAGTTTTTCCCAAAATGTGGAATGCTCTTTCTAACTCCCACTCAAACACTTTACTCCAAATCCCAAGGTTGGTATTTATAGAGGAAAGTATGAGTGGGAATTTCTATCCCATCAATGTGGGATCATGAAATTCCACAAATTAATTTAAAGCTAAATTAAATTAAAATTGCAAACTAATAATAAATCTACAAGTGGCATTACCATGTGAAATGGGTTGGTGAGGACCACATCGAGAGTAGGGGACCATACTTGCTCCCCACTCAATACTCTCCTTATGCCACATGTCCTTACCCACTTGCTCCCATATTCCTCAAGCTTCCCCATAGTGACCGGCCCTATGGCCCTAGCCACGAGCCCAGCCCGAGCTCAGCCCCGCACCAAGATGCGAGCTGCTGATGTGCGCGCAAGCCACGCACTTGGTGTGGGCTTGCTGCTGTGCGTGGCTGCTAGTGCGTACGCTGCTAGCACGCCTAGCTTGCGGCAGCTAGCTGCTGCACGCACCACGTGCACGCGGCTGCTAGTTGCTGCTGTGCGTGGCTGCTAGCACGGTGCACTAGCACGCACCTAGCCAGCCATGCTAGGCTCGACTTGGTGCGCTTGCTAGCCACCTATGCTTGGACATTTTTTCCCCTAGCATTCGGATGCTCGGGGCACTCCGATGCTAGGGGTATTTTGGGAATATGGTCGATTTATTATTATTTTGCGCGTCTCGTCTTTTTATTATTTTTGACTCGACTTCCGACGATCGGTTTCGACGCTCCAAGCTCGAATTACCGACGTCTAAATATTTAACACTCGGGCGACGAATTAATTTCTTCCGAATTAATTCGTCGAGTCGGTTCGTATATTTTGCTTGGGTGTGACCCGAAGGGTTCAGTCAAGATTAAGTTGTAATATTGATATTACTGATCGGAAGCGGCCTCCACCCAGGCATTCCGATCACTTCACCTTACTGAATATATTAGTTTTTTAATAATTCTGAACCCGCTATCAGAATAATACACTTGTTCGAAGGACACCATTCCTTTCAATCTCCCACTTGTCCATCCGAACAAGTGTGCATTTAGTGTATAGCCCCTTTCCTATGTCTCTTCATGTCTCTTCATGAACTACAGAATAAGATTGCTCGTCATCTCTGTTACGTCCAGAAGTGTTTCTCAAATTCCGAGTTTGACTGTCAATAAGCAGATGATTTCTAAAATCCATCTGAGCACGGCCATGCATTTTCACAGTCTCGCTCTTCGAGAGGCCTTGTAAACAACAAGACATGTTCCCTATTGTTAGTAGGGGGACATTTCCAGTCTTGTAATGTAGCTTCTCTTACTAAGAGGACCTAGCCGCCCGATATATGTCGTTATAATCCCCTATTACGGCAGACGTTTGGCGGATACCAAAGCGGACTAGTACTCAAACAAGAGACCTCCCACTACTCATGGTCAAGGAAAAGAGTTCCGATAGTAATAATGAGAAAAATACTTATGATGATTTTAAATCTCTTAAAGTATTCTCATAGGTCGATCCAGTATGGTTCTAAACCAATACCTGTGCAAATGATTTATATCCTCATAGCACAAGAAACGGTGCTATAAATCATACTACACACTAATCTCTAATGGTCATTAATCGTCCACAAAAAATATGACCTTGATTAGGGATAATTTTCGATTAAAATATTCAATGTTCACTTAATAGGTGTTTCTTTATCCAAGCCATTGACATGATACCCTATTTTGAATATTTATTAAAATCGAATGGACTCATGATTTAATTCTAAACCACAATTAAATAGAGACGGGGTGAATTAAATTGCATGAAAAAATTTAATTATTCCAAAAACTGAATGGTTCATCATAGTGCTTTACATTAACATTGTCCAAAATTTAATTAAAACACTATAATATGGAAAACAAAGCCAGTTCGCGACATGCTTGATTCCCATTGCCTCAATGTGTTTGTTGTGCTTCACTTGAGACAAGGGTTTAGTAAGTGGATCAGCTACATTGTCATCCGTTCCCACTTTGCAAATTCTGATTTCACCCTCTGTCTTCCATTCTCGAATCATGTGAAATCTCCTCTTGACATGTTTGACCTTCTGATGTTCTTGTGGCTCTCTAGCCTGAGCAATAGCTCCATTGTTGTCACAATGGAGGTCTATTGGACCCTTGATGGAGGGTACAACACCAAGTTCATCAATGAACTTGCGAATCCAAACTGCCTCCTTGGCTGCCTCAGACGCTGCCAAGTACTCGGCTTCAGTTGTAGAATCAGCGGTTGTGCTTTGCTTTGCACTCTTCCAACTAAACACTCCTCCATTGAGATAGAATATGTATCCGGATTGTGACTTGGAGTCGTCTTTGTCTTTCTGGAAGCTTGCGTCGGTATATCCCTCAACAACCAATTCATCTTTACCGCCATAGACCAGGAATTTATCCTTGTTCCTTTTCAGGTACTTCAGAATATTCTTGGCCGCAGTCCAATGCGCCTCTCCTAGGTCTGATTGGTATCGGCTCGTAGCACTCAAGGCATACGATACATCCGGCCTAGTACATATCATGGCATACATGATCGATCCAATAAGCGACGCATATGGAATACGACTCATCCTTTCTCGCTCATCAGGTGTCTTTGGACACTGCTTCTTGCTTAAGGTTATGCCATGTGACAAGGGTAGGTGCCCTCTCTTGGCTCCTTCCATTTGGAATCGAGCTAGTACCTTATCGATGTAAGTACTTTGACTCATTCCTATCATCCTCTTTGATCTATCCCTATAGATCTTGATGCCTAGTATGTACTCAGCCTCTCCCAAGTCTTTCATTGAAAAACATTTCCCGAGCCAAGCCTTTACAGACTCTAACAACGGAATGTTATTTCCAATGAGCAAAATGTCATCGACATATAAGACTAGGAAGGCGATGTCACTCCCACTGACCTTCTTGTAAACACAAGACTCATCTGGATTCTTGATAAAACCAAACTTACTGATGGCTTCATCAAATCGCAGATTCCAACTTCTGCTTGCTTGCTTTAATCCATAAATGGACTTCTTAAGATTGCATATCTTCTTAGGATTGTTCTGGTCGACAAAACCTTCAGGTTGTGTCATGTACACAGTTTCTTCCAAAATTCCATTGAGGAAGGCGGTTTTGACGTCCATCTGCCATATTTCATAATTGTAATATGCAGCAATCGCTAGAAGAATTCGAACGGACTTAAGCATAGCTACTGGAGAAAAGGTTTCATCATAATCAACGCCGTGAATTTGCATGTAACCTTTTGCTACTAGCCTTGCTTTGTAAATGAATACATTTCCATCTTTGTCGGTTTTCATCTTGAAAATCCATTTACATCCGATAGATGCGTAACCTACGGGTAAATCAACCAAGTCCCATACTTGATTTTCAAACATGGAGTCCATTTCGGATTTCATGGCCTCTTGCCATTTTGCAGAGTTGGGGCTCGTCATAGCTTGCTTGTAGGTTGTCGGCTCATCTCTATCCACTACTAGGATGTCCTGATCTTCGGTTAATACAACACCGAGATATCTGTCAGGTTGAGATCTTGGCCGAGTTGACCTACGTAGGGTAATGGACTGAGCATTTGCATTGTCGGTTTGACTTTGCATATTTTGACTTTGACCAATGTCAACAGATGCTTCGTGAGCACTTTGATTGTCAACTTGTCCTTGTTGCTCGTCCTCTCGAACTTCGTCGAGTTCGATTTTCCTCCCACTTGTCATTTTGGAGAGATGCTCCTTCTCCAAAAAGACACCATCATGAGCAACAAACACTTTGTTCTCGAATTTGTTGTAGAAGTAATACCCTTTGGTTTCTTTTGGATAACCCACAAAGTAAACCTTGTCAGATTTCGGATGAAGTTTGTCAGAAATGAGTTTCTTGACATATGCTTCGCATCCCCAAATCTTGAGAAAAGACAACCTTGGAGGTTTATTTGTCCATAATTCATATGGAGTCTTTTCCACTATCTTTGACGGAGCACGATTCAGTGTAAGTGCCGCAGTTAAAAGTGCATGTCCCCAGAAAGAGATTGGAAGTTCACTAAGACCCACAGTCGATCGAACCATGTCTAACAGGGTTCGATTCCTCCTTTCAGATACTCCATTCCATTGAGGAGTTCCCGGAGGTGTCAACTCTGAAAGTATTCCATGTTCTTTCAGATGGTCATGGAATTCTTGGCTCAAATATTTGCCACCTCGATCCGATCGAAGCGCTTTGATTTTCTTGCCGAGTTGGTTTTCAACTTCGTTATGAAATTCCTTGAATTTATCAAACGATTCAGATTTGTGCGACATTAGATAGACATAACCATATCTACTATAGTCGTCCGTGAAGGTTATGAAATACCGATAACCACTCCTTGCGGGTGTACTCATTGGCCCACATACATCGGTGTGTATTAGTCCCAACAAGTCACCGGCCCTTTCTCCCAACTTGGAGAATGGTTGCTTTATCATCTTGCCTAATAAACATCCTTCGCAATTCTCAAAGGATTCTAAATCAAATGATTCAAGAATGCCTTCTTGAAGAAGTTTCTTGATGTGTTTGATGTTAATGTGGCCAAGACGATAATGCCACAAGTAAGTTTGACTAGACGGTGTAGTATTAGCTTTCTTTGAAGGATTATTAACGTTATAAATTTCATTGTCTAGAGATAACACATAAAAACCATTTTCTGAATGTGCCGTACCATATAAAACATTATCGAGATAAAATGAACATGATTGGTCCTTAACTCGAAATTCAAAACCTTTGGCGTCCAACGTCGAAATTGAAATGATGTTTTTGGTAATGTTGGGAACACAATAAACATTGTCAAGTTCCAAAACTAGCCCCGTGGGCAAAGACAAACTAAGAGATCCTACGGATATAGCACCAATCCTTGCTTTATTTCCTACCCGGATCTCGATCTCTCCCTTCGCTAGCCTCCTAGTTTTCCTTTGTGCCTGTGAATCGGAACAAAGGTGTGAGCCACATCCGGTGTCTAATACCCATGAAGCCGAGCTAGTGAAGTTAAAGTCTATAACGTAAATACCTGATGTAGAAGCAACGGTTCCGTTCTTCTTATCTTCCTTAAATTTGAGGCAGTCTCTCTTCCAATGTCCCTTCTTCTTACAATAGAAGCATTTGGAATCAGACTTAGAAGATGCTACCTTTTTCTCCTTGTTGTCTTTGGTAGCTTTCGGCTTAGGCGGAAAGTTCTTCTTTCCTTTCCCCTTGAAGCCCTTCTTCTTTTTTCCCACCCTTTTGAATGGCTTGCCCTTCTTAATCATTAGCATATCATGCCTTCCCTCATCCTTGAGCGTCTTCTCAGCTTGCTTCAACATCCCATGAAGCTCGGTGAGGGTTTTCTCCATGCTATGCATGTTGTAGTTCATCTTGAACTGGTCATAGCCTTTGTGAAGGGAATGGAGAATGATATCAATAGCCATTTCAGTTGAATACCCCGCATCAAGCCTTCCCATGTTCTCAAATAATCCGATCATTTTGAGCACATGTGGGTTGACTGGCTCTCCTTTCTTGAGCTTAGTCTCAAGGATCTGCCTGTGGGTTTCAAACCTTTCAGTTCGAGCCTGTTCTTGAAATATATTATGTAACTCATAATTAATCTCATAGGTCGATTCCTTCTCGAAGAAGGTTTTCTGAAGTTCAGGAGACATAGTGGCTAGCATTACGCACTTGACATCCCGATCGGCTACTTTCCATCGGTTAAGGGCTGCTTGAGTTACCTCCTCATTGGGAGCCTCGGGCATTTCCTCATCAAGGACATACTCTTTCTGTTCTTGCATAAGAACGATGCGCAAATTCCTTTGACAATCAAGGAAATTTGTACCACTCAGCTTCTCCTTGTCGAGAATTGAGCGTAATAAAACTGGTTGTTTGAGGTTGAAGACATGATTCTACAATTGAAAGAATTTTAATGAAAAACCACTCAAAATTACTTAAATAAGATTGAATTTTATTCATGCAAATTTTCAATACTTATTTAACGTCTTATTTACACGTAAAATTGTCCCTATTTTGTGAAAATAAGGCGATTCCAAGATCCGAAGAAACAAAGAGTGGTTAAGCATGCTTTGGCTTGTCTTAACACTCAATCTTCTAGGGTAAGCATTGCCTTTCTAATGGCTCTAAGCCACTCTTGGTTAGATAATCGTCGCATCTAATGCATCTTTGACGATGTATCTCTTTTGCCACGGTATGTGAGGACTCCTTACTCATACCGATGAGTTAAACCAAAACCAATGTGCACACCCGGTGCCTTATGAGCCTTGGAGAAGTGATGGAACCTCTCTTTGGCGTAGCTTACCATCACCCTCGTTCGGTTGGTAAGTGTTGTTTTGGAAAGGCAAGTTTGACTCAATATTATTAGGGACCTAGGATTTCTATGTTGGTTGATTTAAGTTAACTTAACTAATCATCGCAACATAAAGAAAACCTAAACATGCATCTAACGAATAATTTACATGTATATATAAGCATAAAATATAAAGCGAAATTATAGATGCATATTGGCAACTAGCATGACCCCTTGAATTCTTCAAATCTTCAAAAGGTCTTCATTTGAAATTCAAGGCTTTGTCTTCCAAGATACGCCGTCTTCAAGACTTAACCAAACTATGCAAATACTAGTGTCTATGACTAGGAATAATCTAAATATTAAGGTACAAAAATGCTTAACAGTGCGTAGACCGTATTTAGATTTACAAAAATACACAACGGCACGTAGTCCGTATTTTCTATCCTAATCGGGTCCCACTAGATGCCATTTCATAAAACCTGTGAGAGAGAATATATATTCCATTCATCCATTCACTATTTGTGAATGGCCCATGCAATTTACAATATCAAACAAGTAAAATGCATTTAAACAACGCGCGCACTAGTAACTAATCTAAGTGGTTAATCCGATTAACACGCCTAATTAAAACTAGTCAAAGTTGTTTAACCGATTATGTAATTTGACGTCATTAATTAATTTGAGCTCCCACTAAATTTCGCATTTCCCTTAATTAATCCAATTAATTAAGTCGGTAGCACCCAAACTTGTCAAAATAAAATTTTGCCAATGCCGCTCAAAACCGAGGCCTAGCCTCCCAAAATTTTAATTAAAATAAACAAAATTAATTAAAATAAATAAAACGGCAACATAAGCAATATTAAGCCAACCGCATTTCAAGTGGCTTTCGCTTTAAGCGTTTTGCCAAGGAAACTCGAATAATCGCGGCTCATGCAAACCAAGCATACTACGACTATTCACCTCACCGCACCAAGCATATGCACACACGGCCCGCGGCAAGCAGCCATGGGCTGCTGCCACTGCCGCACGCACGCGCACGCACAACCATGGCTGCTGGTGCGTGGCTGTTGTGGTCGTGTGCTGCTGCCGCGCGTGTGGCCCCATGCAAGGCGGGGCAGCCACCTTGGCAGCCACATGCGGACTTCTATGCAGCCCGGCTAGCCAAGGGTGGTTCTTTGCCTCGTTTTGCGTGCCATGGCCTCGGGTTTTGATCCCATTTCGCGAGACATAATTAATTAATTCTAAATTAATTTTAGAACTAACTTAATGAGCAAAAAATAAAAATTTTAAACAAGTCTACCTTAATAAAATTTCAAAGTGCAAATAACCAAAATAATTCCAAGAACCATTCTTAATTAAATTGGTTTAGCTTGGTGCAATAACAAAGTTGAGACAATTTCTCACTTTTAATTTAATCAATTTAAATTAAACTTGAGAATTTGACAAAGTAAGGGGAAGTTGGAAAAATATGAACTTTAATGTTCAAATGAAAATTCCAACATCTAAATTTTGTGAAACCTTGAAAATTATATCTTCCAACATGAAGATAACCAAATTTCTATCACAAAAATTGAAACTTTATGTTTCCAATCAACTCTAAATGATTAAAACAACAAAGTTTAACACAAAATAACATGGAATTTAGTGGTTTTTAAAGTTTCAATCACTTATCACAAATAAAGATTGAATCTTTAACACTTAGGAAGCCTCAAAACAAAAAATTTCACACTAAAAAGCAATTAGTTTGCAATTATGTGAAAATAAATCAACCTTTAAGAATCAAATACTACCAAGTAAGTGTGCTTTAAAGGGACTTAAAATTGCAGAAAATAATGCAAATAATCAACCACATAATCAACAAGTTATGCCATTAATTTCAAGGTTAGAAAAGACTTAAAATTTTTCGTCAAAAACGAAAAATCCCTCGAAAAAGGCATTTTTGGTCAGAATTTGGCTTAAATCTCAGTCCCTTTGGAATAAAAATCTTTCCAGAACACCTTTTCCACCCAAAATTCACTATTTTTGGGCGAAAATCTGGGTTCCGGGCCAAATTCGACATTATAAACGGGATTAAAATAAATAAAACCGAGCTAATAATCTAATTAGCAACTTAAACCAGAAAAATAAGCCAAGATAAACCTTGAAAAACATGATTATAAAAATAAACGAGCGGGGCTCCGACACCGTTGTTGGGGTTTGGTGAGTCCGACTCACCGCGGAAACAACCACGACCCAAGGAACCACTCATAATTAATAAAACCATAAAACATAAATAAATAAACACAAGAAAAGGAAGAACGAATCATACCCTTGAAGCGAGCTTCGCCCTCTCAAAACGGGCTCTTACTTGAAAGCCTTGAGTACCGCAAATGCCGTGCTTACAACGGTATCCACCCACAAAGGACGAACACGACTTTTTAGGTTCGCTACCTTGGAGTTAGCAAGGTCCGACCAAAACCCAAGTGTTAATGGAGTTTAAGAGTTTTTCCCAAAATATGGAATGCTCTTTCTAACTCCCACTCAAGCATTTTACTCCAAATCCTAAGGTTGGTATTTATAGAGGAAAGTATGAGTGGGAATTTTTATCCCATCAATGTGGGATCATGAAATTTCACAAATTAATTTAAACCTAAATTAAATTAAAATTGCAAACTAATAATAAATCTACAAGTGGCATTACCATGTGAAATGGGTTGGTGAGGACACATGGAGAGTAGGGGACCATACTTGCTCCCCACTCAATACTCTCCTTGTGTCACATGTCCTTACCCACTTGCTCCCATATTCCTCAAGCTTCCCCATAGTGACCGGCCCTATGGCCCAGCCACGAGCCCAGCCCGAGCCAGCCCCGCACCAAGATGCGGGCTGCTGCTGTGCGCGCAAGCCACGCACTTGGTGCGGGCTTTCTGCTGTGCGTGGTTGCTAGTGCGTGCGCTGCTAGCACGCCTAGCTTGCGGCAGCTAGCTGCTGCACGCACCACGTGCAAGCGGCTGCTAGCTGTTGCTGTGTGTGGCTGCTAGCACGCACCTAGCCAGCCATGCTAGGCTCGGCTTGGTGCGCTTGCTAGCCACCTATGCTTAGACATTTTTGCCCCTAGCATTCGGATGCTCGGGGCACTCTGATGCTAGGGGTATTTTGGGAATATGGTCGATTTATTATTATTTTGCGCGTCTCGTCTTTTTATTATTTTTTACTCGACTTCCGACGATCGGTTTCGACGCTCCAAGCTCGAATTACCGACGTCTAAATATTTAACACACGGGCGACGAATTAATTTCTTCCGAATTAATTCGTCGAGTCGGTTCGTATATTTTTCTTGGGTGTGACCTGAAGGGTTCAGTCAAGATTAAGCTGTAATATTAATATTACTGATCGAAAGCGGCCTCCACCAAGGCATTCCGATCACTTGACCTTACTGAATATATTAGCTTTTTAATAATTCTGAACCCGCTATCAGAATAATACACTTGTTCGAAGGACACCATTCCTTTCACAAAACATCGCAAGGTATTTTATGATTATATTTAGTGTTGGAAAAGCATATATACAAGTGGGGGTGGCCTTTGATTTTGTGTCCATTTCTTGCTGCTCGCCAAATATATCAAACATTATGAAAACTGAGATAACTGTATAATCTAAATAATTTAATCTCTAATTAATTCTTGTTTGTGTCATGTCAAGTTCATGTTTTTTCCCATAACCTTGTCATATTCATGTTATTTCATGTTACCGTGTAAGAAATTGTCAACTCAACTATGCATCCAAACATACATCCACTAAAAGTAGCGTAAGTTAAGATGGGAAAGAGGCAACTACAAGGCGTATTCGGTATTCCAATTGTATCATGTTAGAACCTTGATCACAAGATATTGAACCAATATGACAAATAATTCCGGATGAAGAGAACATAAAGAGTGTCTCACTATAATCTTTAAGCTTGTATCGATCTTAATAATGACGTCTCAAATCAATACTTAGCTCATGTCAAGAAGCATTGTCTAAACTTGCTTAATAAACCTGCAACTGTACTTTAAACTTCATCAATGAGACTACAAATCGTGCTAAGACTACATCAATTGACACTGTTAATGCAAAATGGGACAAAAATAATTACCTAGCTGGTTTTTTCCTTTCAAAAAAAAAAATGAAGGTGCCAAAAAAAAAAAAAGAAGGTAAAAAAAGGAAACTTCAACTAGAATTTATGTTTCCATAAGCTACAATAAATTGGTGAACAAAGTTCAGTTAAACATCACAACCAAAAAAAAAAAAAAAAACAAAGGCCTAAAAAAGATAGAGAAAAAAGTACAAGAACATCAACAGTTAAAACTAATAGAACTAGGAAAAAAGAAAGAAAAGAAAACTAGCATAATCTAGTTACAAAGTTTTCCACCATCTACCTCATTACTCTAAGAATGTCTCCATTACATCAGAGTACATTCCGGCCTCAGGATTTCGGTACTCCTGAGGGTGCTGAGGATGATGATCAAGTGAAGTCGACGAGCCTGAAGAAGTCATTCTAGCTGGTAATGTATAGCTCCTCTTGAATTTGTTCTCAATACTCTTCCTCATTTGCTCTTGATGATTATCCAAGCTCAAGTACTCGTTTGAGTTCGCCCCACCGGTACCTTGCATATTCTGGTTTGGACCCTCGGGGTTAGAGTTTGGATCAGGCTTGTGACCCAAGCTATCAAGGTTGAACAACAGCTTGGCTTCATCAGCCCTTCCTGTAAGAGCATTGAAGAATGAAAGGCCATTAGGCCACTTGATATCGGATTCATGCTCTCCCATCATCTCATCCATTCGATTGTCTGCTGAATGCGGCATCAAAAACATGCGGGGCTCGTCTTTTGTAGGTGCATAGCCGAGAGGCCTCTGGAAATTGTGAGGTGTTAGCATTGAACCCGGAGACGATAGGGGGCGTGGGCCCCAGTTGAAAAGCGGGGGAGGGCCTAGTGTAGGGCCAGGCTGCTTTGTGGGGATACTAGAAGAAGAGGAAGCATTTCTTGTTGAGGAGAAAAGTTGTGAAAGATAGAAGCCAGATTGATAGCCTAAAGATTCAAAGGTATGCCTCATTCGTAGCACGAAATGCAAGTCTTCAGGTATCTGAAACACAGTTAACACATTTTAGTAAGACCATGAGCAATATTTTTCTTATGCCAAAACAATATTTTTTGTCAAAACTTTTGTCAAGTTTCAAACAGAAAGTTAAATAATAAGTTCTTATATTCAAATCGAGCATCATAGCAAATATAAACATGATGGCACCTTGCCGAACCAGCTACATAGGTATAAGCGCATCAAAAGCTACTTTTAGTTAAAAGATGCTAACCAATTTTTTTAAGCAGTCTAATCAAAATAAAGGTGTTTTTATATTAATTGTGCTAATCAAGTTCAAAATCCACCTAAACGTTGCTTTAATCTAACACTGTGCCCCACAATCAATTGTCTAACGTACTTTAGTAAACTGTAATACTCATGGTGTATCTAAAATTGCTAATTATAAGTAATTGAACCATTAGAATATAAGGGTGGAAATGAGATATAAATTCAATACAGAGCAAGAAAATGAGAATTGACTCACGATCTTGCAGGAGCCTAATTGAAGGAGTCCATGACCAGCTTGGATTACAGCAATCGTCTGTTTAAACAACAAGACAACAGCAAAAGATACAGTTATTAGATACATTTTTTAAAAGAAGAATGTATGCAGGTAATGTAAGTAGTATCAACTCTAACCTGAATACCCGATTCAAATTGGTCAGTCCATTCAGTAGGAAGCTGCAACCAAAAAATAAAAACATCAATGAAAAGGTGGAAATAGTCTCTTAATCATATAAACAGTTATTGGCCCTAAACATAATCATTAAGCATATCGGCGCAAAACCCTATTTTTATTATACCATGAAATGATGGTAACATAAACTTTCTCATTAAGGAGGGGCCAACTAACAAGAACTAGCAGCAAAGTGAGCCATAGTGTGTCCTAATCTCCATTACTTTCTAATATATTATCCTTATGTCTTCCAAGTAGACCATATAAGACAAAAACTTGCAGATTTACGCATATATCTATAGAAAATTCTTTGCATGCATATTGGTAAAACTGAGATATTGGGTACATAAGTTTCAAATTTGAGTTTCTCAACCACTTTTTAAGCGTTGTACTGGCCATAGTGCCTCCTATGAAGAGCATAAAAGTAGACTAAGATGTAACAAGGGATGAGTTCTCTACAGTTGATATTTGCGAAAACGAACTGATTTTTGCTACTTAAAACTTGGTCTTAATCAAAGCTAACATTTACGGATCAAAACTGATTTTGAACCGATTAAAAACAGACTTTAATATGCTGAAGAGAACAGAACAACAAACAAATCATACAAAAGATAGGTCTAATAAAAAAATTAAAATGCTTATGATTTTAGTAATATCATTGCTACATACAGCATCAAAGGAGCTCTGCCAGTAGTTTGATATATTTGGTTCGCATTCTGAAGGCTCTTTGAAAACCCATTTGTGACATTTATCAGAAGCAACTTTCCCCATTAACCTGCATGAATTCAAAACAACTCAAATTCACTATAAATGAATCAAAAATACATGAAATCAAGAGCCCAATAAAGCCTTAACAAGGAACATATTTCCCATCGATGAGCAGACAGTAAACATTCACATATTTCAACAAATTACCAATATAACAACCAAAGTTATTCATTATTCATTACTAATCGTGAAGGGGTCAAGGCACGGGGCTGGGGTGACAAAGGCAGGGAAATGGAGTAGCACATAGTATAATAACAACACCTACCAAGTACCCACCCTTCTCCATAATTATATAACTGAATTGACATCTTGCTGAATGCCTTCCTGACAGGATCTTCACTATCCATCTCTTCCAAGCAATCTGCAACTCTTCCTCGGCAAAACCCATCTTCCCACATCAACATCCTTCACCATTCAATCATACAAAAATCAGCTCAACATCCACAGAATAAATAACCAAAATGAAGTGTAATAAACAAAAACAGCACAACTACTTCGCCTACAAATTGTAGCGCAAGCAATACACTAATAGCATTAGTAATAAAGATTCAAGAACAAGCTAGGAATCTGGGAGTTTATGACTAACAACAAAATTTGTTTATATATTGTGGTGTATGGAGTACATGCCAAATTGCCAAAGCCCAAGGATTATGTTGCAAGTAAAAAAAACCATATGAAGTATACATCTAGCATTAAAATATTTAAAACTCTTTTTGTACTCCATAGTATACAAGTTATAAAGTAATCTTCCTCCATATTTTTTATTTCCATCATAGGGACTTCTACATGATTCACACTCCCTTTTAACCATCTTTATAATCGTGTGAGACCTTATTTGATTTTTCTCGATACAAATCCTCAATGAGTCTTTTTAATTTAAATAATATTAAAAATACTAATGGTTAAAGTTATACGCAAGCTTGAGACTCTCAGTCTTGTAGTAAATACTATAACAATTAAGATTAAAAAACAACAAAGGAAGTAATATGAAAAGGGGGGCAAGGGAGTAAAGAGGAAAGATTTTTAAGATTAAAACTCTTGCTTTATACAGAAAATTAGCCTGGTCAACTCTTACGGAGTACATGATAACCATTTTTTTTTTTTTTTTTTTGACAAGACATGATAACCATATAATAGCAACTTTATTAATGCAAAAAAACTCCTTAATTAATAAGTTCACTTATTATAAACACTTCAATATGGCATTAATCATTGTAGCACCTAAAACCTAAGTTCATCCTAATCATAAAAAATTATCAATCAAATTAGTTTGCTAATCTAATCAAATCAACACTAATCATAAAACAAAAGAAAATTTGAAGAAAAATTAAAGTTATCAAAAAATAATTTCAAGCTAATCATCATTAAATGCACCCAAAAAATCACTAAAAATAATGGTCCCCTGTAACAGCTCTGTTAGAGAGTGTGGACGAAAGAGGAATACTTACAAGCTTCCATTATCATCACCAACTTTGCAACCATTTCCACCTCTAACTCTCCTGCAATAATGGAAAATGATAAAATTAAAATCAAAAATACCCATTTTTAGAAAAATAAAAATTTATTATATAATCATAAAAATGAAAGAACAATTTCTTCATCATCTTCTTCTATAAGCTTTGTACTTGGTGGACTACTTTCGAGTTCAAGAGAGACAAAAATAAAATAAAAGGACAAAGGTGGGGTTTTGAGAGAAACATACAAAAAGAGGGGAAATAAAAAGAAAAGGTTAGATTTTTAGAGCACCCAATTCAAGTTAATCACTAATTCATCCTATTAATCAAAAACCCATTTAATTTTAATTACCATAAGTAAGAAAATTAGCAACCAATAATGGGAGTTTTAAGGAATAAACACCCAAAAAAATGAAAAAATAAAGGTTGGATTTTTATTTTTTTGGGGGTACACCCAATAATCACTATTCACTAATTCACCCAAATCACTAAAAACCCACATCCTATTAATGGGTGTCAGCTAGCTAAGTTTAGGTTAGGCCGAGGTAATAAAAAGACATGGGATCAAATCTCGTCTACATCACAAAAAATACTTACGGCCGAGGACGGATGGTCCAGAAGACAGAGTAAGTCCAGTCTGAGTTAAGACAGACGCTTCTGAGGGCCTCATGAAGGGCCATCATCCCAACTGCCTCTTTGCTCCTATCTCCTCCACCTCCTCCTCCTGCTCCTGAGCCCACCATTTCTCTCTAAAAATCACTTTCTCTCTCTAAAATCAATACACTTTCTCTCTCTAGATTTTATTCTACTTTCTCTCTCTATCTCTCTATATGTTTCTAAGGGTTAGGAGGGAAAGACTTGGGCAAAAAAATTGGACTTAAAAAACAGAGGAAAATGGTCGTTTTTTACTCATATATATCACTTTTAGGCTTTAGCAAAACAAAGCTTCAAATGTTTAGCAAAATAGCAACCACAAAGGTGACTGCTTTCTTCATCACTCTCACTTCCTCCTTTTGTTTTTTCTCTGTTTTTTTTTTTTTATTTTTTTTTAATTTTATAATTTCTTTTTAAAGAGACTTCGATTCTCCCAAGCAATAAGCAAAAGAGGTGTGTGTGGGGGTGAGGGGAGGAGAGAGAAAGAGAGAGAAGAGAGGATTTGGTAAAAATAATTTTGGATTATTTTGCAATGTTATTTATTTAAGTAAAGTTGGTAGGCATATTTAATTATTCAAAGTAGTGTATATTTTGTGTGGGATAGTCGATCTGACTAGGTATTAGTTACACAATTAACTTAATCTCGTGTAGAAAGTTATTTTAAATTTGTGTGTAGCTTGTTTAACCTTTAATGATTCTATATAATTAGTGTCAAACTACATCTTATATCAAACAGTCAATTTAACAAGGTATCTAATGTTACCGTCAGTCAGCCGTCTGTCTAATACAAGAATTTGCGAGTATAATAATAATATTATTAAGACAAAAAGGAAAAGTGGGGACAACTTTTATCCTATCCTCCAAGAAAAAAGCCCCCCTTGTTGTAAGAGAGGCAGTGAGTTTGAGATGAGACTTTGGGAAAGGAGGGATAGGGGGGCAAAAGAGAGGTATTTTTTGCTCACATTTGGGGGTGGGGATAGGGGGGGTGGGTGGGGGTAGTAAAATGACCATTATGCCCTTTTGTCTGTTAGGATCTTTTTGGTTAAATGTATAAGATCCAACAACCAAGTGGGTTTTGTTTGGCTAAGGAGGTGTCAAACAATAGAGATGAGTTTCTTTTGGTTTAATTGGCAAATGGCATAGACATTCTTGCAACACTTTGAGTGAAAAAAGTAGAGTTGGATGGATGGATGGATTGGTGTTGTTTTGCACCATTTAATTGGTGTTGTTTTTGTATTGTCTAGTTGTCCAAGTTAAGTGGTGACATGTAACATGCTGCGTGCTCTTTAGAGCTAGTATAAATGTCACTAAGTCAATGGTGATTTTCCTTATTTTATCCATTAAGTCAATGGTGAAGTCCGTTGTGTACTTGTGTTTGATGGTGTTTGTTTTTATTTTGTTTCCATTAAACTTTAGAGGGGTAAAGTTAATTATAAATGCTAATAATGCTATGGAAATAGATCTTAGGTTGTAGATTAAATGTGCATTATATTGTGTATTAACATACGATGAATTGCAAAGTATATGTGTCTTTTGATCTGAATTGCAAGGCTTAAGGCCTATTCTCATATGATTATTTTCATTTCAGTTCAGTTCAGCTTTAATAAGTTCAGTTTAGTTCAGTTCAGTTCATTTCAGCTTTAATAAGTTCTGTTCTGCTCTAATAAATTCAGTTCAATTCAGCTCAACTCATTTCAATCAATGAGAACAGGCCCTTACTCTCTTTCTTTATTATTATTATTGGTATTATTTTTACAAAATAGAAAGTAAAAAGGTTCACTCATCATCATTGGATTTCCATCAAGCATTAGAACAATTAACTTATATTATTTTCAAGTTATATATTCCCTTCGTCTTTAAAACAACAATTCTTTTGAGCATTTTTCACGGGTATTAAGAAACTTAAGTGGAAAATACAAGTGCATGGGAAACTACTAAAAGTACATTAAAAAGGTAAATTTACATGGAATTTGTAAAAAAGTAGAGAAAGTATGTAATAAAAATACATGGAAAAAGCAAAAATTACATAGAGAAACTAATTTTGCATAAATATTATTGTACTTCGTAAATTAAAGGGTATTTAATGCAAATGGGATGAACATTTTGGAAATAAAATTTAGCAAAAAAAATCGTTGTTTTAGGGACGGAGGGAGTAGTAAAATATCATTCTCACTGTTGTTACTAATTATATATGTGCATCGAAATTTTTGTGATTGTTACCACTTACAAGTAAGTGTTATGCGACATTATATATCTCTCTCTCTCTTGTATTTAGACAAGGGTATAATTTCAGTGTTTGGTATAGTAATTTTAGATATAAAAAACGGATTTAATTAAGTGGTTTCATTTCTAGTTGTTTAATATGGGTTAAAAGTAATAAATAGCATTTCCGAAGGGTAACAGATTGGGTAATAAATATCATTTTCGAAGGGTAACAAAATCCCCCAATTTGTTACCCTTGACAAACTAGTGGAAACAAAATATGTTTCCTTACTCAATCACAATCTCGTCAAATTGTTTCCATTCCATTGGAATACCAAACATATAGTAAATGTAGCGTCTATCATTACTTTTTTCCTTACTTTTTTGAATCATTTCCGTTTCATTTACAAATGTTTAATTTATACTCTCTCCCTGTTTTTTTAAATGTCACACTTTGACCGGCACATAGTTTTAGGCAATTCAATTGACTTAAATAAAATAAGAGGTAAGTGGGCTAGTTAGAGTATTAAAAAAATTATAAAAGAAAGATAGTGAGTTTAATAGTTTATTGAAAAGTAATGAATGTGAGAGAAAAGATATAATAAAAAAATAGTAGTGGGTTTGAGTGGGGGTCATAAAAAAAGAGAGATAAAATATTTCAATGTAGTTTTTTGCCAAAAAAAAATATAACACTTTTAAAAACACGGCCAGAAATAAAAAGTGTGACACTTAAAAAAACACGGAGGGACCCAAACACCCCCTTAGTGTTGTGTTCACAAGAAATAAACCTTTATCATACTTCGGAAACGGCCTTTTAAACCGTGGATTAATCTTTGGTCATAGTCCATTGTAAATCAGTGTTTACTTTTAAAATAAATAAATAAATAAATACCTATGCCATTTTTCTTTTAAGTGGGAACAATATAATTAAAAACAACAATTAAAAAAAATTAAAAACAACACTTAAAACAGTTTATCCCCCTTTCTACATCATAGACATTAGCTCATATTGGTTCTTTAGGGCATGTTCTTTATAGGTTAATTTCAGTTCAATTCAGCTTCAATCAGTTAAGTTCAGTTCAGTTTTTAATTTCCTTCTCTCATAAACAATTCAGTTCAACTCAATTCGGTTCAGTTCAGCTCCAATAAATTCATTTCAGTTTAATTCAGCTCAATTCAGTAAATTAGAATAGGTCTAGTCTCATTTTAAGTTATGGCTCTCATTGGATCTCTTATATATATATAATATATTCTAGATCATTTTTGTTTTTATTTATTACCTTTCGTATATTCAAGGATTTTTTTTTTATTACCCTTCAACATCCATTTGATTGGTTCATAAGCAACAATATGTACCAACCCTCCAACTCCAAATCCACCAATGACTCCGGCTAACTACAAAATCAGTTAATCAAAATCAAAAAATAATACCAAAAGTGGTAAGAAATTTCAATGGTAACATTACAATATCACAAATTGTCATAGTCAATTAGTCATGCTTAGGAGTGAGCAAATATTTTGAGCACGAAATCATAACTAGAACAATTTTAGAATTGAAATCATCGAACTCGTGATTTTTGAAACAAAATTGGATTTGGGGGGTTGATCAATTGTGGGTAATAAAATTCAGAACAAGTTGCAACTAATTTTGAGCTGGTACTCGGCGATTTTAATTAAGTTTGAATTTTAAATATTAGTAGTTGACTAGATTCTTATTTTAAGAACCGTCCTAACCAATTTTTTAAAGTCTGGTCAATATATTTTTGGCCGGATACCAAGTTGTGCACACCCCTAATGACTCTAGTCTTGTAAAAAGAGCAAAAAGTTATGGCCCAATGATGCATTGTCACATTAATGGTACTAGCAACGACTAATCAAAGGAGGAGATGCAATTACATACTAATGTCTACAGCGTAGGCATAAATGGTCATGACAAAAATGTGGCCTTGTAAAAATGTTTGCATCTCACATTCAAGAGGACCGTAGACCCTTGTGGTCACTTATAGGATCAAAGCTCAATTTCATACTTTGTAGGGCATTTTGAGATTTAAATTTTCTTACTCTTTCCTTTTACACTCAAAAGATTTTGTCCACTAACTAAGATCAGGTTAACTTGTAAAAAGTTCCGATCTCTTAATAACTTCTCCTTACCTATTAATGATAATAATTTTAAACAACGTGTAAAAAAATATCTTGTACCGTCACCAATTTATGAATATAATCAATTATAGATGACTTTGCAACTAATTAAAGTTCTAGAGATAATTATTTAATATACTTGATCATAAGATTTTTATAAAAAAATAAATAAAATAAAAGAGTACAAGAATAGTGTGACGTCTGCAATTCACAGCCTCATAAAGGGTTGGCATGGAATCTTTTCAGGTCAAAGTTGAGAAAAAAATTCTGTGTGTTAGATTTGGTATAAGATCTTAACCAGTATGATATTAGACAAACGAAATGATAATCATACTAATAAGCATATAAGTTTACTATATTAACAGAGAAAAAGATATTTAATAAACAAGATATAAAAGTACCTGAAAATATGGACTGCTGTTCAACTAGTTCCTCTTATAATATACAGTGAGTAATGGAATATTGATGCGTATTTCATACTTCATGATTAAGTAATCAGCCTCATTACATATGCTTGATTTAGCTATCCATGCACATCCTGTTAATCAAAGGAAGGTTGTGTAGGTGTAGCTTTGTGGACTTGTGGGTGTTATGTAATACAAAAGGGTTGTTTGGCAATTGGCGGTTGGTTTTTTGGTGTTCTGTGATGACTAATTTACTTGACTTGTTTCAACCGTTTAAAGTTTTAAACAACTAGAAGTATTAGCGGAGTATATGAATTGTCTTTTTTAGCTGGTTGTTTAAATCAGCGGTTTATAAAAGCGTTTGGCAAAACTAAAGTGGGTTAACCAGCCAAAATGCAAAAGCTAATAGAAAAAGCTACGCTTATTGATTAGCTTTTTGCTTAAAATCCAACAAAAACAAATAGTCAATAATCTAACATATTTTTTTTTTACTGTTTTACCAAACTAAAAAGCCAAAAAAATATGCAGGCAAAAAACTATTTGTCAAATACCCCTAAACTATGAAACTGAGTAGCTTTTTAAGAGTCGAATATGCGTACAAGACTAAAAAAAAATAGCCTGGCTCATAACCAAACGATTCAAGTAATACTTGGCCTCATGATTTAAAGGTTAACCATTAAAGTTGGACCATATAAATCTCTATCCAAACGAAAAAGTCGATTGATCAGAATATGGTTGAATAAAAATTGACTTAGCTTAATCTATTACATATGGATTATCTGATCTATTTTCATAATTATTTTATACAGAAACATTTATGTAAGACTGTAAGACCTCCCTTTAAAATTGATCTAGCTTAATTTAAACATTAATGAATTTAATTTATTTTCGGGCAACTCCTATTGATCCTAAGTTGATTGATCAAAAGGATCAACTTGCATTTTCTCTTACAGTCACAATCTCCAATTTGTTGGTGGTGTAGTGACTGGAGTTACATTTGGTAGAGAATATCATATTGGTAGATCCCCGACAACAACAATTGGAAGGGGACCACAACTAAATCACAAACAAGCCTGAATTTGGATTAGCCCTAGGGATGAACCGGGTGAGAACACAAATAAATAAATAAATAAATAAAGTTCACATCCCGTCACTTTAGTATTCTTTAATTTATATACATTACGGTTGCATACAATAGTCTTGAAAAAAAAATACTTTTCTAACTTTTGTATATCTTTCTACATAAAAAAATAAAATAAAAAATAAAAAAATTACGGTTGCACATAAGGGCTATAAGGAAAATAATAAGTGAGATACTCGCAAACGAATATGAATTACATCAATCAACATATGACTTTGTCATGCATTCATCAATAATAACAAATTTAATAAAGGTAATGAATTTTTATTTATATTGTTGTAATAGATGCAAGAATTTTTTAAAAAAAAAAAATTACCAAATAAGAACACAAATTTTGCATGGATCACTAATGATGAGTTAGCATAATAATTCATATAAAATTACAGTTTTATCGATTTTGAGAATATTAGAATTTACATAATAGTGATTAGGTTAAAATCTAAGGGTGTTTATATAGTACCCTCAAAATGAAAAGGAATAGGCAGGCTAATAATTAATTTTTTAAAAAAAAAAGCCCATATAATAATACCAAATTTAATAAAGGCAATGAATTTTTATTTATATTGTTGTAATAGATGCAAGAATTTTTTTTTAAAAATAAATTAACAAATAAGAACACAGATTTTGCATGGTTCACTAATGATGAGTTAGCAAAGAATTCATATAAAATTACAGTTTTATCGATTTTGAGAATATTAGAATTTACATAATAGTGATTAGGTTAAAATCTAAGGGTGTTTATATAGTACCCTCAAATTGAAAAGGAATAGGCTACTAATTAATTAAAAAAAAAAAGCCCATATAATAAATATCGTAAGTTACAGGGCTATATTATCCCCCAACTCATTAACTGGCCGCCTAACTAAAGGGTGAAAGTAATTCGGACTGAATTAGTAATTCAGTTTGACAATATATATATATATATATATATATATATATATATATATATATATATATATATATATATATATATATATGTTTTAAATTTGAATTCGGTTTGGGTTTAAAAAAAACTGAAAGCCGAATTATAAGCCAAAATTTTGGACCATTACATTAAGCCCATATCTTCCTTCAAAAAATATCTTGATCCTTTTTCCTCTTCTATTAACTATTACTAAAACAAAAGTTTCTGACATCATTGCCCACGTGTCGCTTTTTCAATAAAAAATTTCCCGCCTAAATGCAATGATGATATCATCTCTTTTTTTTGGGGGGAAATCTACCATATTTAACATTTTTGAAATTTAAATTGGAATATTCTACATTACAACTAAAATCTATCAATTTATTGTAGGAAATTGAAACAATTTTAAATATCACACTGCACACTAATAAATGACCTCCTATATGATTTAAAAAAAATGACCTCCTATATTGAACTATGAATTAGACAAGGTTGAACCGGTATTATATCATAATTTTGATTAAGTAAAAAAATTTAATATTACAAAATATACGTAATTCTTATTTATATTCATGTATAATAGCGATTTATTTTTAAAATGTACAAATTAAAAATAGGCTTTATATAAACAGTGCATCGCACGGGTTCTAACCTAGTTCATATATAAACCAAAATAAAAATAAAGACTCTCATTCTCATTTCCCCTTCCTGACTTCCTTAGTCTCTTACTCTTTCACAAAGTCACGGCTCACCGACCACATCTTCTCCAATTTTTCCTCCTCTCTCAATTTCTTCGACGTTGTTAGTGGACAATAAAAGTGAATATAGTAAACGAGAAAAGGTTAAATAATTGAAGCAATCATGTGGGTAAAGTTCGATTAATGTTGTAAAAGAAGGCAACAAATATCAATTTAGATTGGATTCTAATTAAAAAAAAAATCCAAATTAATTCAGTTTAGTTTGAAATGGATTAAATCTTAATTCGATTTAGATTCGGTTTGAGAAATTCAAAATCAAATTAATACGGATCAATTTTGATTTTGGCTATAATTGCGAACTTTCACCTTTAAACAGAATGAGACTCCGTATTAGTCACTTGAAAGGAGCTAATAACAAATTTTATATTCTAGCTTGAAACAAAAACTTTTGTATACATCCGGTTTACACTAATATTAGTGTACATCGAGCAGTATAGGGGTAACTTTAAGCCAATTTAGGGTAACTTTTTGCCTTTTTTGGGTAACTTTGAACATAATATGATTTTTTTTAATAAATCGAACAAGAAAGGTTTTATAAGGGTGATAAAATTACTTTCAATCACTAATAATTGAATTTTAGTCATTTAAAATGTGATTCTTTACCAATAAAACATAGATTATTTTTATTTGTATTGGGTTACTTTTATACATATTAAGGTAACTTTTATTCATTTTAAGGGTAACTTTTGATCACTTTAAGAGAGATTTAAAATGGATGTACAATAATTATTGTATACCTGATTTTTTTTTAAGTTTGTGAACTTGAAATATAATTGGACCAATGTCTAACAATATCTCTTTGAATTGAATGAAGTCAACAATGTATCCAATAACATTGATGTCAATATAATCTCTTTGAATTGAATGAAGTCAACAATGTATCCAATAACATTGATGTCAATATACAATATACAATAACCAGATTCACCACACAAAAGATCGAAGATGAAATTATTCCATTGTATTCTTCGTAGTAGAAGATGTCAATAGCACAAGTCCACAAATATCTTACATTTTGGTCATCAAGATATTAACATTGATCCACATACTATCATTTATATCTTTTATCCCTCCATAGTTTCCCAATCATCGTTAAGCCTCACATCATCAACCACCTACGCTTTATTTTTACAGACTTGTTTGGTAAATGACTTTTCATTGATTTTTTGATTGGCTTTTGGCTTTTTTATTTGGTCAAACATCTAAAATTTGTGTTTTGTAAATGGCTTTTTTAGGTAGTTGAAAAGCTGGCTTTTAAGCCAAAATGAAAAAGCTACTTGAAGTAGCTTTTGGCTACCTAAGTTACTAATAACATTCAACAGCCAATTTTACCAAATACTTCGTATGTTTTAATACTAATAAAAAGTTAAACAGCTAATAAAAAAAGTCAATACAAATAGTTAGTCAAACCAGTCAATCAAACCAGCCGATAGCCAACATCCAACAACCAATTGTCATACAAGACCTGTATATTCATTTTTAAAGTTAAGGTTCATTTGAACTCTACTCACTAGATTGTTTAATTATTTAACAGAAATCATCTCTAAAAATAATCTATATTTGAGTGACACATGTTCGACGATGAAGCTTACCTTACCTAGGCTCACAAAAATTAGTACAATATGCCACATTAACTTCTCTCATTTATTATTTAGGGAGAAAGTAAGACATACTCTCTCTATCCCTAAATATACTTTTCATTTGATTTATTTGGGTCGAAATTTGAAAATTTTGACTAAATTTTCGTTAAATTATAAGAGATTATACGTTCATGTGAAATCTTGTTGGATTCGTTACATTATATATTTTATTAATATTATGTTTTTATAATTTTTAAACGTGTAAACGTAGAAATATAAACGTTTTAGGGCACGTCTTGACGACTGTGAAAATTCAAACATAAACTATATTTGGGAACGGAGGGAGTATTTGAAAACTACTCTGCAGTATTCTCTTCGTTATGAAGTAATGGCATATGTAATTTTAAGTAATCAATGTATATCTATTTAGTTATCACCTTTCATGTTTTATTCAAATGTTATTGTAAAAGAAAAGAATTATGTACTACGTTAATTAAAAAAAAAAATCTTATTGGAGCTAGAGAATGTGAGACTCTAACTTTTGATAGTAAAATAAAAATTGTACTTTTAAATAAAAGTGATATTTATCGATCTTAAAATAGAAGAGTTAAGTTGATATGAGCCCGTCAAAAAAAATAAAAAATAAAAAAATGATATGGGATATGTACAAAATATAATTATAAAACTAATGTGAAATGAGAGGACTAATGGAGTATAACTAATAAAATTAGTATAAGCTGACAACGAGGTCATGACTTATTGGTTAAGGCCTTATTTATGGTCATGACTTAGGCCCCGTTCTTTAGAGCTGCTCTGCTCTGCTGAAATTTGCATTGCATTGCTTTGCCTTGCTCTGCTCTGCTCTGCTTTGCTTAAATATGCCCTGCTCTGCTTCAATTTGCTCTGCTTCAATCTGCTCTGCTCTGCCTTGCTCTGCTCTACTTAAAATTAATACTTAATATTAAATTATTATAATAATAATTAATATTTAATAATAATGATAAATAACTAATAATTAATATTTAATATTTAATAATAATAAATAAATAATATTTAATAATAATAATAACAATAATTAATACTTAATAATAATAATAACAATAATTAATTATTGATATTTAATAAAAATAAAAATAATAATTAATATTTAATAATAATAATAAATTAATAATAATTAATAATAATATTAAAAATAATAATAATTAATATTTTATAATAATAATAGTAATAATAGTAGTAATTATACTAATAGTAATAATAATACTTATAACTAATAATATTAATTATAATAACAATAATTGATTTTTATAATAACAATTAATATTAAGATAATAACTAATATTTAAATATAATACTAATTATTAATTTTTAATAATAATAATAAAAAAATAATATTTAATAAATAATTAATATTTAACTTTAAAAATTTAATGATTATAGTAGCAGTAGCAGTAGCAGTAGCAGTAGCAGTAGTAGTAGTAGTAGTAGTGTAACAACAACAATAACAACAACAACAACAATAATAATAATAATAATAAAATCTGCTCTGCTCGGCTCTGCTCTGCTGAAATCTGATCTGCACAGAAGCTCAAAAGAACAGGGCCTTAGTGGTTAAGACCTTAAAACTAATGTGAAATGAGAGGACTAGTTAACTATTAGTTGATTGATATAATTGATTGTATTAACTAATTTAACTAGTTTGTATTAACTAATTTGATTACCTCTTTACTCATTAAGTTTACAAAACACAAAAAGGTAAAATTGGTATAAACCACCTTTTTTGTCCAACTTTTTTTTAAAAATCACCTTTTATGTTTTTTTATTTACTAAACCACCTTTTAAATAACCTAAATTTTATATTGCACCACCCCTATTTCAAATCTAACAGATTGCGGCATCTCAACAATCCACTTCCAAATCATCAACCATAGCAAAACCTTCCCTTCCATCTCAACCATCACCTCAATTACCTCAATTTAGGGTTTGAGAATAAACAAATACTACAATTAAATTTTTTAGCAAAATTAGGTTTGTTTTTTTTAAGAGCTTTACTCAATTTAGTCATGAATTTATATAGAGGGAAGGGTCAAATGTTTTTGGGGTTGAAAAAATACATGATTTAGGAGCGAAAGACACAAGTTGTGGGCCCTTTGACGTCTTTGTTAAATTTTCCGTCAAAATTTGAAATAGGGGTGGTGCAATCAAGAATTTAGGTACTTAAAAAGGTGGTTTAGTAAATAAAAGAACATAAAAGGTGGTTTTTTTTGTTGGACAAAAAATATGGTTTATACCAATTTTGCCTCATAGCTTAGTGGAAGAATTTTTCAAAGAACTCCTACAAAAAGCTGGATTAAGTAGCTTTTCAAATTATCTTATTAAGCTCTCATAAGCCCTTTTATATCATCTATTTACCAACACCAATGATAGTTTGTATTTTGTAGTTAAACCATCTAATTGTTCACAAAAAGTTAAATATTTTCAATCAGCTCTTTACTAAACAATGCTTGAGAGGCTGAGGCTGAGGCTGAGGCTAAGGCTAAGGCTAAGGCTAAGGCTGAGAGTGATTGTATCTACTTCCTTCATTTATGTATAGTTACAAGACTTACAACACACACCTTATCACAATATTGTAGAAAACTGAACCTCACATGATATAATACACTTAAAATGAGCTTTAGAGGTTGCTATGAGTATGATTAAGTGGGTCATGAGCTTTAAATAAAGATAATACTTCATAGTAAAATTTTCATTATAAAACCTTCCTTTTATAGTTTGTTGTAACTATTGTAATATTTTTATTTCAAAAGTATTGCAACTATAAAGAAACAGAGAAAATATATAAGTCAATGATTAAAATGTCCTCACACTCAATTGTAATGTATATTGCGGAGTACTTCCTCAGTCCCAGTTTACTTGCAATATTTTGACTGAATACGCTTGCCGATGCACATGTTTGACCCTCAATATATTTTATTATATATTTATCTATCAAAACTATAAAAAGTTTGTATTAAGAAATTATACATTAAAATAGATGTAACAACATTTTACATGATTATATTGACTTACATATATAGCTAAAAAGATTGTCAAAGTGAGATATGTGGATAGTGCAAAAAGTCACAACGTTGCGAGTAATTTGGGGCGGAGGAAGTATTATTAGGTCTTGTTCTTTTGAGCTTCTGATAGCGCAGGACTTAGTAGAGTAGAGTAGAGTAGATTTCAGCATAGCAGAACAGGACTTCAAAGACTTTATAAACCACGGCAGAGCAGAACATATTTAAGCAAAGCAGGGCATAGCAGAGCAAGACAGAACATAACATAGAAGAACAATTCAATAGAATAGGGGGTTACTCCGTATTACGGGCATGTTCTGATTTACTGAACTAAGAGCAAGATTAGCGCAGTCTCATTTTAAGACTTTAATCCATTGCCACATCAGCTTTTTAGATTAAATTTAATTATTTTTTTAATTTATAATTATGTTAAGACTCGATAAAATTTATCTCTTCAATCGCTCAGACTCATTTTTTTACATATAAATTAAATTATTAAAGTTTTTTAAAAATAAAAAAATAATAATCAAGTGTTATATTGAGTCTTGAATTTTCAACACTTCTCTTCGGGTTTTATTAAGACCAAACTTTATAAATGCTTAAAAATAATTAAATAATAAAGTCTTGTCTTAAGACTCTAAAATTAGAAATTGATGATGTCATCTAGAATCTTAAAACTCAGAGCTAATCTTGCTCTAAGTTGAACTGAAGTGAATTAGACTGGTTTGAACTGAATATTTTATAAGAGAAGAAAATTAGAAATTGAAATGAACTGAGCTCAACTGAACTATGATGAACTTAATTAACTGAATTGAAGTGAAAATAAGATGAAGAAAACATATCCTACGTAACTTTGATAAGTACTCAACAAAGGTATCACGTGAGCACGTGAGATGGCAGAGGAGTCGGTGCATCGTTAGCAATAAAGAAAAAGTAGTACCCGCACGAATTGCGGATATTGGCAATCGTCCTGTCCCTTAACAACCCCACGCGCCAACTTCCACCTCGAATTTCACTCGCTTTCTCATTAGCCAATATAGAACTTTCCCTTTATAGCGTTTTTTCTAATAATTGGACCTTTTAAAAACGTTTATCTTGCTTAATTTTGACATTTTCTACAAGTTTCATGAGGTGTTTTGCACCGTAACTTTGAAAATGAAATTTCAAGAAGTGGGTTCTATGAATGTGATCGTGTTGCTGATATCACGTTTATTCTAATCATTGAACTTAGTCTAAGAATTTTCTAATTGTCTTACTAATTGAATACTATGTGCCATTTGGGCTCATATTGTCATTTGTATGCTATTTTCAATCATTCACTTAATTTTGTATTTACTTGTTAAAAATTAATAGTGACAATTACAAATAAAAATGATAACAAATGAATCTATAGGAATTGTGAATTAACATAAAAAAAAGAGCGAGTTCAATTAGAGCTAGATTCATATTAGGTCTGGTGCATGTAAATGTCATTAAGGGTCTGTCCTCTTACGTTGAAATTCAGCTCAGTTCAGTTCAGCTCAACTTTTAATTTCCTTCTCTTATAACATATTCATTTCAGTTCAGTTCAGTTCAGTTCAACTGAGTCCAGTCAATGAGAACAGGCCCTAACAGATAAAAATTCTACAATCATTAACAAATGTTGATTCATATTAGGTCTGGTGCATGTAAATGTCATCGAGTATCAGGTCAAATAATTGTCAATTAATATTAAAAAGAGTTCAATTAGAGCTAATCACTAATCAGAATAGAGTCAAATATGAGTATTTTCGATCCATATCAAGTTCTTGAATCTAATTAATCTTTAGCGCCTCTACGCACCCGTCACCTCCTCGCTAATTCAAGTTGCACAATTCCACACCAATTAGACCATAATACAACTTGTCACCCCTTGTTACTCCCTTCGTATTTTCTCCACCCTCGGAGTTGTAGGAGAGATAGTACATAGTATAAAATAATAAAATACAAAAGATGTAAGGCTGGTAGAAGAATAAAGTATGACACTGGTACTTGGAAGGAGAGAGAATATGTAAATATTGGGATCGAAGAGGAAAAATTTGTAAAATATTGTAAAAAATATCAATGCAACAAGTAAGAAAATACTACGTAGAAAAATGATAAAACAAGTAGTCCCTTCGTTTCTTAATATTCGCAACACTTTCCTTTTACATCTGTTTTATATTAATTGCAACACTTCTTTATTTAGAAAGAAACCATCTTTTTTTTTTAATTTATAATTTCTCTCTCCCGCTAACTCTACTTTTATAATTTTTTTTTTATTATTTCTCTTTCCTACCAAGTTCACTTATATTACTTTTTTATTATTTCACTTTCTAACTAACAATATTGAATTTATTTTTTTATGTAGCTGGCTACATCATGTTGCAGGGGTTACTCGAGTTATTTGGTTAGAGGTTATTCGAGTTCTTCGATCAGGGGTTACTTGAGTTTTTTCGCACTTAAGGGGTTTGGTCAGGGATTACTCGGTTAGGGGTTACTCGGTCAAGGGTTAATTGAGGGTTTAGCCGATCTGGGGTTATACGAGTTATTCGTTCAAGAGTTACTTGAGGGTTTAATCGGTCAGGGGTTACACGATTTATTCGTTCATAATTACTCGAGTTATTCGGTCAGAGGTTACTTGAAAAATTATTTGGTCAGGGGTTACTTGAGTAACTCGATCAGGAGAAGTTGAGGAATTTAGTTAAGGCGGGGTTACTCGGTTAGAGGTTAATTAAGGGGTTACTACTAAGTAACTCGGATAACCTTGGGCATACACTGTGGCCAACCACACAGAAAAATATTCCAACAAATATTTTATATTACGAGTATATAAAAAAAAATTCACTTTTACATCTCACCGTATAAATTTTCTTTAACTTTGTAAATACCCTAGTGTTGAGATTAATACGAAACGGATGGAGTAATAAAGTATAAAGGGAGTATTATTATTACTCGTAGCATCAATTCCATTGGATTCGGCTCTATTATTTGCCTAATGCGTACACTACAGCTACACCACCAACCTAGCAATCTAGCATAGACAAATTAGTCAATTTTAGAAAGGAAGTAAAATACAATACTACAGTACCTAAAAGTTTCTATTTTGAGCGCGTGAAAGAAAGCGCGTGGGAAAAGATAGGTGAATTTAGATTTCTGAATATGCTCGTCAATCTGAACTGCTGTGCTCCCTCCGCATTGACCGGACTTGGTCTCATGACCGTATCTTTGTGGGGCCCACTTTTCGCTAATTTTTTTTAATAATATTATCTCCTGACTTAAACACAGTCTATTTAGTAACCTAAATTAATTTAATATTTTTCTTTGATAACATAAATTCATTTTATACCCAGTATTTCTTAATCAATGTACTAGTATTAATTTTTATAAATTTATGAAAATAAATAAATAAAAGTAAGAAAAAAGGCAGGGCATTTGCACTTTTGCAGCATCCATAAATAAATAGATTAATTTTTGCAACAAGGCTATTTCTATAATATATTAGCATGGAATTCAGAGCAAAAAGAATTAATAGTATGTGAAATAAGGAGTAATATCAAATTAGTATTCTAATGTTTTTGGATGTTTACTAGAACCTACTAGTATTAATTTGGTGGGGAAAGTATGACAAAATGTTGATATGTAAATGTTAGTTTGATATGTCATCATCTTTTAATAAGGCCCATCTAATTTGGATCTTGGATATACTTATGTCCCTTTTCCTTCTCTATTAGGTAATCTAAGGTATTCAAGTGTCAACTTGATGTTACCTAATTCTTAGAAAACCAATTATTAGGAATATTATTGGAGTATGCGGTTATGTTATACAATCCAAATTATGTACTATTACTCTGTTTTTTTAGTTGACACGTTTTGACTCTAGCACTATTCACACATTTTCTTTTGACCGTATTTTGTGCTTTATGCGTAATGAAAAAAATAGTCACGTGGAATCTTATTAGATTCGTCACGACATATATTTTCAAAATATCAAATTTTTATAATTTTTAATTATCATTAATTAAAGATATAAATTGTTAAAGTCAACGTGACTAAAGAAACGCCAACTAAAAAGAAACGGAGGAAGTAATATACTTCATTACCAAGCTGAGCTTGATCTAGTGGTAAGGATTGTACCTTCCAACCTTGAGGTTGATGGTTCAATCCCCACTAGTAACACTTGAGGGTGGGGAATCCCTTACCCCTTCCCCCTCACTCTCAAAGCGTCTGTCCCGCAAATATTGGACCAAAAAAGCTTTGATGGTTGAGGTTCGTTCAAGGTCCTTCTCCTTACCCAAAAAAAAAATAAAAAATTCACACACTAATATACTTCATTTGTTTTATTTTAATCGATTCATTTCTTTAGTAATGTTATATTTCATATATCAGTATCTTTATCAATTTATGGGAAGTTGTAAAAATAAGGCACTTAGGTTAATTTTTTTTTGCTAATTTCGAGCTCAAATCGGATGCTTAAGGACTAAAATGACCCCTAAAACCTTAACCGAAATTTTTTCGACACGTGAACCGATGGAAAAGTTGAATCGGGCTGCAATTTACAATTTATAAGAACTTTTGGACTGCAATATGCAATTTTTTTAAATGGCTGCAATTTGCAAAATACGAACTTTAAATGACTGTAATTTTTCTAATTTTAATGACAAAATAAGTATAAAAATGAGATTGTGTGTCCAAAAGATATACTAACTCTGTTGATAACTATTTGCAACAAAGAAACTTTTATGTCTCACTAAAATACTCATTTGTTGCAATAATAAGAAATGAAGATAGTATGGAAAAGTGCTTGCAATACACTTCTTATTATTGACGTGTTTGATGGACACTACTGCCTATTGGCAACAAGAATGAAAACTAGAGTTGAATAGAGCTTATGATGGGGTCATGAGGATGTCGAGGTGGGCACAAGTTGGTTCGACGAGGTGACTACGGGCCTGTTCTGATTGACTTAACTGAACTAAATTGAACTGAACTAAACTAACTATTTTATGTGAGAAGGAAATTAAGAAATGAAATAAATTAAAAATAATCTGAAGAGAACAGACCCTATAAACCTTAATAGTTTTGAGGCTTGTATTCCATCTATTTTGTGTGTTTTTAAACTATGTGGCAATATAATATCTATAAAGACGGAAAGACCTACTACAACAAACGAGTAATAAAGTACTCCTTCCTTTTTAAATATTCGTTCAATTTCTCTATTCACGGAGTTTTAGGAGAAATTTGAGAAAGTAATAAAATATGAAGGTGGTGGGGTAGTTGGGAGAATAAAAAATTGTACTCCGTAAAAAGCAAAAGTAGTTGAGAGAATCGGAGGAGAGAAAATATAAAATTAATAAAATATGATTTTTATTGGGTTCACTAGGTGAGAGAAAAATTAATTATTATAATACCTTTCCAAATAAGGAAACATAACAAGTATTTAAAAGCAGCCGGAAATGAAAAGTGTAGCAAGTATTTAAAAACGGAGAGAGTAGTAGACGACAATGGGTAAAAGCTTTATTCCGGTGATATATAGTTTTTATGGTAAACACTAAGTTGACAAGAACATATATAACGAAAGGAAGATGGATTCTAACACTAAAGCTAAAGGGATATGATTTAAAATTCTAAGGTAGTTCATGCCAGTTCCATTCACCAACTCAACCTCTCAATTCATACTTCGTACAAAATAAGATATCTTAGTCACCATAATTATATAACACCCCTCCCCCCCCCCCCCCCCCCAGGGGGGCTCTCTTGTGAAGAGAGACAACAAAGATCTCCCTCAAGTCCCATGAAATTTGATCTCTAAACCTCAAAGATATGAAGTGAAGAGCAATGCCGCTACTCTACCACCTCTACTTCAATTTTCTCATTCATATTGAATTGAAAGATTGCTTACAATATTGATCCTCCAACAAAATTCGAGGGCGGAATGTGTAACAATAATAATAATAAAAAATAAACGATGAAAAAATAAGAAAAATACTTATTAGGAGTATAGGACAACAGTATACCAACATGGAGTTTCATATTCGTTCAAAACTCCAGTAATTTGCCGAGCAATCCAGGTCAAAACTCTTGGATTTAGAAATATAGCTTCTCAAGTGTTAAGTGTTAAAAGATACATCTATTGTGCAAAGAAATACAGTTCTATCACAAACATATACATCAATAAATATCTATATTAAGAATGCAACACAAGGCTAGCTTAAAATGAAAAATACATATTTGCTGTGTAAATAAAATTAATGATGAAAAAGGAACCAAAAGAAAAGAAAACCATAACTCGATATGTACATCATTAAGAATAAACTGTATCAAGAAAAGCACAACAAAATGCCTATGTGCAAATATGGCCAAAATTTTCTGTTATGTTGGATTCAGGTCGCGAGAAGCTTGGCCATGCCATCTGCATTTAGGAGGTGAAATTCGGTTAACACATATTGCAGATATCCACTTACAAAAAAGAGGGTAGAGCGCACACCCAGTCCAAACAAATTATATTAGAGGCAAGATCATTAAAAGTTGTCATACCAACAGAAAATACTGCATTTGCACAAGAAGGTTTCCTCGTGAGGAGGTTCTCCTAATAATCTTTTTTCCTTACTCCATATTACCCTTATATATTCCTTTTCTTTTCAATAAAAGGAAAGAAACACAGTGTAACACAATCTTCAGATCACAAGGGAGTCTTTCAGAGCTCCTCCGTGACCAACATCTTATATATCATACCTGAGCTGATTTATCAAAGGACTAGTTCTGCATTTACAAAATCCCCCAGTCTCTCTCTCTCTCTCTCTCTCTCACACACACACACACACACACACACACACACACACACACACACACACACACACAGTGATTAAAAAGAAAGAAAAAAGTATGGGAACTATAAAATCTAAGCTCACCTTGAAAGCAGAAATCTCGCAAGAGGGCTTATATTAGGATTGGAAAGAAACTCTTTGCTCTGTGTTTTTTTATTGCTATCATCTTCAGATATCATATTCGTACTATGATCAAGAGCTTTGTCACTCCTTGAAAAGATGTGAACAGCCAACTCCTGCAAATCCTTTAATGAAGGATCCCTTGAACTGCAAAATTTCCACACAATTGAATGATTCATTACTAAAGCAAATCCAATCAGATACTAAAAGCAGTACAAAATATTCAACAGCTATACCTTCCAAGTCGATGAAGTAGCCTGCTGATAAGAACTTCAGAAGAACCGGGCTTTGTTCGCTCCATATCAATAAGGGCATTTCTTACAGCAAGAGTATACCCTTCAGAGTCTTCAGAAACTACCTAACTCATGTAATCAAATTAATTTGTAAGGCTTCTCATAATTGACGAATGCTAAAATTATCTAGTCTCTTCTGCATAATCGATATAAGCATGCTTTCCATTACTCCTACTTCAAACCTTATCAAGGTCCAAATTCAGAGTAACTTGAACATGGACATAATCTTCCTTGGCTCTTTTATATTAAAAATGTAACATAGTAAGTTTTTTCAAGGTTTCTAGGATATACTTTTGGAATCTGATCACTAATTCTTCAATTATGATTACAAAATAGTTTCTCTTTTGAAACCAGATGATTAACAGTAAGAATTTGGGATCAGACATTATAAAAGATTATTTAACACTTGATATGGGATGGAAGTTGTAGAATCTATGATAAAAAGAATAGGTTTTATGCCCATTCTACAAAGACACCTTAGTAGACAAACTCAAAGTGGCTTCTGTAAGCCTGTAACCCACAGTGGGCTGAAATTTAGCCAGATCACTTTCAGGCATACCAGTAAATTGATACTTAAGCAATCACCAAAGCAGATAATGACAATAGAAAAGATTAAATATGTAAGCTGAACCAACCTCCTTCACTGAAGGGATGAGCAGAGTAGATAATGAAGCAGATGATGTCACTATAGAGATTTTTGCATTTTCCTCATCATCACTTGTTGGACGTGACCTCAAGAAAGCTTTCTGAGCATCTAGATATTCTCGACTGCTACAACAGAAATGATAGTTGTAAGAATTCAGTCACGCTAACTATAATAATCAGTAACTACCAGCAGTACCTAGGAGATTCGGAACTATTTGACATTTGATCGGTTCGTCTGTTTTCTTGGGTATCTCTACTGGCTTTGTTTACAGCAGGCCTTTCCCGAGAAAAACCTTTCCGCAACCCTTTTTGCATGGCTGCCCTTGCCTAAGAAACAACAATAGATCAGGCAGTAAGCCAAGAGAGCAGTAAAAAAAAAAAAAAAAAAATCATCAAAAATCAAAAACTAATTCCTAAAAAGTAAACCACAAATTACAAAAATGCATAGGTTCAAAGTGCCATGCTTCTTTTGATAACATGTATTAAATGCACTAAAAGATATACAATTAAATGTATTACATGAGCCTTAAATGATAAATAAAGCAACCTCAGACAAGTTAGTAGCACTGTCTTCAAAAGAGGAAGTAGAACTTCTTTCAGGCATCCCAAGTTTTGACTTGGGAGTTTGAGGAGATTCTGGGTCATCACGTTGACCACGGACAACCATAGTCCCACTAGTGGAGGCATCCTCAGGAGATGCATATGTGCTGCCAGACTGCATGATGATGGGAAAAAAAAAATTCAGTCTCTGATAAGTACAAGAGAAAAAACTGAAGATTAACACTTATAAAGAATGACCAATATTACAGTAGTGCTTTGATCACTGCGAAATGAAGATGACTGGGGCACTCCAGAAGATCGTACAACAACAGTTCCTGATCCAGTAGAAGACCCATCTTCCTGTAAAAAAGGTGCATTAACACTGTATGATGACACGGGAAAACAGGAGGTGAAATCACACATAGAACCCATAATCATATGGAACTCTACTCGATTCTAAAAAAGATCAAGGGTAACTGCAGGGAGCTTTTAATATTGCCTTCTTACACCTTTACATCATTTCAAACATCAAAGGCACAACTATGTAGACTCTTACTTTGATGACTAATTAATCAAAATAGGGTACCTTAATCTTAGTTATAGAAAATATCTAGACTCCCATTCCTGAATTATTTGCTGCAGGAATCAATACACATCTAATTCAGAGGACAAAAGCTCCATAAAATTCATTAAAGATGTGTAAACTTCATTTGGAGATCCAACAACAATTTGAGGAATTGAGGCCAGTACTAACATCAATTTAAGACAAACAGAAACAACTGTAAAAGGTATCAATTTATGAGGAAAAAGTTAAAAACCTTCTCAAAGTGCATTTCCGTGGACACAATGATACAGACAGAGCATTAAACACTTCAAAGTTTTATTAAATTTGATCAAAGTGAGTTCAAAAAACTGAATCAGTACATCTATATAACTGAGTGCCAAATCCCAGAACACAACCAGTTGCATTGGAAGGCAAAATCTTATTGACCTTTCATATTAGCTTCAAGCAACCAGAGAAAACATAATTGTAGAATAGAAAAAAGTGGGTGATTAAAAGAGAGTAGCTGCCATACATATTCATGAAAATTATTCTGTTTTTCGTCGTCTCTGGAGTATCTCCCAAGGGAAACTTCTGATGATTCATACAGTCCATTTCCAGATGCAGATATCCATTGGTTGTCGCCATCAGAAGTTTTTCTCGGACTAGCGTCATTATTTAAACTTTCTTCACGTTTTGCCCTCACCGGAGGTAGTCTCACTGCACTTCGAACCGTGCCAGTACTCTGTGATCCTCCAATACTGAAGTCCCATCCCGCATTCCTTAATGTTTTTCCCTGATTACTGAGGTAATCAAAGTCAGTCAACTGGTACAATGAAAAAGTCAAAGTTCATGACCTAAACATTCAGCCCACCTTGCTCGGACAGTTTCGTCTTTTCTTGGCTCTTTGGTCACCTTAACAGTGCCGGATCCTTCAGCAAAAGCTTTGAGACCATTTCTAACATTTTCAATATCATCCTTTACAAGATATTTTGGACGTTCTCTACAACAACAAAACAAAAGTTAATTAATGTACTCCCTAAGCAAAGCAAATCAGATTACCAGATTCATTTAATATGATTCCATGTCTAGCTTAGTGAGTTCGAATGGTACAGGAAGAAACCTTGTAAAATATATGCACTCATACAGGGATACAGCATTAATTGTTAAACACACCTTATTCTTTCAAGGAGCCTGGGACTTCTCCTGGGATTTCTAATAAACCTGTGCTTTAATAGTTCTTTGGCACTAGGCCTCTGGAATCAAAAGGGGAAGAGCAATCAGCAAACGTTACCAGCCTCACCAATAAAGTAATTCTTAGAATATAAAAATATATCAAAGCTAAGCCCAACAGAAAGTATCTGGTGCTCAAAGGAACTTGCCTCAGCAGGAACTTTCCGCAAACACAAAGAAACAAATTCTTTCATGGGACGAGAGAAATGTTCATCCAGCTGTGCATCAGAAACATAAAGATTAAACTTTGTAAATCTTCAAAAAAAAAAAAAAAAAAAAAAACTCATCAACAATTTGTCCACTGTGAAAAACCCAATGTTTTAATAGAAAAGATAATTGCAAGTCAAAAATCATATAACAGATGGTAAAATAAAAATAAGGCCACATGCAATTCTAGTCTGCACCAAAAAAAAAAAAAAAAAAAAAAAAAAAAAAAAAAAAAAAAGAGGCACTTCCCCTAGAAGTACAAAACAAATATAAAATTAATTCCTATGTGCTACATTTTGTGATATCCAGACAGAATGGACTAAAGTTGGGGAAGAGGAAGTAATTTTGTACAATTATCTAATACATTCATATAGTTAAAAGACACTGGCCAACCTGAGGTGGGTTTTCCCGAGGTATTATAAAAAGAACTCTCATGGGGTGCAGATCAGCAAGGGGAGGCTCTCCTTTTGCCATTTCAATTGCAGTAATACCCATGGACCAAATATCCGCCTACATAAAAATACCAAAATTAAGTCAAGGCGGACTTAAGATGGCAAGTATTTAAAAGATGGATGGAAAATCTAGAAAAAAAGGAGACAAATGAAGAAAAACAAAGTGTGCACGTGAGCAGTTTGCATATATATATATAAACAATAGAAGAAAAATAATACATCAAGCAAAGTGAATCTATGATGTTAACCTTTTCATTGTAGCCTTCAGAGTTCTGTATTACCTCTGGAGCCATCCAAAATGGAGTTCCAACAAATGTCTACCATAAACAAAAACATTTAAAAAGATAATTAATCAATATATACAACTAGCCAAAGACCGAAAAACAACTAACACAAGGGGTAATCTAAAAAAATAAAGTAATAAACATGCAAAAATCCGAGCTGATTTAAACAATATGCTTTTATGATAGCTGAAGAATGTCCTCAAATTGCAAACATGAAAGGGTGACAACTATGAAACCTCTAAGATGCACAAGTTTCCACTGAAACCTTTTTGTTCTCTATATTGCTGACGAAAAGTATAAAGCAAGAAAAAAGTGGAAATATATAATTAGTTCACTTAGGAGGTGTTTGGTTCAAGTGTAGGTATAGGTGGAACTTGATTCTACTACGTGTTTGATTTTGTTAGGGAATGGGCATTTACGGTATAAGCCATATCCACATCCCCCCTCAAACAAACACTAGGTATGTGTTTTACCTCATTCCAAAATAATGCTAACCAAACACCCCCCAAGTAAAGCTTGGTATAAGATATGAGTTTAGAATGGTTTAAAGACCATACCACATGTTTGTTTGATGGTTTAAAGAAATTTAGACCACAATTTTTAGCTAATATATAAATCAAATGTTAGTTTCGTTCCAAATTGCTCGCTACATTCTGACTTTTTGCACTATTCACACACCTCAATTTGACCACAATTTTTAGCTAATATATAAATCAAATGTTAGTATGTAAGGTGTTGAGTCTATCTTGATATATACAAACTTCACACTATAAAAATATCAACATTTTTATAATTTTTCTAATATATAATTAAAAAAAAAATGACAATCAAAATGGTGCATTGGCATGCGAGTCCACTTAAAATGTTACAAGTAATCTAAGATAGAGGGTGTCCAAAATTATAAAATTAAGTATTTACAAAAAAGGCCCAAAAACAAAAATGGTCAGTTTTCAAAAAAATTTCAATTCCATCCCATCTAATCTTGTAAAAAACAATATATATAAACCCACTCCAGATCACTTTGTAGTAATTTGGCTTGGCTTGACTTGGATTTGATTTAATACAAATAGAAGACAGCCCTAGGTTCACTAACAAACAATTTCATATCCCGTCAAAAAATAAAATAAAATCGTACACTAAGATTAACTAAAGGCTCTAGTAAAACCTATCGCTTAGGAATTCAAAATCAGGACACGCAATTACAACTTCAAATCACAATCAAATCACTTATCCGACCCCTGAACAAAAGCTTCTAGAACTTGCTTAACTAGTCTGACCCCTCTAATAATCTTGATGCCCAACTAGCTTAACGTTTTCTCAAAACCATGATATTGGGTTCTTTTAACAAAGGAGAAGAGCACCTTAAATACTAATTCCAACTTAAACTACTTGTAACACTTACTCTATATACTATTTTTGCTTCTATATATATGGCCTCAATCCGTATCATGTTTTCAGTATAGGGAATATCTACGGGCTACCACCTACACAATACTATTATTAGACAGTTTGAGAAGAACCAACTAGTATAAAAAGTATATTCATGGAACATAGTTCATTATTTATTTTATTTATGTCACCCAAACCTTTGCCTATTATGATTTAAAATGCCAATCAATCCTTGTGAGTCTATGCAAATCGTGATTAAGGTAATACTTGAAACACTGATACTGCATATCCATCATTACAAGCCATGATTCCCTAAAAAATCTGGGCATTTGGATGTGAAGTCACAATACAAGCATTTAAAGTCATGATACAGAGGGTACAATGGCTTGAAATGCTTATATAATAAGTGTAAAGGACATTATACGTGTATTTCCACCAAAGAAGGCCATAAATCCACTGGAAAATCGGTAAAGTTGAATTTGATATGGCAAAGTTATACTACGTATACAAAGATGCTTTGCAGATACTTTTTTTTTTCAAAAAAAAAATCCCCGATTCTCTTTAAATCACAACGTTGGACTTTTTCACTATTCACACACTCTTTTGACTATCTTTTGTGATTTATATGTTAGGATAAACATACTCCATGTTTTTTTAGTGCCCCAGTGCCCCACTTTCCAAAAACGGCAGTATTGCCAAATTAGAAACCCCATTCACATAACATATTATTTCTTTTTCTTCCTTTTGAACCCACAATCATTTATTCTCTCACATTATACCTAGTGGTCCCATATTTATATTTCTCACTTTTACTTTTCCAAGTTTTTTATTCCCATCCATACCCACTTATATATTATTTTACTCCTTTACCTAAAACTCCGCACACCCCAATGGGACACAAAAACAGAGCAAGTAGTGATGAGGGATCTTGCTGGATGAAAGCAGATCTGCTCGCCCAGTGTTAAATTCGTCTTGATATATGGCTACAAAACATCATTAAAGATATTACTGGTATAAAACGTGGATTGGCAAGCCTAAAAAGCACAACGTTGCAATCAAAAGAGTGTGGAGGAAGTATATGGGTAAGACAGTGTGTGTAGATGTGAGGGTATGGGTGAGTGTACCATGTAAGCAAATGTGTGTGTATACATATTATAACTAAATGGGTTCATAGCAAGTACCAACCAAAGTGGATTCCCATAAGACTTCCTGAATGTTATGCTACCAGAGTACCAGATGAGATGACAATATTACATGTACATATCAAACACATCCAGATATTATAATACCCTCATATGACTTATACTTACAATTCCACTAACTACTGCTGAAAGTCAATCTGATGCCTTCATGATAAAAACAGACATTTCTGCTGTAACTAGTAGTCTCTCTGTATCAAATAAAATCGTATACTTCCTTTTTCAATCTTCCCCATAATAATTTTAATACTTTCCTTTCTTTCAAGGTCCCACAAACTTTTGTTATTATTAAAAATCCCTCTGTTTGTACTCAGTATCTGCTTTCCCGTCTATTATCTCATTTATGCAATAATACAAATACCCCACTAACTTCCATCAAATATTCTATTCCATAAAATAACAATAGATGATTCAACCACATCATATCTCCTAAAACTCTTGCACTGACAAGTGTTCAAACAAATGTAGGATGGAGGGGGGTAAACCATAAAGCTGGCTATTGCTTGTACTCTATGTGGGTAATAACAGATAAGTTAACCACAGTTTTATCTCCTAAAACTCTTGCACTGGATAGTGCTTTATTAAGTGTCATAGTCAATTAGCCACTATCAGCAGGCAGGCAAAAATCAGCTAAATGATTATACCGAGGTAAGTAATTAGTGAACTACAGTACATGATACCTTTCTTCGTGATATAGTCTTAGTCAATTGAGCAGAAACACCAAAATCTGCAACCTAAAGAAACAAAAGAAAGTAAAAACTAATTGGACCAGGTACTCTGTGACAAAACAAAGCCATTGAACAATTACAAGTATCTGAGAAGTGATACCTTAACATCACCATTCTCAGTCAGCAATATATTTGCCGCTGCAAAATCAAAATCACCACTTTATTACAACATATAGCAAAGAAAAATGCACATAGCATCAGGTCTCTAACTAGTAGTAATAATAAATCTATGAATTACATGAGAATATATTTGAAAAAAAAAAGTTTAGGGAAAAATTTTGAGGAAAAAAGGAGGAAATAAAGATCAAATGCAATTAATAGAGCACTAACCTTTAATATCTCTGTGTATTTTTCCCTCAGCGTGAAGATAATCAATAGCATGCAGTAAGTCACGTAAGATGCAGGCTATTGATATTTCATCAAGAGGGGGACCTGACTGCAGCTGCAGAAGAATTATATAATTAGCAGCCAAACAAAGTATGCTTTCAATAGGAAGAACAAGTCATAAAACTGATGATAGTAACAAAAGCAAAATCAACAAACAGACCAGCGAGAGGAAACCCCACTACAAGATTTGTACCCTCAGCCAACCATTAGTCGATACCATAAAGTATCATTCACTTCAGACTTCAAAGCTTAACCCCCTGTGATTATTCTAATGACCCTGTCCAGTATACCAAATAATAAATGGGAAATAATCAATGGTAACCTCGTAGGCCCACTTAAAACATAACTTATCGCATCCTCCGAAATAGACATAAACTTAAAATTTTCCTACTAAATTGACCTTATGACAGTTAGAAAGCTGATGATATGAACTATTTAAAAATGTGTTTTGTAAATATAAACACCTTCATGACATATTTTTTTAAAAATAATAATATAAAATTAAATCTCCTATTTCCCTGAAGTGGTAATGTGATTGCATTTATAAGTAATTCATAAAGGAAAAAGTTTGCTGCAACGAGGGCCCTTCCAGTCACACATTGGATACCCGGAATGATATCAAAGGAAGCTGCATCAGGGAGTGGGAGATGGGAAGGTTCATTGAAGAAGCAAAGAGAGAAAGTGAGGGTTACCGATGCTACAGGTCTATTCAAAACCAAATAGTGGAAAAAAAAAATCATTTAACCTTGAGTCAGGTTGAAAAGCCGTATACTAATAGGTGAGCTAACCACACACCACAGATGCTGAAGCACACAAGGCACTGAGGGTGAACACAACAAGGGTGCCACTATTCTCTTAAGGCGCATGGTAAACTTTGAAATAGGTTGATTAATCAAAACCTTACCAAGTTTTTAAAAAGGGGAGGGTTGGGGAAGAGGGGGGGGGGTTGTGTGTGTGTAAATAAATGCAGTAATAATAGATCAACACTGCAAATAATGCAGTAATTCTTGCGGAAAATTTAAATAATACCCTTACCATTCCATTAATTAAATGTTATTCCTAATTATCCCAAGTATAGTGCATACTCTTCTAACCACTGTGACCAGCCCCTATAACTTGTTACTCCCTCCGCCCCGTATTGATGTGCTCGTTTCTCAAATTTCACAGTTAATTAAGAGCTTAGTTTTAAATAGCGCGAGGCGCAAAGGGTCCTTGGAGCCTAGGCGCAAAGCGAAAGCGCACGCTTCTTGGATATGAGGCGCAATTTTTTAAAATTTTAATTTATTTTTATTTTACATCCTTTTTTTATTTTTATAAAAAAAGAAGAAGTTGGTTCAGACTGTTCACGTGATTAACAAGTTAGGAGGAGCAGGAACCAGTTATAAAACTGAAAAAATAATAAAGAAAAAACAAAACTTTACGTCATTGTATATCGCAGAGGAGAGAGATTACGAAAAAGTAGAAAAAGAAAGAATGGAGCAGGATCGAAGAGAGAATAGAAGAAAAAAACCTACTTGGGTTGCTTCACGGGTGCCGGCCGCCAGTATATCTGCTGCCAGAAACCACCGGGGATTGATCTCCGGCAATGTTTGTCGTAGCATAACCCACCAATTTTTTAATCGCAAAGCAACCCGTAAATTGGGGTTTTTAAATTGGGGGTCAAATTGAAATGATTTCATTCAATTAACAAGGGGCTTTAGCTCGAATCTTCACTCTAAAGACTGGGTAAGCTTCAATTTGTAAAAAAATGTGTTTTTTTAATACAAAAATTGATCCAAATCCCCCTTTCTCCCGCTTTTAAACATAAGGCAGATGCAGTGCTGCGCCTTACGCCTTGGTGGAGGCAGTTGAGGCGAGCGCCTTCTGGAATGCGTGACGTCTAGGAAGGCTGAGGCGTTTTGGCCTGCACCTCAACAGCGCACTTTTTAAAACTAAGATTAAGAAGAATAGAGGGAGTAGAAGAATATTTTATGGGAATACTGAAAAGTAGAGGAAATTTTATGGGAAGTAATGATTTTTTGGGTACATGTCTTTTGTATTGGAAAGATAAAAAGTAAGTAATGATTATGGGCTATTTTTAGAAACATGCACATCATTTTGGGATGCCCGATTAGAAAAATAAGCACATCAATACGGGACAAAGGGAGTAACATAGATGGAAAATTTACCTTACCCAATCCACCGCTCACTCACTCTTTCTCTCTCTCCCTCCCTCCCACCCCCCCCCCCCCCCTAAAACAAGGTGATGAAAGGACCCCTTGTTGAATCTCTCCTACAGTCCGATCTTCTCTATTCTTCTAAAACAACCTCACCCAATACCTATACAACCCTATTACTTACACTAGATAGGCATGCCCAAGACTAGGAGGACAATAAGTTCGGGACCAGGGGAGTTAAAAAATTGCTCAAAGGTATATTTCTCAACATTAAAATTGACCTTAGCTCCAAAAAAATCAAAAGCAGTCTGCTCAATGTAGAAGCCTCCCCAAATGTTCTTCAATATATTAAATGTGACTCCCTGGGTTTGAATGAAAAATTGCAAATGGAAGGTTGCCTTCCAGCTAAAAGCCTTCCATCATTACTGGTGCTCAAACTTGTTTTTATTTGAGCCTCATTCCTGTATTTTATTTGCAAAAGTAGCTTTTAATATCAATCTTACCTATGATTAGTGTGCATGTACAACTAACAGTCAATTAGAAAGCTGAAGCAACAAAGAATTCCAAAGACAATGAAAAATTAGACCTAAATCACAGAAACATCTGACCACAACGACATCTGTACGGACTGTAACTATATAAAGGGACATGCACTTGCTTGTTTAAATTGATATAGGCAAATAATGCATGCCCATCATTGCAATAACTTTAACTTAACTTATTTAACATATTGTGAGCTCAACAACATGGATAAATATGAACTAGAAAAGAGAAGATGAGATCATGAAGCAAGAAACATATAAAAGTAACTTACTAAATCAGCAACTGAGCCACCAGCCATATACTCCATTATTATCCATAATTTTGTTTGATGGAGATAAGAACCATAGTACTCAGTGATATACTGTGAGCGGCATTGTGACAGAACTGAAATTTCCTGCTTTGCCAAAAAATATGATAAGGTACAAAATAAATAAAAAGTGATGCAACAACAATGTAGTTGCCACCAGGCCCACCATACCTTCTGAATGTCTTCAATATCATCTTCGCTGAAAATCAAAATATAAGAGGGAAAAATCAATTTGTGAAATATAGAGCAGAATATTGAATAAAAATTGAAATGGTTGCTAAAGCAATATACATCAAAAAGGAAACAGAGTCAACTGGTAGTATGAAATTTTAATTATGCAGAAAAAAGCAGCACAATTTCCCATCTAGGCCTTTTCATTAGTGAAACAAAATTAATGAATAGAACTGAAGAAAGAAAATCATCAAAGTACCACGCACCCATAAAAAAAAGGTAAACCAGCTACATTTTCCACAAGTATTAACTATTAAAACCACTCAACCAACTTGGCATTTAAGCACTCTTACATAAGATTCCTCCTAAAGTCCTAACAGTAGCTTTCATACAAGGTATCAGACCAAAATTTTGAAATCTCTGTCTTGAGGGCATTACAGTTAACCAGGTTTCCAACAGCATACTCTCCCAAAAGCAGATTACAGGTTAAAAGCTTATAAGTTCCTAAAAACTATCCTAATAAAGGCTTTGTTTAGCACACCATATAACTAGTACCAGGGGCGGTGTGACTAGTATATATATATATATATATATATATATATAAGTGAAATAGTTGTCCTTCATTTTTTTTCTCCTTCCCTATAAAGTACCCCCTCCGTCCCGACACATAATTTAAGAAAACTACAAGTGGGTTTATTTAAAACATTTATTTATTATATAAAGGATTTTCTTTTATATTTTTATATTGTAAGAAAACAAAAAGTGGGGGAGATGGGGGTAGTGAGGAGAGAGAAAATGTAGGATTTAATTGGGTTTTGGGTTTTGTCATCCCAAAAAGAGTATATGAAAATATTTTTTATTAGTGGTCTCATTCCATACCTAATAACGTGTCAAGTATTTTGGGACAGACGAAAATGGAAACTATGTCAGTATTATGGGAAGGAGGGAGTAATACTTTGGCGAATTCTGGCATTCAACACTCAACATAACTTTTGCTAACTAATATTCTCTCTCCTCTTTATTTTCCTACACCAATCTTTTTTTATTTTTATGTTTTACCCTTTGCTCTAAGATCTGATCATCAGATTATATAAAATAAAATTAGGTTGTTTTGCTTAAACTAATTACTTTGTATAAAATTCAATTTGCATCAATGGTCAACAAATGTTTAATCCTTGGCTTTCCAATAATACTGGTGTTGTCTTTTCTCTCTTTCTTTATATATATATATATATATATATATATATATATATATATATATATATATATATATATATATATATATATTGTGTGTGTGTTTGGTTTGTAGATTAGAAGTTAATTAGAAGTTTATAATATTATTAACAATTCCTATTACTGTTGCATCTTTTTCTAAATTAAGTTGTTAAAGTCATACTTACACACTACTATGTCACAAGAGATGCTAACTGGGTTATAGATGAGTTTGTATTTAATGAAAATGTAGGATTGCACTTGTACACCGTGATGTTTTTTGGACTCGATAAGGGCCCATTTAATGAAATCGAACAGCCCCTGCTAAACTTTGCCCCCTCCCCCTGTTAAAAACTACAGAGTATTAAAAGTTTGACAGGGAGGTTGAGAAGGCAGCTGATTCAGATAAATACAACAAACATAAAGGCCCCTCTTTTAGCACACAAAATGAGTAATAAATCCAACTATTTCTTCTCAATTGAAATAATGTGTAATATTCAAACCCTTCAGGGTTAGGGGCTTTGTCCAAGCACCTATGATTGATAATATTAAACATTTAAACACCAAAGGATCACAACCATATCCATGATTAAGAAAATGACATAGACAAAGAAATTAAAGAAACTGATCAAATTCCCATAAGCCGACTGATGATAGTAGTTTTGAATTTCTGGCCATTTAGGAAACAAGAGAGTAAGGTCAATATTATATCACCTTCCAATAACCAATCATTCACTTTGCACTATAGTCCACAATATAGATATAAATACAAACAATCGATGGCTGCCATGGATCATTTCTAATGATATTTGCAGAAATATTAAGATCTAGATGACAAAGTGCATTATATCACCTCATTCGATCTTTGCAAGACAAACAAATTGTCATATCAATGACACTGAAATTCCAAAACTATTATGCAACCAAAGCAACACAATGTACAATTCAGTTATCAACTAGCTATAGCAGAAGGAGAGTATCTCAAGCTTAGCAATTAAAACGAATAGTCAAAGCTTTAATGATGCTAAAAAACTTCACATAAGAGAAGTGAATGAAGACTCACGATTCCTCAAGGTCAATAACCTTAATTGCAACTACTTTATTGAGCTCCTTGTCAAAGCTGCAAATAAAAAATAAAAAAAAATAAAAAATAAAAAAAGCAACAGATGATAGATAATCATTGCAAATGATCAAAAGATATTAGCAGTTTAAAACACCAGGCTTATTAAACTAGATTGCAACTTACACACACTTAAATTAATAGTATAGAATTTACATTCTACTTCTGTTACTATCATAATATCATACATCCAGCAGCACAAACGATGAATCTAAAAGTTGATAAAATGGTACGTATAGTGTAAAGATTCTTCCATTTCTAAACAACTAACACTTCAGCGCAGATAGAAGCATAGCATCAAGAGGCTGGGAAGTAAAATATAGATACGCCTTTTCTTGCCACTAACCAATACAGTATGGAACTATAAAAACATATTGCATCAGAGTTTAAACCTAATCAACCAGATTGCTTCTCACTAATCAACATTAGAAACAAGTATAAAAAGCGAAGATTTATCAGAATGCCACTTAAACTTTCACAAACAAAGTTGCATCCAAAAATGTTACTTAATGGCAAACTAAAGGGTAATGCTACAAGTATCAAGACAATCAACTACTTATTTATAAGCTACAGAACAACTAGGTTCATACCCTTTATAGACGTCGCCGAATGAACCTCTTCCAATCAGCTCCAAATCGCCAAATCTCGACCCTGCAGCTTCAATAAAAGCCGCCACATCCGCCATTTCAACAGAAACTCCTCACCCCACTTGCAATTCAACAAACACCCTACTTTCTTCAATCATACATCCTTACAATCATCACATTCATCAACACAAACATCCATTCCCTAATTCCTAACACCCTAAATCTACAAAAATAATCCCACAATGTACTCTTCTCTCTCGAACACCGAAATCTGCAAATCACACAACCCAAATTCCATCAAAATCAAGCTTATAAACACCCAAAAATCAAAACCCAACAACAATGCGTAAAGACTAGAAATCGTTACACATCAAAATACAAAGAAATGTGACACACCAACAAATCAAAAAATTAAAAAAATCAACTATAACTTACACAATACAACGAAATTGAAAGGGAAACTCCAACAATAATCCGTGTAATTCAATGAAATCCTAGGGTTTTCAACACAAATCTACAGAGGAAAATTTGAAAATTGAAATGAAATTAACAACAATTACCTGATTGAATAACAAAATTGAAGTATAACCGAACCACAAAAAGATGATAAACCGATCGATGAAAAAGTAGTGAAGTGGATTAATGGAGAAGTAGAGAGGAAGAAGATGAAGAAGCCATGAAAATTTGTGTATATTTTCTCTCTCCTCCTAGGAGAACGAACGAAGCTGGCAATAACAAGATGGAATTGAACGAAGCCTCTCTTCTTTTTTGGGTTTGTTTTTACTTGGTGAATTTTTGACTATGTAAATACTATTTGGAAGATGTAGACAGTTTTTTTTTAACCCAAAGGGTATATTTTGATTCATGGGAAATGTACAATTGTACATACGATATGTAGATTTGACGTGAGTTAAAATATACGGCGTATTGCCAATTATTTTTTGTCAACTACGAGGCATGTCATTTACAGAATACTACCTACATTTTTAAATACTTGCTTCATTTATATATGCGTGGAGTTTTAGGAAAAAGTAATAAAATATACTCTGTAGATGTATTGGGGTTATTAGAAGGCAAATTGGAAGAGAGACAATTTAAAAAGTAGTGAATTTGGGGCCCATTGGTTGAGCAAAATGAATTATAAATACTATAAAAGCTTTTCAATAAGGAAATGGAGCAAGTAATTTGAAATGGCCGTAAAAAGAAAAGTGGAACAAGTATTTAAAAACGGAGAGATTAATAATTTAGGGAAAAAAATATCAAATAATACTCGTAATTAAAAAAAAGTACTCGTAAATAACACATATTATTTAAAGACATAAATTAAACGAGATTAAATTAATAATATTGTCTATCCAAATTTTTCTAATGGTAAGAATAAACCCTACTAAATTGACACTTCTTACAGGTCAATTCAATCCAGCTATGGGTCAGATTCATTAGGAGTAAATGGAAAGGATAAGAGGAAAATATCATCCTAAAAAAGCTTCTAATGAGATTTGATTCCATGACTTTTAAGTTATGAGGCCGAACTTTTTCACTGGATCAAGTCTTGGTTGACTATTGTCTATCCAATTTGATAATTTGCTTTTATTACTACATCAAATACATGTTTCATCTCACAAGTTTGCAAATTTTGAAGGAACACGCACTTGCGCGCAGGTTTTAAACAATCACGTGTAGCTCCTAACTCCTAAGAGGGGACTCATGGGTCATGGCCAAATAAAATTAACCAAAAAGTTGACATCTTCAATGTGAATATTGGTTATATCTTGTTATAGTGCTAGTTGGATATGAGGACCATTATACCTTAAGCCATAAAGGATTGAGTGGTACAGTACTAACGAAGAAAGTGCCGACCGAAATGATATTGGCTTTGTAATCTCTAAGGACGGTGCTGGCCATGACAGAGATTTTCTTACCAGAAATTTGAAATTGAATTTTGTGAAATTTAGAGGACAAGGTTCCACGATAATAGTGATTGTGGAATGGGACCAGGTGGTGAGAATCAACCTCCTCCAATCGGGAAAAAAGCTCTAACCACTTGAGAATCAACCTCATCCTCAGAATACCATGTCGTTAAAAGCAGTCTAAATAGATTACAAGTACCATACTCATAAATGTTGTTTGTTTCTGGAAAACTGTACAAAAATAGATAGTTCATCACTAAATTTCCTATTATTAATTCAGTATCATTAAACCCTAATACCCCATAATCAGAAGTGCTCACGGCCTCAAAATTCAGCAATCCTATAAGAATAGAAATAACAATTTCAGCAGTAGATTACTGATTAGCCTTGTCTTCATCCAAGGTTGTTTCATAGCTTGTTATCGAAAGCTTAACTTAAACTGAATTCAGCAAATACCAGACTTCTACAGGTGAGTGGCCTATTTTCACAATACTGTCAAAATTAGGAGCTTCAATTTTTGAAGCAATTATATATACACAGATGAAATGATGAAAAAATCCAAGATTGTCGATTGGTGAGATCCTCATCTTCTTCTTCCTTTCGAAAGTTGCTTGGCAGGAGTGAGCTTGCGAAAAGAAGCATGTAACATCATAACTGAATACAGAAGCAGATAAACAAATCAGAAAAAAAGAGTTTAACCTCTATTGTAAAAGAGACAATCAGTACCAGAGAGCTAATGCATACCTATGTAACCAACTCCTAAAGTGAAGAAGACTGCCATCTGAACATTGGACCAGAATAAAATGACTGCAACTGCTGCAAGGCACAAAAATGCATTTTTAGTATGTAGTTCATTAGAACTTACAACCACCATATGCAGCAGATAAGGAGCAATTCATAATGTTTTTCCAAAGCTCACAGGTCTCACACAATTTCATCGAAAAGAGGTTGAGCTTGCAAACCAAGTGCAACACAATGCAAGAGATTAGGGTATGTATCAATCTACCATGGGACACCTCCCAAGATTCATATTCAGCACGACTTGTAAGTTGTAAGTGTGTAACAGCACCTATTTGTCCTATTCATTTTTCTGACACACTTCCATATGAGAATAGCTTTACCTTATGAGAGAAATTGGTGGTATCAAAATGGTCTATAATCCTAGAAAAAGTAGTTCTAAATACCTTGTTAAACCATGCAAACATAATAGGCAAATCGATAGCAGCTACCATTCTGAAACAGTACAAGTATAACCAGCATAAAAGACTAACTAAACAGTGAAAAAATAGTTATGCACTATGACGAGAAATCTGAAGAGCTTTAGAACGAAAGCACACATGAAAAAGAAACTACCCTATGTGCCACCTCCATCCTAAAATAAATCTCACACTTCCAACAGAGTATAATTCTCTGCTTTGAATTAGCTCAGATCAGTGACCAAAACAAAGAGTATAAGGACAGAAATGAGAGATTAAGGGAAGAAGAAGAAGAGAGATTAAGGAGGAACAATTAAAGATATGACTGAATTAATGCTAACCAGGGTGCTAATCACCAATTAATGCTAACCAAGCTGCTAAAATAAACTTGGCATTCATCTCAAGGAGCATAATGGGGTTTAAAGAGTCCTGTTAGACATCTTAATATGCTAATACGTGGAAAGTGAACTTCAATTATCCGCTAATCATAAGGCTCCCAAAACTCATTAACCAGGATAGCCATCTATCTAATACTGCAAATGCTAGTAATCAAAATTAATAGAAATTTCTACAATATATGACTGATTGACTGCTATTAATCAGAAAGCATTAGCAATGAATCAGCCTAAAGTGGATGCCATGCCATATCTGCAGAACAAGCTACTGCATATCCGTCACTTCGTAAATGGTTCTAAAAGGAAGCCTCCACACACATTTTCAGTTATGTGCGTGAATTTTGTTAGCTTACTTGCATATGCTTGATATTGGATACAAGTTCCTTGTAAAACATAGAGTTTGATAACTAAAGGCTAAAATGTACAGTAATATATACAAGCAAATTTGTCACAGAGACTCACCACATTGAGCAACACGAATTAGAACATGTCGAATAGCGGAAAACCTATCGAGTGCCCATCTGTTGTCACAGAACCTAAATACTTCCCATGTCGCTAAACAAGATACCAAGCCGACCAAAGCAAGTGGCATTTGATACCTAACATCCAACAACAGCAATAATAAGAAAATAACAATCTAAAATTTTGTCATGATTAAAGACTTAAAGTGGCTACACACTAAAGCCAGCATAATTGATGTGCAGAATGTTTACTCAAATTGATCAAACTCGATCAAGAGCTCAATGTGGTGAATTCATAAACCATGGTTCATTAATACATCATACTGAGCACTTGACCAGCACAAGTAGGATGATTATAAACACACCGCAGAAATCCCCAATTTATACATGTCATTAAAATACAGATTTTGGTGTGAAAAGGGAAAACAACAAGAGTTGCCTTCAATTCCCAAGTGAAATTACTTCCAATCTCCCCCAACAATCATTAAGACATACATAAAGGTTCTCAATTGACCGAAATTTGGGCAATATATCGACAGAAAATGAAAATCAATGAAACCCCAATTTGAAGAATTGACAGAAATTACAAATCAACAGAAACTTTACAGCAAATTAGCGGAATTAGAAAACAACCCAATTGCATAAATCAACAGAAATTAACAACAAACACAGATTATTCCCAAAATTAATCAAATTAGAGAGCAACCCAATTACTAAATCAAAACAACCAAAAAAAAAAAGAGAGAAAAGAGAAGAAATTAAACATACAAAGAGCACGCAAAGAAGAGAATAAGAAGCGTAGCATAATTCTTAGCAAAACGCTTAACATTCTCATGAACACGCATCCTAGCTTGAGTAGAAGAAGAAGGAAAAGAGTAAGAATCAACAGAACCCAGAAACCCAGAAGAAGTCAAAGAGGGAGAATTCTGCTGAGAAAAATCAGACGAAGTAAGTTTAGCAAAAGGGTTGAGAGTTAGGAGAGAGAAAATGGTGGCAAACGATGAAATGAGGGACATAATAAGGCCATAAGCTATGGCAGTGATAGTGGTTGTTGGGGTTCTTCTGGGGGCGGTTGATGGGATTGGTGCGGTGGTTGGTGCGGCGGATGGTGCGGTGGTTGCTGCAGTGGGTGCGGAGGAGTTGAGTTTGTGGAGTTGGGTGGTGCGGTGGTCGAGGATTTCGAGGTAGCCGGAGTCGCGGAGCCATGACTCGAAGGCTTGTTCTGGGACGCTTAAAGATAAGGGGTTGGTTGCGAACGCCATTTTTTTTCACCCGGGAAAATGGATGTGTAGTGTGTTGGTGGAGAAAGTGAGAAAGTTATGTATGTGTAGGTTGTGATTTTGTCATTTGTCAATAAAAAAAAAAAAAAGTTGTGATTTTGTCAACAATTTTAATGTGAGTATTTTTTTTATACGGTTATTTCACCCAATACCCTTTTTGAGTAATTCGCTTAATCACAATGTATTTTGAAAATTTTCAAATACACCATGTATCTCCGAGTTTAACAAAAATGCCTTATATATCCAAATGACTAACGGACTTACGACGTCAGCTCCGTTAGTCATTAAGGGTTAATCTATTTAAGTAATTATTAAAAAGAAAAAAATCAAAAATATTTAATAAAAACTACAAAAAAACCAAGCCCAAACCCCAACCACCGCTGCCTCCCCTGAACCCCACCCCGGCATCGAAACGATGCAAATCCCCCCTGAACCCAGCACCGGTGTCACCCCGACCCCTTGAAATCGACCTTCCCTTTCCCTCGACCCAAACCACCATTCTCGCAACACTAGAAACCCCTACCTCCCTCTAAAAAACCTCCCTCCCCACCTACCCGCATACCCCCTTCCCATGTATCGATGAATGCAATTCGCCCCTATCCCCTTGAACCACCACCTCAAAACCTTAAAACCCCAAAATCAAAATTTAAGGACTTGTTTGGCATTGTTTTTTTTTTAAAAACAAAAAACTAAAAACAGAAAACAAGAAAAAGGTGCTTCCACTTTTGTGTTGACAATTTTCAAAATTATCATGATCTTCATAAGTTTGACTGATTTTTGATTCATTATATGACATATATCATATGATTTCAAAAAAACAAAAAAACAAAAACCAAAAAACCACAGTGATGCCAAACGAACCCTAAGGTTTCGATTTTCTGGTTTAGTGACACCGTGGAGCAGTCTCCTGAGTGGGAGAGGCTTGGCACTGACGAGAGGGAGTGTGGCCGGCGTCGAAATAGGCTTGGTGGGGCGGGTGGTGGTGGCTAGGGTTTGGGCTAGGGTTTTTTTTATTTATTTTAAAAACTTTATTATAACAATTAATTATAAAGATTTTTAAAAAAAAAAAAATCAATAAGCAAATGGCACGTGGCACAATAAATCCTTAATTACTAACAAAGTTGACGTTCATTAGTTATTTGGATATATGGGGTATTTTTGTTAAACTCAGGGGTATATAGTGTATATGAAAAGTTTCGTCAGTATATTGTGAATAAACGAATTACTTAGGGGTATTTGGTGAAATAATCGTATTTTATACAATAGTCTAAGGAAACTTTAGTCAAACGAGTAAACACAAAATTACAAGTCAGTGCATTCGAACCCCCAACCTATTGTACTTGAATGGGGTAATAAATATTAAATACCCCCTCCTTGTTTAAATAAATGAAACGTTTGCCTTATGCACGTATGCCAATTCAATATCTTGACGGATAATATCATTAATTATAAAAAAAGTAAAAAGTATAACAATTGAATATAAATAAAAAAAAAAATTATTAAAAATTCCAACAATTATCCACAAGACTACATTTATTCTTATATATAAATCACAAACATTACTCAAAATGAATTAGATGAATAGTGCAAAAAGTCAATACATTTCATTTATTTAAACACGGAAGGAGTACCCAAGCTTTCTTTTGATTTACAAATACAACATTTAAGTAAATTATACTAAATTCTAGGAGGTTACACTGGGATATTGCTACAGAGAGACCAATCGAGCTGCAAATTGATTAGCCAATTTTGGGGTAACGTCCACTGAGAGGATTACTATCTTTGAGGTGGTCCCGGAGGATCTTTGAACAGTTTTATTAAAGGACCCTCGGGGAATGACAGGAGCTAGGATGGTGCCACCACAAGTGCCTTGAAGATGTTGCTTCGAGGAGGCTAGCTTGTAGTTGTTTTCCTTTGCTCTGGTGTTTTTGTGTTTTATTTTTGTTGCTTTTAGTTTCTGTTGCTGTTTTGTTTTTTCTTTTCCCTTGTAGTTTAACTAGCTTGTTATCTCCTTTTTGGGGCTTACCCGGATCACCAAAAAAAAAACCCCTAAAATTCTAGGCATGTGGGGCGGGCCATGGCTTGGGTAGGCCCGCCCCTAGATCCGTCTAATGATTGGAAAATACTCCCTCCGCCCTTTTTATAGTTCTCATTTGTAATTTTTGACACTTTTTATAATGTAAGAGAATTTTCTAAATTACTCTTAATGTATAAGATATAATATAGTCATGTTGGGTCTTATTTGATTCGTCTCGATGAATAGATTATTAATATTCAATTGTTATATTTTTTTTTACTAATAAATAACTAACGATATTTACGGTCAAAGTGTTGCATTGACAAATGTGCACAGTCCAAATGGGAACTATAAATAGGGGCGGAGGGAGTATATATGAATGGGTTTTGTAATGTACATTTATACTTTGTTTGGCAAAACTAGCAGTAGCAAGTAGATTTTGGTCGTCAGAATAGCAGTTATCTACTAGCGCTTAAAGTTGCGGGAGTGCCTAAAGTTAAGGACCACCTATTGACTGGTTGGGATGAAAGGAATGGTTTCCTTCGAACAAGTGTATTATTCCGATAGGGGGTTCGAAATTATTAGAAAGCTAATTTTTCAGTGAGGTCAAGTGATCGGAATGCCTGGGTGGAGGCCGCTTTCGATAAGTACTATTAATGTATAATTAATATTACAGCTTAATCTTGACTGAACTCTTCGGGTCACACCCAAGCAACTAACGAGCCAAAGCGACGAATTAATTAGGAATTAATTAATAAGTCGGCCGAGTAATTAATATTTAGACATCGGAAATTCTAGCTTGGAGTGTCGAAACCAAGCGTCAGAAGTCGAGTCGAAAATAGTAAAAAGACAAGACGTGGAAATAATAATAAATCAACAATGACCAAAATACCCCTAGCATTGGAATACCGAGTGCTAGGGGCGCGGCCAATGCTAGCAGCCCGCACCAAATGCGGGGCTTGGCTAGCATATGACAACTAGCAGTCCGCACTTTTGGTGCGTGGTGTGCTAGGCCGTGGCACTAGCAGCCCACACCTTTGGTGCGTGTTGTGCTAGGCCGAAGCACCCACACAACATCGTGGTAGCCCACAAGGGTGCCTTGGTGCCCAAGTGAGCTGCCACGTGGCACAATTTAATTGGGGGCTATGGGAATGAGGTGGCCGGTTATGGGAGTGAGAGTGGGGAGCAAGCTAAGTTTGGTCCCGGCCCCCTCCTCTAAATGGTCCTCACCTACTCCTCCTTATGAGCTTGCCACTTGTTGATTTAATACTAGTTTGATTATTAATTTTATTTTAGCTCTAAAATAAAATAGGAAAATCAAATTCTCCCACATTAATGGGAGATGTTTTCACACTCTTGCATTTCCCTATAAATACCCAACTTGGGGTATTGGGAAAAGCACTTGATTAAGAGTTGAAAAAGGCATCACCATTGTGACAACCTTTGATCTCATCAATTACTCGGGTTTAGGTCGGGTCTTACTAACTCCAATGTGGACCCTTGTCGGTGGTCGGGTTGTGGGTGGACTTCCGTTGGAGGTCATCATACTTTCGAGAATTGCTTTCGAAGTAAGAGCCCCTTGAGGTCGGGTGAAGCACCATCAAAGGTATAATTACTATCCTAATCTTGTCTTTAAATTAATTATGCTTCATGATTTTATTTATTGCGAGTGCAGTCTTGTTTTGGGTTTGTTTCCACAGTGAGTCGGACTCACCAAACCCCAACATGGGATTGCTGAAAGCAAATTGATGTTAAAGTTGGGATTATTACATAATAATTCAAAGTTGGAATGAAATGAATTTTTCCTTAATATTAAGGTTAAATCTTAGTTCTAGGCAGAGTTTGGATATAAGTTTCTTAGGTTAAGCCAACTATACCAAAGGATTATACTTCCACATCATGATTATCATTGTTATTGTTCCGTCATTCACTAGTAGAAAAAGAGAAATTGACAACGGTTCAAACCCCCACAAACCCACCGGTTTGAACCGCTGAGTTTATGGGGGGTGCCAATTCCTCCACATATGCCATTGATTCAAATCCGGTGAGAAAAAGAGCTAATGGCACCGGTTAACCGGTGGCATATTGTTGTTATTAGCATCGGTTAACCGGTGCCATTACTGTCCAAATTTTTTTTTTCTTTATTTAAATTTTTAAAAAGTCGATTTTCTGTCAAAAATTCAAAATAATGTTCCATATTATCTGTCAAATTAATGTCCAAATTTCTTTTTTAAAATTAATGTCAAAATTTTTATTTAAAATTAAGGAAATTTTAGAAAATAACACCTCAAAAAAACCCAAATTTTGATTATAACACCACAATAAAAAAAAATTCATTATAACACCATATAAAATTCCTAAGATTTGATTTCACCACCACATAACGGATTTGTAGATGAAATCCGTTAGTGGAGCCCATAACAGACACGTGTCAATAACTTATTGGTTTTAAAAAAATTATAATAAAAAAAAGAAAAATTTAAAATTAAAAAGAAAAAACCCTAAACAACCTAACCCAGCCCACTGCACCACCGGCAGCACCTGTACGTCCCCCACCACCAACAGCCTAACACAAGTCGTCGGCACCCCTGCCCCACCTAAACCGGCGAAACCCTCTCCTCCCCCTCCCCGAAAACCACCGCAGCTTTGCCTTGCCTCACAGCTCCAACAACACCAAGTCGAATTCACACTTCCCAGCCACCGGAATAGCTACTAGCGGTCGAGATCGACTACTTTAGGGTCAAATTTGACCACTTCGGCCCTAAACCGGCCGATTTCAACTGGAAGTGGCCGTTTTCGGTGGTAGCTAGGGTAAGGGGAGTTGCGGGCTGGGTTAATCGGTGCGTCTGGTGGACGATAGGCTTTTCAGGGTTGGTTAAGGAGGATTGGGGGTGAACGCCAGTGGTGGGCTTGGTGGCTAGGCTGGGGTTGAGTACAGTGTGGTGCATCGTTGTTCAGGTGGTCGGCTTGGCGGATTTCGTCAGTCGAGAGTGGCCGAATGGAGGAGCCGGCAGTGGGGGTTAGGGTGACGGTGGTGGGGCTAGGGGGAATCAACATCGGTGGTGAAGGTGGTGGCTGGGTTAGGGTTTTTTTTTTAAATTTTTTTTTTTTCATTTTTTTAATCCAATAGATTACTGCCACATGTATAATGTGGGGTCCATTAACGGTTTTTTGGATGGCGTTAGCAATAGGTGGTGAAATCAAAATTTCGAGGTTTTTTGTGGTGTTATTACAAAAGTTTTTTTTGTTGTGGTGTTATAATCAAAATTTTGGTTTTTTTGTGGTGTTATTTTCTAAAATTTCCTAAAATTAATGTCAAAATTTTTATTTAAAATTAATGTCCATTATTTTTAAAAATTAATGTCCAAAATTGTTTTTAAGTATCAAACACCTACACCACCACCAACCACCAACCCACCATCCGCACACCTTAAGTCCTTAACCCACCAACCCCACCCACCACCAGCCCACCATCCGCACTACCTTAACCCACCAATCCCACCCACCTACACCAAATCCGCCTACCAGAACCCAGGCCACATGCACCCACGACCCACCCACATCCCACCTGCACCGAACCCAACTACCACCCACCTTAAACCACCCAACTAACCCAGATTTGTCACCCTACCCACGAAAAATACCCACCACAAACCGTCCAACACCACCAAAAACCACCACAAATCGTCCAACACCACTAGCAACCACCACAAACCGCCAACACAACCAACAACCACCACCCCCGAAATTCCTCTAACCCTAACATTCCCCCGAAATTCATAAACCCCTAACCCTAATATTCCCCTTCGGTCAAATTTGACTAGAAAACCGTTGACAGCAATGGTTAGTGGCGGCGGCGGTGGTGGTCGAAAGAGGGGAAGAGGAGGGAGGAGTAGACGAAAGAGGAAAAGGAAGAGGAGAGGGAAATAAAAGGAAGGAGGAGACGAGAGAAGAGAGGAACGAAGGAGGAGATCAGGGAGAATGAGGAGAGAGAAGAGGGGGCGGAGAAAATGAGGGAGGAGTGAAAGGACGAGCAGGAGAGAGAGAGGAAAGGGGACGGAGTGAGGTGAGAGGCTGTAGAAAGGGGAATGTTAGGGTTAAGGGTTTATAAGGGGGGCGTTTTTTTTTAAAAAAGAAAGCCACCGGTTTTGAACCGATGGGTTTTATTTTTTTTCCCACCGGTTCAAACCGAACCGGTGGCAATACCCACCCCACAAAATCCCGCCCATTTCCCCCTATATTTTCCCACCGGTTCAACCGAACCGGTGGCCATTTGGCGGTGTCAATTTCTATTTTTCTACTAGTGATCATCACACACTTCAAGTTTGTAAACCAATTATAAAAGTCTTAACAATAACGACTATGAAGTGTACTAGTAAAAAAATCACTCAAGCCTCTGAACAACATTAGTCACTTCGTAGATCAATGGACCGATTTTAGTTTTACTTTGGAGTAGTAAATTAAATGGGTTTGGATCTAATTTTCTCGGATCAAACCAATCCAATTCAAATCAGACTAGTAGTTAGATCGACGTATCGTTTAGTTTCCTTCGAGCTTCCTTGATCTTATATTCTTAAAAGATGGAAATGGTCGATCGATGTTGACACTGTATAAGGGTTGTTTAGGTACATCACACTTATTTTTTACCAGTTAATACAAAAATAAGAGTATAAAATTTATTAGGGGGGTGATGGACGGGCATGGCACGACACGTGAATTAGACTGTGCATGGCTCGTTTTATTAAAAATTGGCACAAGACCAACACGGCTGTAGACATCCATTTGTGTCTCCCCAAAACCAAACCCAGTGATGAGTACCTTTCGCGTCGAATCATAATCGAATGAAACGAAAGTGTGGAAAAGTCTAGTGTTGCGGAAAGTTTTTATTTCTTTTCTCTTCTCTCTGTTTTTGAAAACTTATTTTAAGAAAACAGTCAATCCAGTTTTGTTGGACCATTATAAGGGTCAAATAGTAGTGTAGTTGGATGGGGTTTGCAAAGACCTTTCCAACGATATATTATAAGCCCAATTCCGATGAATATTGAGGAAGTTATGGCCAATTTACTAAACTGGGCCCGGTTTGAGCTTTATGTACGGCCCAATGATCTAGGGGAGGGCCTAATATGATTTATCATTCCTAATGCAATTAGGAATGGTTTTAGTCTTCTAGATTCTTCTAGAAGGTTCTTTTCATTCCTAATTCAATTAGCATTGATAAATTGACTTTCGTTGACTTTTCAGAGTTTTAATCAAAATCAAATAGCATTTTCGAGGAAATTATATTATTTTATCCTCCAGTACGGTAAACTTATCGGATTTTCGAAAACGCGTTGGAATCAGGCTTGGCGCCTAACCCTAGGCCTTGGCGCCTGGAACCAGGCCTAGCGCCTGGCGCCAGCTAGCCAGGGTTGGCGCCAGCCCTGTTTTTTGAGCGTCAGACTCTGTTTTGTTTAATTATCTTTTTGGCTGATTTTCTCTATAAATATCGTATTAAAAACTCCGTTTTCATTCATCAAATACACCTATTCTCACTAGTCATTCACCAATTATCATCATCTACATTCATTCACCAATTGATTTCATTCATCTCTCTTAAACATTCAATTCTTTCTTTCTTTGTTTTCCATACAAAATTCCGCATTCACAAGATTTAGATACACCTAGCCATATTCGAAGTTGCCTTCGCCCTAGACGTGAAAGGTTTTAATTTCTGAGGGTTTGGTCCCAAATCTCTATTTTAATTATTTATTTAATTGTTTTGATTATTATTTTCCTTGAAGTTACTAACGTGTGTATTTTGTTATTAGAAAGAGGTACGAGGCATCAAAGTAAGTGCTTTAATGGTTTTTATTGATGTTATGATGTAGATATCATGTTTATATTGTTATTATGATATTCCTAGTATCATGTCTAGGGTAATTTTAATATTAAATATGATTTCTGCGATGCTTCCTATATTCTTCCTAATATTTATGATTGTTAGTATCATGTTAGGGTTAAAGATTTGATTTTTATTGCCTAGTGACATGCTAGGGTTTGTTATTAATCTTGTTAGTATCATGCCTAGGATCTTGCTATTATTATTACGCTTTAATATTAACATGAACATGATTATGATTATAATTGTTATAATTTATGATGATTATGAATATTATTATTTTATTTATGATGATTATTATTATGATGATTATAATTTTATTGTCGTGATTATAATTAATTTGTTATGTTGCTTGATATTTATTGTTATTGCTTGATCACACCTTTTATGCATGTTTAAAGGGAATTTTGTACTTGTCATCACGCTTAATAAGATATTTAATAATCTTGTTAGGGTTAATGTGATTATAATTCAAGTGATCGCCAATAATAGTTTATTTGTGCATTAATATTCAACCAACATAGATTAAACAGGTTTAGGGTTAATCCTATTGATTGCATGTTAATCAGAAAGCGCACATGAATACGATCAGAATAAAGTAGAGGCCTATTATTAGGGCAGGTTCAATCTCTTTTAGGTTGGATTTGTACCTTCATCCCCGAACCCTTATTTGGTTCATGACCTTATGGAGTTGACGATCTCTTGGATCGTTAAGGGGTGTAACCTTCACCTCGTGAACGGTTTACAAGTTCCTTAAAAACTTGTTGGCGACTCTTTTGCTCTATCTTCTTCCCTTTTGGACGCCACCGTACTTTAGTGTATGATCACAGTGGGGTTCAAGCTAGTGGGATTCAAAGGCTTGAAATTATTCCCTACAACGACACGACTATTTTATGGCCTGATCTAGACACGACTCACTTGAACCCATATTGAGTTGACACAACATATGGGCCTACACGACACAGTCCATGCCTATCTTTGTCCAATAATTTTTAGTCCATGTCCACTTATTTATTCTTTCTTCCTATTCTTTTTAAGGTTTTACATTTGCGTTGACTTGTAGTTGATTATATTTTAATCAGATTTTTTTTAATATAATTTTCATGTATGTAGTAGGCAACACATGTCAGCTAATAAAGAGAAATTAAAATAAATTCATTATTGAGAGAGAACTGTTAAAAATCTTCAAAACTTTTTTTCTAAATTGGAGGCACCTAATTATCCTAATTGACAATTGATTAGATTTACAATTTCATCAACTCAGAATGATCAGTTAATCAACTGTCAGACTCACAGGCATGACAAGCACCAGGACCCAATCTAAAAAAAAACATTGTTTTAATATTAAAAAATATCACGAATTATCAAAACTTCTGCATATTCATACAAAATCCATATAATTAGGTGATTTTTTTTAATCTTAATAAAAAATATTGTCATACTATTATTATTATTATTATTATTATTATTATTATTATTATTCAATAAATGATACACTATTTTTATAATTTATTTTAAATTTAAATGGGAAGCAGTAAAATTAATTCAATTATTTTAGTTTTAAATAATGCATTTTTTTATTATTAATTTATGAATTTATAAGTGTAAAAATCAACTTATTTATCACTTAATTCATATTTTGTCAATCTAGCACATGAAATCTTTTTATCCAATGATGAAATCTGAAATTAAAAATAAATTCGATAAAAAATAATACTATATGTTTATTAAAAATATATATATATAACAATAATTTTAATAAAATATTATAAATGACTTATCCGAACAAAAGGCTGCAAACGATACTTCTATATCGTTGTATCATCACACAAGTTTGTATTGAATCTACCATAAATTTTAGAATTATATAGGGCGTTGGAAAATAAATAGACAAGGCTTGAAATGCATTAAATAAAAGAGAATAAAGAAATCACAAAAATAATAAAATATACGGTACTTTTTTGATTTACTATCATATATTAGTTTTATATAATAATCTATTGTTCGTAAATCATTTTATGTAAATTGTTAATTCGTAAATAGTTTCATGTAAATTATAAATTCTTAAATAGGGTTATGTAATAATATATTAATATTAACATTGAAAGTTAAATTAATATTATAAATATAAAAATCAAATTTACTGATCACACTCAATATTTTTGAAATATTTTTTTTGTCTCTATCTAGAAAAGTTTTCGTTCCAAAATTAGATATGTAATATGAAATTATTAATAAATTAATTTGATTAAAAAAATGATAATAATAATTTATGAATTTGTAACTAACCTGCCACAATTAAAATTTTTCCTCATTTTATGTCTTCTTTATCTATCATGTCCTCCTATTTGCTCTCGAGAAACAAGCACTCGAAATTCATGTCCGGGTGCTTGTCTCTCAAATGAATCACACGAGATTTTTTTCAAGAGAAAAAACCTATAAAAATATTTTTTTTAACTATAAAAATATGAATACCTCATATAAATTAAGTCAACTATAATATAATTATTAATGTTATAGTTGACTTAATAAAAAAAATTTAGGTTTACTATTGATTATAAAATTTTAAAACATTTATCACTTAGAAACTTAAAAAGTTAGAATTCACCAAAGAGAATTTTCCATTAAAATAAAATAAAAAAAAATTGTATGAATGAATTGTGACAGGTCTAATAAGTCCTCCAAAAGAGCATATTTGTGGAAAGTTAAACATGTATTTTTTTTTGTCACACCCCAAGTGCTTTAAAAAGATATTTAATCAGATCATGGATTGTGTGTGTGTGTGTTTTTTTTTTCTATCTTTATTTTTAGGTGGTCATGTGGTGGCAGGGGATTGGGTAGGTGCGTCAATACCCGAAAACAAGCCTTAATTTATGTTGGATTTTCTTTAAGGTCATGTTAAGTTTTCTGTAGCAATTTGATCCAGTATTTGTATTTAATCCCAATCTCTTTGTGTTTGAAGTGCATCTTATGGGTATTTTTTACATAAGATTTTGAGATATCAAGTTAGTTTTTTTGATAGTATAATGATTGGCTTTGAGTTAGGTAAGTTTTTGCTAGCTTCTCGATCTATAATACATTAATACATAATAATGGAATAGAATAAAGGTTGTACGAAAGGAATTTTGGAATGCAAATGTGGATTGTGCAGTATACTTTATTTAAGTAAGATTTTTCTTAGCTAAAAGTTTTTAAAAGGTATGTAGAAAAACAAGTAACCTAGAAAATTAGAGATTTTTTTTTCATATATTAATGTTTTTGGTACATGTATTCGATGGTGTAGACACCTAAAAATGTCCCCCCAAAACCAAACCCGTTGATGAACACCTTTCACCGCCACTATTGGTCGAGTTGAGTATTTAATCTTTGGAGAGCTTAAATCCATGTTCTATCCAATATATTTCATGAACCAATCCAATTTCTATCTCATTTCCCTAAACCATAACCTATTTTCCACTTTTCGTGTCCACATCGCAAAACTGAGAGAAACTGATTTTATGGCTATAAATTTTTTATCAAATTATAATTTTTTTTGATAGGCCTTTAAATAAGCTTTCCAACCATATATCATAAGCCCAATTCCGAGCTATAACGAAAAAATATGAGCAAAACATTAAACTCGGCCCAAAACCGACACCCTTCTACTAAAACGGCCATATCTTAAAATCTAAAACTTATTTTGACCTGATTTCAATTGGGTTAAAAAATAGACTTGATAATATTTCCAATTATATATTATATGCTTCATTCCGAGTTACGGATCAAAAGTTATGATAATTTTAAAAACGCTTAAAAAAACTGGAATTACCGCGCAGCAGCTAAAATGCCGCGACGCGGCAAGATCTGATGTGGCACGGGAGAAATTCCCATGACACGATAATTTGGAGGGGATTTTCATGTTTTTTAGTGCCCCGTTACTTGGCATATGTACCGTGACCCGGCGCCATATGCCGTGACACGGTGGACTTTGCCGCGTCACGGCGTTTTCTGCCGTGTCACGGTGCTTAAAACTTCCCCGCGTCACGGGGAACTGTGCCGCGACACGGGAATTACTTCCGTGTCACGGTAGGAATTCCCGTGTCACGGTGCCATTGCTGTTACACGGGACAACTCCGTGTCTTTTCCGCGTAATCCCTTCACGCGTTTTTACTCCCGTAGGTCAAATATTTCCCGCGTCACTCTATTTTTCCCCGCGTCACGCTAATTTCCCCCGTGTCGCGGTAGAATCTACCGTGTCACGGTAGCCTTTTTTAGGGTTTTTATCTTTTTAGGGTTCCGTGTGTTCCCTCTGCTCATTTTCCCTATAAATACCCCCCTCATTTCTGCAGTTCGGGGCACCAATAATCATTCTCTCTCACCTTACACCAAAAATCATTCTCTTATCCCTCTTTAACCTAATTTCTAGCCTCCTTATTCTTCCATAATAATTCCCCTATGCACTCCAAGGAGTCTATACTTAACCCGAGGTTCCGTCCTTAAACCAAGGCGTGAAAGGTACAAATAACTGAGGGTTTGGACCAAATCAACTCTACTTTTTATTTAATTTAATTTTCATTTACTTTGTATTTTCATTGAAGTTACTAACAGTTTATTCATGATGTAGCAATTCAAAGGAACGCGCAGAATGTGAGTAATTAATTAATTTAATTACTCTTATTTTTAATATTGCTAGTATCATGATTAAGGTTGTTATTATTATTATTATTTGATTTGACTCACGTTATTATTGTTAAATTGCTTCCAATATTAATGTTTATTCTATTATATTTATTGATCACCATATTGCATGTTTAAAGGGAATATGTAATTGAAAATCACGCCTAATAAGATAATTTGGACAACCGGTTTAGGATCCTATTAATCTTATTATTAATTGAAGTGATCGCCAATATTTTAGAATTATGTGTGCATTAATCTTAAACCAATTTATTTAAATAATAGTTTGGAGCGAATTGAATTATTGTTTGTATGCCTTTGAGATCACAGGAGTGCTTTTCAATATAAGAATCGAGTAGAGGCCAATACGGGCGAATGTGACTCCATGACTCACTTCGTACCATCATCCCCGATCCTCCTTTCGTGGTTCCGAACCATATGGAATTAGTAATCTCATGGATTATGAATGGGGTGTAACCTTCACGGGTCAATCGTTGTTTCCTATCGTTGTCCCTTATTCGTGGTTGCCTTTTATGATCCGTGAACGGTTTACAAGTTCCTTAAAAACTTGTTGGCGGCTCCCTACTTTCCTTGTCCCTAATCGTATTATGTCAATTCCCACTTCCTATGAGTGTCAAGCATATTCACACATGCTTTTTACGTAGGCGCACTTCGAATGACGCCTAAAATTTGGCGACTCCACTGGGGAGGATTCTAAGGATTTCACTTATGTGGAACGGCCTCCCACTCCTTTGGATGTGAAGGACAGACTCCCTGAAATTTTCTCCACTGCTAATATTCCAAAGTTCAAGCCTACTGACAGTCCAATATTCCATTTGAATGCGTTCTCTGCAACCATGGCTCGTAAGGGATTGGACGTAACACTCTTCCCTACGGTGTTCCCTCTCTCCTTAGAACATGCTTGCCAACAATGGTTTTATTCCTTAGATGCCAAGCATACTGCGACTTGGCAAGATGTCACCGACAGTTTCATGAATCGTTACAAGTGTAACATTCAAACCAAAACTTATGAACGTGAACTCTCCATTCTCAAACAGAAAGAGAATGAAGGCTTCACCGCTTACCTGAACAGGTGGAGGGAAACAACTTCACTCTTGGTAGATCCTCCCAAAGAAAGAGAGATGGTTCGCCTCTTTATTTAAAATCTGACTCATAAATATAGGGAACATCTCAAATTTCTTCCACTGAACACTTTCGAAGCTGTATACGACATCGGCATCAATATCGAGGATGAGCTATTAAAGACTGCTGGTAGTAACAATAATAAAACTTGGAAAAACAAGAAGAACAACCATCCTTCTTCTTCGTCTTCTAAGCACGAAAATACTACCAACAATATAAGCCGAGTTGATATCAATGAAGTGTTAGCTCTTGATGCTCCATTGCCCAAGAAGAAAAGAACTTACACTCATTTAGGAATGACTTATGATGCGGCCTTTGATCGCCTTTACGGTCAAGGCTCGATCACGCCTATTGGACCATTTCCAGAGCCAAAACCTGAAGAAAGGAGCGCCAAATGGAATCCCAATGCCTATTGCAAGTACCATCAAGGAAGGGGCCACACTACAGAGCAATGTTGGAATTTGAAGGACGTCATTCAAGACTTGATGGATGCAAACAAACTTCCTGTCCCTCCAGGCGGCAAGAAGTAATGAATACAAGGCACGCAGATCCTTCGTGCAAGATTTCATGATTTCTTTCTTTATCATTCCCCCATTCATGTCTAGCATAGGTTTTCCACTTTGAATTTTTTTTATATGTTTCATGTGTTTCGTTCACCTTTTCCATTAATAAAATGAGCAATTTTCCTTTACGTCTCGATCATAGAATTTTTCATTCATTCATTCATTCATTCTCAAAAAAAAAAAAAAAAAAAAAAAAAAAAAAAAAAAAAAACATCAATTACCGAACTAAACCCAAGGTACACCAATGACTTGAGGCACCTTTGCAACCATGTCATTCCCTGTTAACCGTTCAATCACATTCCATTTCTTCATCAACCATTTTGAGCCTCGTCTAACGTTTGGCCTTCATTTCTTCAAACCACATTCACTTAACCCTGGGATTGGAAGATGTGTAATTGTATAACATTCAAAAATAAAGTAAAAAAAAAAAAAAAGAGAAAGCAGCAAAGTAACAATAAAACAATGTCTAAAGGCAAGTGTGCCAATGTCTGTGATATGAACACGTCTCAAATTGCGTCTCTCATCGAGTGCTTGGTACCGTGCCTGAGAAACATGAATGCTAAGTGAGTGATGGACCGCATGATCTGAGATTGTCTACATTGATTTAAAAGAAAAAAAAAAGAAATTCAAAATAAAAAAAAAAGAAGAAAAAAAGTTGAAAATAAACTTGCAAAATTCAAAATTTTCAAATTCAAAATTACACATCTTGGGGATTCTCTCGGGTCTTGAGCCTTTTATCCCTTTCTTCCTTAAACCATCAACTTAACCACATTACAACCCTTGAAAGACCTCTTTGAGGTGTACATACACTTGTGCAAAGTTTGGTTAGAGCTACGTTCGGCCTGATTCCTAACGGATACGTAGGCAACCTCACATTGAGGTGCGGCCACATTCACATTCATATCTATACATGATCGAGTCAAAGAATATCCAATACTTATCCTTACCCATTTAGAGCTAGACTTGGGGGCTTGAACCCAAATCACATTATCTTACCCAGCCTGAAGAGTCATCATCTTTAACTCTTCTCACATCTCTTTCCATCGCCATAACCCTTGCAGCCAGCCTTAGTATCACATTCACACACTTCACTCACACATACATATCCATATAAATCATCCTTCCCTTTAAGAACCCTTTATCATGAAATCTTGTTTCAACACTGTGCATGTTTCATCATATTTAAAGAAACATTGTATACTTGCTTAGCTTCCTGACCTGAGCAATGTTCATTGTTTCGCATAATGTGCTAAGAAACATTTATATATCAATGATTTTTAATCATACAAAGCATATCGTGCTTAACTCTTTGACCTAAGCAACGTTCATTATGCAATAATCACTATACGTGCTTAGCTTCCAGACCTAAGTGACGTTCAAAATCGCTTCTTTACACCATATATGATGCTTAGCTCCATGACTTAAGTTCATTCATCTATCGTGTCACATGATGTAATTGTCCTTAGCCTCTTAGCCTAAGAGCTTGCATCTTGCATACATTATTTGCAGGACAAGCAATTCAATCCATACGATTCATTTCGTCTTGCTCAAGTAGGAAGTTCAAAACTTCTTTCCTTTTTCATTATTTTATTTTGGGGAAGTTCAAAAACTTTTTCCAAGTTTTCATCGAAGGAAGTTCGAAAATAAAAGTTCAGTTTTCACATCTTTCTTTTTCGGGAGAAAGTCGGTACCCTCCACTCATGACAAAAATTGACGGAAATTTTTTGCTTTTGCATCTTCGTTTGCTTGTGTCTACACACACACATATACACACACACACACACTCACAAGTCATACACATGTCATGTCAAGATAAACTTGGTCAAGTCTTTTGCTTTTGCATTTTTAATTGCTTGTGTCAGTACACACACTCACTCAAGACACACACAATCACAAGTCATACACATGTCATGTCATGTCAAGTCAAACTTGGTCAAGTCAGTTGGTCAAGTCAATCATAGTCTATACGAGTCCCCTGGCAAATTTTATTTTGTAGGTCTTATCTACAGCCCACGTCCGGGGACAAGCGGACCATTTACAACCCACGTTCGGGGACAAGCGAACCAAGTACAGCCCACGTCCGGGGACAAGCGGACCATCTACAGCCCACGTCCGGGGACAAGCGGACCACCATCATTTCAGGACGCAAGGTTCTCGATACACAGAGACTTGCAATCTCATCATCTTTCGACTTTCCTCAAGCATGGAAAGTATTATCCGGTGGATTTTTCTTCAAGTATAGAAAACCGCCAAATCGGCTTTCCTCAAGCATGGAAGGCATTATCGGTGGAACTCTTCAAGCATAGAATGACACCATATTCATCAGTCGGCTTTCCTCAGGCTTGGAAAGCGTTATCGGTGGATTTTTCTTCAAGTATAGAAAACCGCCAAGTCGGCTTTCCTCAAGCTTGGAAAGCGTTATCGGTGGATTTTTCTTAAAGTATAGAAAACCGCCAAGTCCGCTTTCCTCAAGCATGGAAAGCATCATCGGTGGATTTCTTCAAGCATAGAATGACACCAAATTCAAACGACGACTTTCCTTAAGCATGGAAAGTATTATCCGATAGGTTTCTTCAGGCTTAGAAAACTACCAAACTCCTCAGTCGGCTTTCCTCAAGCATGGAAATCGTTTGAACAGACGTCAACCGGTGGATCTCTTCAAGCATAGGAAGCTACCAAGCTCATTTGCCACCAATACATTGGTGTTAGATAAGCATTCTATCCCTTTACTCTTTTATCTGTAGAACTAACACTTTTCAGCAGGTACCCGGCGTATACAGAATGATTTAGGATCGCAGAACGTCTTTAATCATTCTCCGTCCCTATCGGCTACTTTGACTATCGTTTTCGAAACTGACGTTTCTACAAACTCAGTCAAAGTGGGGGCTTCTGTAGACACCTAAAAATGTCTCCCCAAAACCAAACCCGTTGATGAACACCTTTCACCGCCATTATTGGTCGAGTTGAGTATTTAATCTTTGGAGTGCTTAAATCCATATTCTATCCAATATATTTCATGAACCAATCCAATTTCTAGCTCATTTCCCTAAACCATAACCTATTTTCCACTTTTTGTGTCCACATCGCAAAACTGAGAGAAACTGATTTTATGGATATAAATTTTTTATCAAAATATTATTTTTTTGGATAGGCCTTTAAATAATATTTCCAACCATATATCATAAGCCCAATTCCGAGCTATAACGAAAAAGATATGAGCAAAACATTAAACTCGGCCCAAAACCGACACCCTTCTACTAAAACGGCCATATCTTAAAATATAAAATTTATTTTGACCTGATTCTTATTGGGTTAAAAATTATACTTGATAATCTTTCCAATGATATATTATATGCTTTATTCCGAGTTACGGATCAAAAGTTATGATAATTTTAAAAACGCTTAAAAAAACTGGAATTACCGCGCAGCAGCTAAAATGCCGCGACGCGGCAAGATCTGACGTGGCACGGGAGAAATTCCCGTGACATGGTAATTTGGAGGGGATTTTCATGCTTTTTAGTGCCCCGTGAGTTGGCATAAGTACCGTGACCCGGCGCCATATGCCGTGACACGGTGGACTTTGCCGCGTCACGGCGTTTTCTGCCGTGTCACGGTGCTTAAAACTTCCCCGCGTCACGGGGAACTGTGCCGCGACACGGGAATTACTTCCGTGTCACGGTAGGAATTCCCGTGTCACGGTGCCATTGCTGTTACACGGGACAACTCCGTGTCTTTTCCGCGTAATCCCTTCACGCGTTTTTACTCCCGTAGGTCAAATATTTCCCGCGTCACTCTATTTTTCCCCGCGTCACGCTAATTTCCCCCGTGTCGCGGTAGAATCTTCCGTGTCGCGGTAGAATCTACCGTGTCACGGTAGCCTTTTTTAGGGTTTTTATCTTTTTAGGGTTCCGTGTGTTCCCTCTGCTCATTTTCCCTATAAATACCCCCCTCATTTCTGCAGTTCGGGGCACCAATAATCATTCTCTCTCACCTTACACCAAAAATCATTCTCTTCTCCCTCTTTAACCTAATTTCTAGCCTCCTTATTCTTCCATAATAATTCCCCTATGCACTCCAAGGAGTCTATACTTAACCCGAGGTTCCGTCCTTAAACCAAGGCGTGAAAGGTACAAATAACTGAGGGTTTGGACCAAATCAACTCTACTTTTTATTTAATTTAATTTTCATTTACTTTGTATTTTCATTGAAGTTACTAACAGTTTATTCATGATGTAGCAATTCAAAGGAACGCGCAGAATGTGAGTAATTAATTAATTTAATTACTCTTATTTTTAATATTGCTAGTATCATGATTAAGGTTGTTATTATTATTATTATTTGATTTGACTCACGTTATTATTGTTAAATTGCTTCCAATATTAATGTTTATTCTATTATATTTATTGATCACCATATTGCATGTTTAAAGGGAATATGTAATTGAAAATCACGCCTAATAAGATAATTTGGACAACCGGTTTAGGATCCTATTAATCTTATTATTAATTGAAGTGATCGCCAATATTTTAGAATTATGTGTGCATTAATCTTAAACCAATTTATTTAAATAATAGTTTGGAGCGAATTGAATTATTGTTTGTATGCCTTTGAGATCACAGGAGTGCTTTTCAATATAAGAATCGAGTAGAGGCCAATACGGGCGAATGTGACTCCATGACTCACTTCGTACCATCATCCCCGATCCTCCTTTCGTGGTTCCGAACCATATGGAATTAGTAATCTCATGGATTATGAATGGGGTGTAACCTTCACGGGTCAATCGTTGTTGCCTATCGTTGTCCCTTATTCGTGGTTGCCTTTTATGATCCGTGAACGGTTTACAAGTTCCTTAAAAACTTGTTGGCGGCTCCCTACTTTCCTTGTCCCTAATCGTATTATGTCAATTCCCACTTCCTATGAGTGTCAAGCATATTCACACATGCTTTTTACGTAGGCGCACTTCGAATGACGCCTATAGATGAGCTTTTGTGATCGTCACTTAACCTTTGACAAATTTTATTTCAATCATGTCGAGTTATTTGTAATGTTATTATATAATTGTTAATCAAGCTCAAATTATGTCAAACTTTGCTATAAAAACTACCATTTTTTTATAGAATGGAATAAAGTTTGGAGGAGGAGAATATTTGTGCGCTTTTTCTTTAGCACATTTCTTAGTGGAAAATTTGCAAATTGCAGTCATTTAAAGTTTGTATTTTGCAAATTGCAGCCATTTTAAAAAAATATTGCAAATTGCAGCCCAAAATTTGTTATAAATTGTAAATTGCATCCCGATTTAAATTTTTCATCGGTTAACATGTTGAAAAAATCCAGTTAAGGTTTAATGGGCCATTTTAGTTCTTAAGGGACCAAATTGACTCGAAATTAGCAAAAAAAAAAACGTAAGTGTTATGTTTTGCTTAAAAAAAAAGTATCGATTTGTGGGCAACTAATTTTTTTTTCTGTAAAAACGAGGCACTTACGTTATGTTTTTGGTAATTCCGACCTCAATTCAGAACTTAAGGACTAAATGACCCATAAAATCTTAACCAAATATTTTTCGATACGTAAATCGATGAAAAAGTTAAATCGAGCTGCAAGTTACAATTTATAACGACTTTTATGCCGCAATTTGCAATTTTTTAAATGGCTGATATTTGCAAAATATAAACTTTAAATGGCTGCAATTTGCAAATTTTCCTTTCTTAGATAAATTGAATAATTTTAAATTGCTAAATGATATGTCCATTTTATATAGTGTCTTACCCCCGTCCCTTGGTCGTTATTAGTAGTGTTTTTGGCTCTTTCGGACCACTTTTATTACTAATTTGTGTTTTCTAGTGTTTTCGTAGTTTTAGTTGTATTTTACAGGAAATTGCACTCTTGGAGCATTTTCCCGGGCTTTATGGATCAACTACGGAAGCTAGAAGGACACGACCACTTTTGAAGCCCAGGATCGGTGAGAGCCGGTGATTAAGGGCTCGGTAATTGGGATCTCGAGGTTTTGGACCGAGTATTCAAGACCCGAAGAGGAAATCCGGATTGGGCCGAGAAATCAAGCCCAATCGAAGTCCGAGCATCAAGGTGAAGCAAGGGCCCGATCGGGCAACCTCTAGCACGATCGGGCGCGGCGCTCTAGTGCTGTGCGTGGCTTATAGCGCACCCGATCGTGCGAGCCTCTAGCACGATCGGGCAACGCTGATGGGAAGGAACGCGAAGAAAAAGGCGGGCCCGATCGGGCGACCCTTCGCCCGATCGGGCACGCGTTTTTTATAGGACCTGATTAGTTAGCCTTAATTTTTGTTTTAGAAAAACGTTTAAGTATGATTTTTGTACGGATTTTTAGATTACCTTCTTTCTTAGACTTTCTCTCTCTACTTAGAATATTTTCTCTTTCTAAAATTCTCTCTCAACTTTTGTTCTTAATTACTTCCATTAATCCAATTTTCTTTTGGTAACAATTTCTTCCTTTTTAATTTCAGCTATTTTACTTGCTTCTTTGATTATGCTTTTATTTAATTATTTGATTAGTTTAGTTATGATGATGCGTGAGTAGTTTAATTCTAGGGTTTATGGGGATCTATAATTAATATGAAGGGATAATTTGTTATTATTGATTATTGGTATTGCACGATAATTTCTTATTGAATTGTTTTAATTCTTTGCAATTAGATTATGAATCGAGCAGATGTAATTTGATTGTGAATGTTTAGCAATATTGAATTGATGAATCGAGCAGATGTTAATTTAATATTAAAGGCTATTTTTAATAGGAACTTAGATCTAGTAAATTGCGAGAGCCTGTTAGATCTATGTTGATTAATAAATTGCGAGAGCCTGTTAATCATGTTATTTGTGCAATGTTAATTATTAATTATTATGTTTTATCCTGGAATATTAATTATTGGTGAACCTGTGACCCTAGGCTTCCTTATTATTGTTTCTTTTCTCCCTAAACTTATTTTTCGTAGTATAGAATTTATTCCCAAAAATATTGGTTACTTAGATAATTTAGATTACAATAAATAATTAGGAGTAAAAAGACTTGTTTCCTTGTGGAGTTTGACCCTACTTCCCTATCTACATTAGTTAGAGGATTTAGGTATTACTTTTGATTAGGGGATACGATTTTACCCTGTCACTAAACAAATCCAAATGATTGATAGCTTTCTCCATATTTGAAAACGATTTAGCGCTAATTGCTACTCCATATATAGTTCTAAAAGTTTGAGCTACAAATATTGCAATTATTATAGAAGTGTTAAATATGGAAGAGAAAATATAGAGGGACGAGGGAAGATTTTTACGTTATATTTCATATTCCATCTAGTACGGGATATATATACATGTACATTACCTAGGATTCCATCAACTGATAAGACCAAATACCCAACTCTAGAGTATTCTAGATAGTACATGGGATAATAGTCATCCATATTTAGATATCTTCATAACACTCCCCCTTAGATGACTATATATTGAATAAAACAATAACTAACATTTACTATAAAACCCGTACAAAATAATACACTATAATGCGCATATGATGTTGCCTCGTTAAAAACCTTACCAGGAAAACCCAATAGGAAAAAACCATGGTTAAGAAAAAAAAAAAGTGCAGCGCGCATTAACTCCCCCTTATGACTACATCACTTTTGATCTTTAAGACGATGCAATCCAATGTCGTAAGCTAACGTTTTGAATGTTGTTGTCGGAAGATCCTTAGTAAATAAGTTTGCTAAATTCTCACTTGAACGAATCTGCAATACATTTATGTCTCCATTCTTCTGAAGATCATGAGTGAAGAAAAATTTGGGTAAGATGTGCTTTATTCTGTCGCCTTTGATGTATCCTTCCTTAAGTTGAGCAATATAAGCTGCGTTATCCTCATATAAAGTTGTTGGTGCCTCTTTCCCAGATGATAAACTACAAACTTCTTTTATATGTTGAACTACCGACCTTAACCATACACATTCACGACTAACCTCGTGAATTGCTAAAATCTCAGTTGGAAGAAGTAGCTGCAATGGTTTGTTTCATGGAATGCCAAGAAATGGTAGTACCACCATATGTGAACACATATCCAGTTTGTGACCGACCATTATGAGGATCAGATAAATAACCTGCATCTGCAAAACCAATCAAATTTTCTTTGGGCAACTTTGGGAAAAATAAATCCATATCCTTTGTACCTTGAAGGTAACGAAGTAAATGTTTAATCCCATTCCAATGCCTTCGGGTTGGACATGAACTAAACCTTGCTAATAAATTAACTGAAAATGATATGTCGGGTCGTGTATGGCTTGCAAGGTACATTAGTGCTCCAATTGCACTAAGATATGGTACTTCAAAACCAAGAATTTCTTCATCATTTTCCCGAGGTCGGAATGGATCTTTCTCTACTTCAAGTGATCTTACAACCATAGGGCTGCTCAATGGATGTGTTGTATCCATAGAAAATCTTTTAAGAACCTTTTCTATGTATGTTGATTGATGCACAAGGATTCCATTCTCTAGGTGCTCTATTTGTAACCCCAAGCAGAATTTTATCTTTCCTAGATATTTCATTTCGAACTCTTTCTTAAAATAATTGACAGTCACTAAAATCTCTTCAGGAGTTCCAATGATATTCAAATCATCGACATACACTGCAATTATAACAAATTCCGATCCAAATATCTTTATAAAAATACATGGGCTGGTAGGATCATTCTTATAACCTTCTTTACACAAATACTCACTTAGACGGTTATACCACATATGCCCAATTTGTTTCAATCCATAAAGAGATTTGTTCAATTTAATACAGAAATGTTCTCGAGAACTAGATTTTGCTGCTTCTGGCAGTTTGAATCCTTCTGGGAGCTTCATGTAAATGTCATTATCCAGTGGGCCATATAAATAAGTTGTGACTACATCCATCAAACGTAAGTCAAGTCCTTCTCTTATTGTCAGACTAATCAAAAATCTAAAAGTAGCTGCATCCACCACAAGAGAATATGTCTCCTCATAATCAATACCAGGTCTTTGTGAGAATCCTTGTGTAACTAAGCGTGCCTTATATCTTACAACTTCACCCTTTTCATTTCTCTTTCGCACAAAGACCCATTTACATCCCACTGGCTTTACACCTTCAGGTGTACGGACTACAGGCTCGAATACTTCTGTTTTTCCAAGAGATTTTAATTCTGCTTCAATTGCTTCTTTCCATTTTGGCCAATCATTTCTTTGTCAACATTCTTCAATGGATTTTGGTTCATGATCCTCATTATTATCTATAACATCTAATGCTACATTGCATACAAAAACATTATCGACGTCGATTTGATTTCGGTTCCATGTAATTCCAAACATGATATAATTTGTTGAAATTTCTTTATTATCAGGTACCTGAATTTCTTCTTGTATCATATCTAAAGTATCTTCTGGAGATCCTTCGGAAATTGTTTCTTCAATTTGACCATCATCAATCAATGCTCCTTTTCTTTTCCAAGGATTCTTATCTTTGGAACCTATTGGTCTTCCACGTTTCAGACGTGGTTTAGACTCATTAGCAAATTTATTTTTTCCTTCTGGGACATCTATTTTAAATGGAGCATTTACAGCTGGAATATGTGACTTGGTCACTCTTTTTGGGTCAGCAAACGAGTCTGGCAATTGATTCGCTAAACTTTGTAAATGAATTATCTTTTGAACTTCCAAATCACATTGTTTAGTTCGAGGATCAAGATAGGATAATGATAATTCATTCCATTTAATTTCTTTTTCCAGCTCTCTCTTTTCTCCCCCTATTGTTGGGAAAAGTGACTCGTTAAAATGACAATCTGCAAAACGAGTCGTAAATAAATCCCTTGTTATAGGTTTAAGATATTTAATTATTGACGGGGATTCAAACCCAACATATATCCCCAACTTCCTTTGAGGACCCATCTTAGAGCGTTGTGGTGGAGCTATTAGAACATAAACCGCACATCCAAAAATTCTTAGATGGAAAATATTTGGTTCCTGACCATAAACCAATTGTAATGGGGAGAACTTGTGATAACTTGTTGGCCTAATGCGAATTAGTGCTGCTGCATGTAATATAGCATGTCCCCAAGAAGAAATTGGGAGATTGGATTTCATAAGCAATGGTCTAGCAATTAACTGAATACGTTTTATTAATTAATGACTCCAAAAGAAAGTTGCTAAGTTTAGATACTCAACTTCTTTTGATAAAAAATGTGGGTCCCTTGTCAATATTCTAATATATTTTGTAATTTATTTAAGTTTTAACCTTTTTTTAATCTTATAATATTTGATATTAAAAAAGAAATGGATTTGGTGGGCCATAAATTGAAAGTAATATTTGTATACTTTAAAGAGTCTCATTATTGAAAAATTAGACTTTACATAAGTTGCTAAATTGAGAAGTGGGTATAGTATCACCATTGGAGGTAAAAGACAACTCATTTTGTATTCAATAGCCAAATGAGTTTCACCATTGGAGGTGGTCGTAATCTCAACTTTGGAGTATTTATTTATTAATCCAAACTTTATATCCCGTTCGCCAAAAACACTCCAAACTAATCATCCAACCTAATATTACAGGTTTCAAGACACGTGTCAACATATAATTGGAGTAAAATAAATAAATAAAAGAAAAAAAAAACACCAACACAACCACCTACGCCCAGCGCCCAGCCACCAACGGCCAACCCAACCATCTTCAACCCAAGCGTCACCCGCCGCCCTTCTCCTCTTCCGCGGCGCTGCTTAACCACCCACCCCATTCCCTTTAGCCGTTCACTTGACATATGCGTACCTCATGATCAATCGCAGCGACTGGCTCCCTAATTCTAAATAACGCGACCCCTCTAGATTTATTGCCAAATAATCGTTCAATTGACATGATTTTCAACAGATTACTCAACTTCCTTTTGGTTTAGTATGTAAGTGCTCCTTAATCGATGTTTGCTTCGCGATAAATTCTGTTAAGCAATTCTCTCTCTAGTAATCATAGGGTTTCGTTTAGCTTCCTTCTAGAACACCGTAAGTTAAACTTTTGACTCGCGTCCAACGATTGATTACGGTAAAATATTAAAATATTGTTAATGACAATTATAACCCGAGATAAACAAAATCCGTTTCTCAACGAGATCAACTTGTATTTACTCTTCTTTTTCCTACCTTTGTAAAACCAAATATCAGTTTTCCCTCCTTCCTAATCTAATCAGAATATCGGACCCCAATTCGCCGCCGTTCGTCGGAGCTTCTGTCGGAGGTTGAAAGCGCAAGTTTCTGTCGGAGTTTTCCTTCAGGTATATATTTCAGTTGTTCATTGGTATGTTTTCAAAATTAAGATTTTATTTGCAGAATTAATTGTGATTATATATATATAAAAAATAAAATAAAATTACACACTTGTTTAACTACTTTTTTTTTTATTATTATTATTTAGTAATTTTATGCATTTCTCTTGTTCAAATACCATTTATCTCAATTAATTTCATCTGCATTTGTTTGATCAATATATTTCTGGTGTAATTTTGGAAAGAGGGATTATCTTTGCTTACTTTACCATATTTTTGAATTTAGGTCAATTGATATTCATAAAAGTGATTACGTTTAGTTTATAAATAATTTTACGGCCTGTTTGGTATGCGGTAATAAACGAAAAATATAAATAATATAAATTTCAATGTCCATGGTTATGAAATTTCAATGTAAATTGTGTTAAGTTTCCACTGCTATTGGTTGTACATGAATGTGTTGTTGCATTGGTTGTTTTTATTGTTTCCTTAATCAATATATAAAATTTCGCCGGAATTTTATCATGATTGTCAATATTGCATTGGTAATATAATGAGAGGCATTATGTAAAGTATATAAGGTATAATAATCTGAATGGTGGAATTAGTTTACTAAGTACTTTTCAAGTCTACTTTGAGTTTTAGTACAAAAACGATCGTGTCATGGAAATATAGTCAATATTCAGCATATATCTTTTGTTTATAAGCGAGGTATGTAATCTATTAAGACAGTGAAGAGTGCTTGTATGAGTTACCTTATCCTAGTCTGTGAGATTGTGACTTTATGTTTGTTTGCGAAATATGTTATTGATTTAGTGTGTGTATTAGATATGGTATAGCTAGACTTCTTAGTTTCCAATCTGGATGTCTTTTGGCAAATGGTGTTTCGGTATATTGATCAATACATGATTGATGAAGTCTGTTCTAGATTGCAACTTATAAGTTTGAGGAATGGATGTCTGGATCAGGATTAATCAACCATCTAAAGTATGATTAGCAGTCAAAAGTCGTTGAGAACGATTGGTTGAAATATGGAGGTATAAAATAGTCCAGCCATTGAGAAATTTATGTTTTTTCATTGGAAATTTGAGTGATTCCTTTCTGTACATCTAATATTCAACAGCTACTTAGGATGTACTTGGCTAGTGACCGTAATGTCATTATCCCTCTCAACCAATTGCCATTATAAAATATAATTTTTCATTGTTGCGTGATATAGGCACTTTTCCATCCATCAATTAAAGGTATATGGGTTTAAGCCTGATCATGCACAATCAAAATATTGTACCCCTGAGAAGGCCAACTGAATTCCCTCTTTTTGTTTAGGGTGGACTAGCAGCAAAGTAATTACTGCACTCTATAGCTGTTGAATAGCACAGTTTTGCAAACTTATTTAATGATTTTACATAGTCCACAACAGGATATAAAAAACTATGGTTGAAAAGGTTTGGTGAGTTTTCCAGTAATACCTTTTGGTTCACGCCTTATTCTAGCGGATCTTATGGGGAGGGAGTGGTTCTTGTTAGCCACTTACCGCGTCCATCTGAATAGCATCATGGTTGACTTTAGTACAGGTTCTAAAAGTAGAAATAGAATGTGTTGAGATAATGGATGGAAAGAGGAAAAAACAAGCGCAAGAAGTGCTGTGAAAGAGGGAGAATTGTTGATGTGATGGACAGAGAAAATGACATAATAACTTTCAACTCGTGTCTTAAGCTGGAAGGAAAGGAGGATTTTTCTTTCTGGAGCATCTAAATGTTGTAAGATTTTTGTTTCTTTGAAGGGAATAGTTGTTACCTGTTTTCTACTACCCAGGAGGGAGGAGGAGCTAGATATATGAAATGCTGATATAATTTTTGTGGAAAGCAGGTCATAGATGGAAGAAAGAAAGCTTGAACCCATTCATAAAAGTAGTTTCTCAGGCTCACAATGATGCTTGTATCTCCATCAGCCACCTACAAATGATACATTAATCGAAAGAACTTTTTCTTAGAACTCTCCCAGTACTACTGTGTATTGCAACTTTGCAAGTGCTTTTGACCTTCTCCAAATCAGTCTTAAAATATTAAAGGTATAGGTATTTTTATATTAATAAGCATATTGCATGGCTTACAGTAAATGAAATAAAAGCTGTATTTCTTGTGAACAAGCTTTGATTACCTGATCTGAATCGACTGAATGTTGTGTAAGCATAGGCTGTCTTCTACACAAGATCTTTCCTGGTTGTTTGCCTGTGGAGCCATAGCAAATGTCTGATAAAAAACTAGGAACCACATTTGTATGATCTTCAGCTTACACCTCTATGCTGGAGTCAATCACATCCATGTCAAAGGTTATCTAGTTAGCAGGTTCTTTTTAATGAAAATCATTATCGACTGCCTTCTCTGATTACTGTTCACGGGTCCGTACACTCGTGCAATAGGGTCACTATCTTACAAGTTATCCACTTTATAGTTGAAGTCAATGTTTTAATGCTTTGAGTTACTCTTTCTTAAATTGTCACATGTATAACATAAAAGAATAAAAAAAGCATGGCACACTATAACTGTTATTGTGCACCCGATACACGAATGTGCAGGGCACATATCAGTTCCCGTTTAATTTGTAACTTCTACTGGTCTTGGTATGGTATTACTCATAGTAGTGTTCTTTTTGTGGACTCTTTGGCAGAGCTTTCACAGACACTTAAAGTTTTTGACCATTGGAAATGATATGCTCCTATATCAGTTAAGCTGCATATTTTGGGATGTGTGTTGACCCTTTGAAGGTTTTGAGCATAGATCAATTCATGTGCAGTTATGGCTTTGCTGCAATTATATACTTCAATAGTTAGACATGCAAGTCCAAGATTCTCTTTTCTATATATTTTTTATGTTTGTAGAGGATCATTGTTATATTCTAGGTGATTTTTTGTCATCAGTAGTTTACATTGAGCAGCTCTCCCTTAAGCACAAGGTATTAGCTTACAAAGGTGGTGATGTGAAATTGCAGATGGACAGGGAAGTGTCAGAACGTCAAGTGAAAGAACGTTCGAGGACAAGGTGGACAGCTGCCCTTGATAAAATCTTTGCAGACTTGGTTGTGGAGCAGATTCAATTGGGAAATAGGCCAAATAACGTTTTTGACAAGAAGGTGTGGGGCTACATACGTGATGAATTTAATAAGCGAACGGCTCTAAACTTCAATAACAACCAATTGAGAAAGCACCTAGATGTTCTTCGTGCTCGGTATAACCAGGTTAAGTCTGCTTTAGTTCAAAATGATCTCATCATGGAAGATTCATGCTGTGGTGGATTTGATTTATGGGAAGGCATAGAGGTATATCCTCCCTAGTTGTTTCTGCGTTCTTTCTCATCTTTGATGTTGCTATTTCCATTGTTGTTGAATCGGCAGTAATCTGCTTATGCTACTGGACTTTCAGGTTAATCCTAAACCAGAGCCAGCTAAAATCAGGGACTGCCCCATTTATGAGAAATTGTGCACTATATTCGCTGACAATGGTGCTGATGGGAGATATGCCCAGTCAAGCCATTATGAAGAAGTGGAGCATAAATCTAGTGCTAATAATGCTAATCCTCTAGGCTCAAGCTGTGGTATAAAAATTGAGCCACCAACTCCTGAAGCTCCGTTGTTAATGAAATCCATGGATGTCAATACTACTTCCTTTTTGAAGGGAGGTAAGACTGATTGTGAGAAAAAGAGAAAGCATACATCGGATGTGGATCAAAATGATCAACAACGTAGGAACCATAAGATACTTGATTCTATGGCAGAAGCAATGCTAGGTATGATTGACTCCTTTAAGCTGAGGACAATTACAAAGACGGAAAGTAAGGAGAGGTTTTCTATCACAAATTGCATCAAGGCATTGGATGAAATTGAAAACATGGGAGAGTCGTTATACTTTTCGGCTTTGGATCTCTTTGATGACCCTAACATCAGAGAAACCTTCATATCTCTTAAAGGTGTTGACAGAAGATTGAGTTGGTTACAGGTGAAGTGCAGTACTACTAATTGCTTTGAAGTACAAGGGCAAACCAGAGATCATTATTGGACACATTCGGTGCAGATAAACTGATATTGGAGTGAATTTGTTTGTAAGTATCAAGACAAACTAGGGGTAATTCAATGGAAGTAGATAAAGTGATTACAAACATATGTACTATTTTACTGCATCAGCATCACTAAATGAATGGAGTAATGTAAATAGTGCACCTCATTCTTGCACCATGCTATTGTTTCAATAAGGTTAATTAAGGTTGCGTAGAGAAAGTAGAAATATTATGTCGATAATAATGTGATTAATGTCCATGTTTAGCTCACGAATGCAGCTCATTACTGCTGATGGTGCCGATTAATTATTACCATCACAACCATGCATTCTCTGGGTGAGGGGGGGAAAAAAAGAAAAAAGAAAAAACGAGATTCAAAATCTAAAATATCTGCTGAATTCATCAGCATGCTGCATTTTACAAATAATGTTACTTTACAAGAGAAAAAAAAAAAACTAGCAATGACTATTGCAGCACGCTACAATTGACTAATGTTTAACAAAATTGTTACAATTAAACAAGCTAGTAAAAAACATAAGTATAACAAAATTATGGCTTAGTGCCACTCAATCGTCCGCCAATGGTTTAAGAAGATTCTCAACCCTCAAAGGAAAACTATGGGCTATGGAGCATCATTTAGCAACATAAAGTGCTGCAAGGAGTTTGTAGGACATTTGACATGTCAACTAAACAGTGCTGGGCTCTTTCATCCCCATTGAAGATGAATCTTCGAATACTCTTTTATTCGTTGACTGCGTAAAATTGCAACATTTCTGCCTCCACGGGGTGAGTTTCGCCAACAATGACAAGGCAATGCAGTGGATCTCCAAAATCAACAGTTTGCAGTTTCTTCATTGTACCCGCAACAATAATTTGATCCTCACTTCCTAACCGGGCAAAACCCACACAAAGAGTGTCTTCAGTGTAAGCTGCAATCCACATGAAATACACTCAATCGCAGGTCATCAAAGTAGTAAAATTACATATTAACAAAATAAAATGTTCCAGTTAAGAATAAACATAAAAAATCTGAAGCACAACAAAGGGATAGATAAACGTGTGAAGAGAAACAACCTACCTGATTGACCACACTTCTGCTCAACCTCAAGGAGCTGTTCTATTGCAGTTCCAATGGACATGAACCTTGGTGGTTCATAAATCTTTTTTCCCCTGAAAGTAGTTGTAAGTACTGGCATGTTATAATGCAAGTTTAAGAAAGCAACAAATAAAAAGACAAGATTACATTCAGTTGAAACCAGATGTTAACCTGCAGAGAGATTCCAGTGAGGGTTCCTTCACTTTTATATCTGCAATTAACAGAAGACAAATATCTCAGGCGGTGAATGCAGTAGATCCAAAGAGACGTATATATGGTCTATATATCAGGTATATATCCAAGAACATGGCCTGAAGATTATTAATCTAAAGATACAATCATGGTTAAATAGTGTCCATATATAGAACATGGACTCCGGCACAGGGAGAAGTTATGCTAAATGCCTTTATGATACTTTGTAATAATCAATCTAACCATAACAATTGACAATAAGTTTATTAGAAAGACATTAAGGGGGGCGCTGCCGGCTTAAAAAGTATGAGCCGGGGACAAGAACAAGCCTCAGCTTTAAAGGAGAAGCAAAAAAATACAAGTAATAATAATGCTTTCAAGCTACAGGGCGATCTTTTACACAAAATCAAATTAAGTTGAACAATGCTCCAAATGTGTCTGGCCCTAATAACACAAAAATTATGTCACTAAGGCTCAACATTTCAACACAAGCATTTGTGTAGGGTTCTTAACAAGTCAGCATACAAAGGAGCAACTTACATACAAAGTCTCCCAAAGACCAATGTCCAAGGGACAAATACAACAAATCGGATTTATACAGATCAGTAATCACAATGAGGAGCCACAAGTTCAATAAATCCACAGTGTTTGTGCAACTCTTTCTTGGTTCAATAGATGGTCAAGGTCCATCTATACAACTATAATAATCACTTAGCAGCCTTATTCATTCAATGCTCCCCATAACCATAGATGATCAGGCTTGTAGGACCACATACATTTTGACACGATGGACTTGATGGTTAAAGCATTTTTACTGTGATATGAGACAATTGAACAGCATTCATGACGCTAGAAGCCATTATTAACCACTCTTGTATTCTACATCACAAGCAAAACCAAAAATCCATTGCAAGCTACGGCTTTGGAGTTTGGACAACTATGTTTCTACAAATACAAGAGTGCTAGAAATGTAGAATATGGATCAACAACATATGCACTATGCATGGAGCAGATGGTCTGGTAAAAAAAAATTCATGAATAGAAACACAATTCCAATTCACAGTACATTATTCCAAAGTTCAACATATAATTCATAATTGCAATGAAGAGCAACTCCAAGGGCAAGGGAAGCTCAAGGTTGAACAATGACAAACTTAAGCGAAAGGAAAGAGTGAAAACCACACCTAACAAACACAGAGTATGCAGCCCAAGATCACGGTTTCATTTAATCTTTTCATAGAAGCTATCAGGTCTCCATGTCTCGGTAAAGAAAGGAATTGAAATTGTCTCTCCATAACGATACAATTGCAATCCACATACTCCAATTGCATTCATCACTGATGCATTGTGCACCACCTTGACCTCAACTCCAATCTCCTTTGCCCGAACAACAAGGTCCGTGTGCGTAGTTGCTCTACATTCCAAATATGATTTAGACAATAACAATAATCACAAATATACACACCCAAAAGCAAATACAACCATCACAATTACTCTAATAGATCAATGCCATTTTTCATAGTAGTAGTTAAAACAAGTAACATACACACCCAAAAGGATCCCCAACAACAAGGAAAGCAACATCAGAATCACGAGCTTGCGAAAGCATAGAATCCGCCTTTTCCTCCACCATTTCTCTATCAGCCACAATCACAGGTTTCCCATACAATTTTTCCTACAAAAACCAACTCCAAATTCCAAATTACAAATTTTAAATACTTAATGAAGGGTTTTAAGAAATACCCACAAAATTAAACTGAAATTTAAAGGGGTTATTCTTACCAAATTAGAGAGACCATCAGAAGAAATACCAAAAGAAAGGAGTGAAGTATAAGCTTCAATGTAAACATTTTCACATTTCTTGACAGCTTCTAAACCTCTCAATGTTATGTCTTTCTCATCTCCCAACCCCAATCCTATAATGTATAGCATCTTTACTTTGCTCTATTAAAAAATCTTAACACTGCAAAATCTGGAAAAATGCAGGTCGAATAATTCAGGGTTTAATTAAATATTTGAAATTTGTTCGAAAGAGTTAAGCAGGGAAGAGATTGAAAAAACCCAGTTGATTTACCTGAGAGCAGAATTCGAATTCTGGGAATTATCAATTACAAGGCTTTAGATTGAATGTGATTGCTGCTGATCTGGGTTCTAAGATTTTGCGGCTAGTAGTTTGTAAGAATAGGCCGAGCCACCGAGGAGAAACACTACTGGGAACCAAAAGTCCAAAATTAAATACGGAGTACCTCCTTAGCTTTCTCAACAAATACTATTGGAAAAATATATTTTAATAATCTCAATTATTACCGTGTTTTTTTTTTTTAATAATACTAAGGGGTCGTTTGGTTGGGAGTAATCAGGAAAGGGAATGAGAATCAACTGGCCTCATTCCCTTTGTTGATGTTTGTATAGCACTTTTAATTATTCCCATTACCCTCCCCATTACCCCAAATCCTTTCAACTCCATTCCCCACCCCCCTAGACTTTCCCATTCCTTTTCCCTACCCACCTTCACACCACCCCATCACCACCTTCACACCTACCAACACCATCGGAAAACCAGCCCGACCACCGCCGCCCCTACCCCGACCACCGCCGCCACTACCCCGACCACCGCCACCCCTCCCCCAAGCCTCGCCGCCCTCCCCTCCCACGCAAAAACCACCCCTAGCCCCGCAAAACCCCTAGCCCTGATCTCTCTCCCACCACCTGCAAAACCCTAGCCACCCCTTCCCCTCCCCTCGCCGCCCACCGATAAACGCGTGCCGCTCAAAACCCCCTCCCCTCGCCGCCCAAAAACCCCTCCCCTACCTCGAAAAACCTCCGAAAAGCCTAAGGGAGGTTTTTCGAGGGTGAGATTCGTCGTTTTGGGCCCAGCGAGTAGTGGGGGAGAGTTTGCGAAGGGCGGCGAGGGGAGGGGGAGAGCCGGCGAGGGGAGGGGGAGGGCCGGCGAGGGGTTTCATGGCTGGGAATGATGAAAACCATATGAATTGTGTGGTGGTGTGGTGGCTGTGGTGGTGTGGTGGTGGGATTGATTCCCTTGTTTTAAAAACAAACAACAAAGCAAAAAAAGGGTATTTTCATTCCATTATTCTCCTTTCCCTTTGTTCATTCCATTCCGATTCCCTCGTGCGAACCAAACGTCCCCTAAGTGTCTTTTCTCATATGTTTATTTTTAGTTCAGTTCAGCTCAATTCAGTTCAGATCCTAATTTCCATCTCTTTGTTTTTTTTACGGGTAATTTCCTTCTCTTATAAAATATTCAGTTCAGTTCAGTCTATGAGAAGAGGCCCTAACTAAAGATGGGCATCGTGCCGTGCCGTGCCGTCGCGGGCCGTGCTTGGCCGTGCCGGGGTGGGGCTCGTGCCGTGTCGTGCCGGCTTGGTGGCGGGCCGTGCCGTGCCGTGCCGTGCCATGTTTTGGCACACCCTAGCCCACGGCCCACGTGCTTGGCGGGCCGTGCCACGGGCCACCACGGTTTTTAAATTTTTTTTTATTTTTAAAAATATATATATTATACAAAATCGATATATATATTATAAAATTAACGTACCGACGGGTCGTGTCGGCGGCCGTGCCGGCGTCCGACGATCGTGCCCGTGTCGTGCCAAATTTCAAGATTTGTGTTCACGGCACGGCCCACGACCCACAAGTGGGCCGCCGTGCCGTGCCGTGCTAGTGGCCGTGTCGTGTCGGGCCGTGCCGGGCTCGTGCCGCCCGCGTGTCGGCACGGCCCATGCCCACCTTTAGCCCTAACTATACTATAACTTTGCCAAATCTCCAATAGACCCAACCGGTCAACATCAAGCTGTAATAGGTAACCAATACATGTGTCAGCTTGTGATTGATCTATAAATAAAAAAAATACTCCCTTCATTTTTAAATACTTGCTCCATTTCTCCATGCACGGAGTTTTAGGAAAAATTGGAGAAAATAATAAAATATAGAGGTAGTTGTTACAAAATAATAATGTATGCCCATTATAGCTTGTAATTATCTCTTTTATGACTACCTTAAGTATGGTTTTAATAGCATCCTTGTAACTCTCCTTTGTCATTAGTCCACATTAACCCTCTCATGAATGGACTTTTCATTGTCCATATATGTTACAATGTTCACATCTTGTATATATATAGATGGTCATGAAATGGATGAAGATATAGACAATACAATTACCATCTACATACATCTCTCTCTAATCTTCTCCCTTTTCCCCTTATTTCATAATAGTAGTAGACTAGTAGGGTAGGTAGAAGAATAAAAAATTGTAAAAACAAAAAGTAGTAAAATTAAAAAAGAGAGAACATGAAATTAATAAAATATGATTAAAGGTGGGTACACTAAGCGAGAGAAATTAATTAAATATTGTTAAAAAGAATTCTAAATTAGGAAATGGAGCAAATACTTCCTCCATTTCTTTTTAGTTGACACGTTTCTTTAGTCACGTTTGCCAAGGCACTTATTCAATCATTGATATCTTTAATTATCGATAAGTAATAATTATGAATAGTTGATACTTTGAAATTGTATAAAGTGACGAATCTAACAAAATCCCACATGAATATATTTTTCATTACGTATAAAGCACAAAACACGGTCAAAGGAAGGTGTGTGAATAGTCTAAAGTCAATACGTGTCAACTAAATAAAAACGGAGGTAGTATTTAAAAACGGCCGGAAAAAGAAAGTAGAGCAAGTATTTAAAAATGGAGGGAGTAAAAAAAAAAAAAAACCTAACAGCCACCACCTCATCCCTTCCAACCACAGCAAAACGCCACAACCAACCCCAATCTCGTCGGAAACAACCGGTCGTCCCATCCCAACCCCAAAAACACCCTAACCGGCCTAAACCCACCCCCAAACCACCCATCCTTCCTCGAAAACAACATCAACCACCGTTATGGGGCCAACCAAAGCAGCGGCAGCCACCGCAATGGGGCAACTAAAGCAGTAGCCGCCACTGCAATGGCGCAACCATAGCAGCGGCAGCCACCAGCGATTCCGGCGCGAGCTGCAACCCCTGCTAATGATTTCATTGTGTTTGCAATTGAAACCCCAATTCGCAACAATTTCAACCTCAATTCGCACTAATTTGCACAGCAACCATCGTAAATTAAAACCCAGATTTGTTCCGGCCATTTTCGGAGGGCTAGGGAGGTGGCCGGCGGTTTTTGGTTGGCTGTGGGTGACTGAAATTTTCACTATGAGGGTTGACTGGGATAGAGTTCTTTTTTTAAAAATAATTTTTTTTTATACTATTAGGCCAATCATGTGCTGACATGTGGCATTTAAAAAAAAAGTATACTATTTCAACAGGTAATCGATTTTTAGGTCTATTGGAGGCAAAGTTAGGTCATTCAGGTCATTGTTAGGATTATTAAAAAATAAATCTTAGTTGGGATTATTAGAAGTAACTCGGCAATAGTTGGGAGTATTAAAAGTAAATCGGCAACAGTTGGGATTATTAAAAGTAAATCGGCAACAGTTGGGATTATTACAGTGTATTTTTTCCCAAATAATTTTTGTTCAACATAAATTATTTTTATGGTATACTCTCTCTGTTTTTAAATACATCTTTTTTCAGTTTCGCTCGTTTTTAAATACTTGCTTCATTTTCTTATTTGGAAACCTTTTACAATATTTAATTCATTTATCTCAACCAGTGGATCCAACATAAATTATACTCCCTCCGTCCCATAGTATAGTTCATGATTTCCTATTTTGGAGCTCCATAATGTTGTTCTTGTTTTTATTTTTGGATAGTGTGTAAAGACCATTATACTATACCCTCACTTTTTAAACTTTATTCATTGCATTTTCTAATTTACCCTTGAATTTTGCATATGTGTAGACACCCATTTGTGTCTCCCCAAAAACCAAACCCAGTGATGAGTACCTTTCACGTCGAATCATAATCGAATGAAGCGAAAGTGTGGAAAGTCTAGTGTTGCGGATAATTTTAATTTCTTTTCTCTTCTCTCTGTTTTTGAAAACTTATTTTAAGAAAACAGCCAATCCAGTTTGGTTGGTCCATGATATGGGTCCAATAATAGTGTAGTTGGGTGGGGCTTGACAAGAGCTTTCCAACGATATATTATAAGCCCAATTCCGATGAATATTGAGGAAGTTATGGCCAATTTACTAAACTGGGCCTGGTTTGAGCCTTATATGCGGCCCAATGATCTAGGGGAGGGCCTAATATGATTTGTCATTCCTAATGCAATTAGGAATGGTTTTAGTCTTCTAGATTCTTCTAGAAGGTTCTTTTCATTCCTAATTCAATTAGCATTGATAAATTGACTTTTGTTGACTTTTCAGAGTTTTAATTAAAATCAAAGAGCATTTTTGAGGAAAATACGATTTTATCCTCTTTTATGGTAATTTTTATCTGATTTTAGAAAACGCGTGAATTTCTGAAATCAGCGCCAAACGCCAGCTGTAGCGCCTGGCGCCTAGCGCTAGTGTTGGCGCCAACAGCTAGCGTTGGCGCTGATTCAGTTTTTTGTGCGCCAATGCTCTGTTTTGATAATTTTATCTTTTTGGCTGATTTTCTCTCTAAATAACGTCGTAAAAACTCCGTTTTCATTCACCTACAACCAGTTTTCATCAACAATCTACCAATTCTCTCTATTTTTCATTCACCAACTCTCATCAATACTCTCTCTCTCTCTCTCTTTTTCTAAACTAGCTTCTTAATACAAAATTCCGCATTCATTAGATCTAGAAACACCTAGCCATATTCGAAGTTGTCTTTGCCCTAGACGTGAAAGGTTTAATTTCTGAGGGTTTGGTCTCAAATCTCTATTTCAATTATTTAATTTAATTGTGTTTGTTTATAATTTTCCTTGAAGTTACTAACGCGTGTATTTTGTTATTAGAAAGAGGTACGAGACATCAAAGTAAGTACTTTAATGGTTTTTATTGATGTTATGATATAGAGTTCATGCTTAGGTTGTTATTTTGATTCCTAGTATCATGTCTAGGGTAATTTTAATATCAAGTATGATTAAAAGTATGATGTCTTCTATGTTTTTCCTAATATTTATGATTGTTAGTATCATGTTAGGGTTAAAGCTTTGATTTTTATTGTTTAGTGACATGTTAGGGTTTGTTATTAATCTTGTTAGTATCATGCCTAGGATCTTGCTATTATTATGCTTTAACATGATTTATGATTATTAATTATGGTCATGATTATTTTAATTATTATTATTATTATTATTATTATTATTGATTATTGTTATGTTGCTTGATATTTATTGTTTGATCACACCTTTTATACATGTTTAAAGGGAATTGATACTTGTAATCACGCTTAATAAGATAATTAATAATCTTGTTAGAGTTAATGTAATTATAATTCAAGTGATCGCCAATAATAGTTTTATTTGTGCATTAATATTCAACCAACATAGATAAACAGGTTTAGGGTTAATCCTATTGATTGCATGTTAGTCAGAAAGCGCACATGAATACGATCAGAATAAAGTAGAAGCTTATTATTAGGGCAGGTTCAATCTCTTTTAGGTTGGATTTGTACCTTCATCCCCGAACCATTATTTGGTTCAAGACATTATGGAGTTAACGATCTCTTGGATCGTTAAGGGGTGTAACCTTCACCCTGTGAACGGTTTACAAGTTCCTAAAACTTGTTGGCGACTCTTTTGCTCTATCTTCTTCCCTTTTGGACGCCACCGTACTTTAGTGTATGATCACAGTGGGGGTTCAAGCTAGGGGATTAACGCTTGAAATTATTCCCCACAATATGTCTTGTACTTATTTCCACATTCCCTCTCTAACTTTTGTCTATGATTGTACTTTTCACTTTTATTAATGTAATTCATCCACTTTCTTTTCTTATTTCTTAAAATACCGTGAAAAAAATACAAAGGAAAATATATTATGGACAGAAGAAGTATTTCTTAAATACCGTAAAAAACACAAAAAGGAACTATATTATGGGACAGATGAAGTATTTTATTAATTTCTGATTCTCTCTCCTCCAATTCTCTCAAATACTTCTTTTTGTGTACAATTTTTCATTTTTCCACCTACTGCACTACCTCTACATTAAAACTCCGCGTATGAAAAAATTGAGCAAGTATTTAAAAACAGAGGAAATAGAAAACAAAGAAATTTGGTGGTTGAATATAATTACAAGTAAATTGTCTTATGATTAAAAAATTAATTTAAAGGTAAAATCACTAACACAATTATGGCTTTACCTTTAAAACCGCTAATGTTTTACCCTTGAAACCAGTTGTTAACAATATACCCTTTTATGTCAAAATAAGAATGATGAAATGCGTGGGGGATAACTCACGTGTTAAGACAATTAAATCTTCTCTCCCGGTTCTATGATATCGTAGATCCATTAACGCTTTCACAATATTGTACTTTTTCCGTTTATTTTATTTGCATCAATTTGACCGGCACATTTGTCGAGACGCAACTTTGACCCTTAATATCTTTCATTATCTATTAATAAAAATTGTAACAAAATTAAATTATGAAACTAAATATTATGACTAATCTTATGATATATTATACGTAGTATAATAACATTTATTTATTTATAGAGATTAAAAAATTAAGTCATCATATAAAGGATTAAGGCTAAGGGGATTTGAACTGTTGAAGAGCTTTAGCAGACCAAAGAAAATACAGAAAATGGCGGCAGCTTCACTTAGTCATTTCTTCAAACACCTTTCCTGCACAGTGCGCCTCCAATTTCCAAGACGCTCACACCGTCTTCTTCATCGTCCCTTACCTTCCCACTTCTCTGAACACACCTCTTCATCCACGAAGCTTAACCTCAATCATCAATGGCGGCCCTGTTCTTCCTCTGCTACTGCTTCTCTCTCGTCTTCTCCAACGACCTCCAAGGATTCTAGTGTGCCCCTTTATCATTCTGTCCTCATAAAATGCCGTAAAGATGTCGTTGTAAGTTGCTTTATGCATTAATTTACATTTTAGAAAGTGAGGTTCCATTAGAAGTTGAGACAACATTTGAATTTATATGGGTTTTGATTGATAAATGTTAGAAGAGAATTATTTCTGAAGAATTTAGTCCGTAATTTCACTGAAAGATTGTCACTTGGGATTTTGTTGTTAAGCTTGTTTGATATATTTATGCGTTAATTGTGGTCTTAACCGTTGGAATTGTGGTTTATTGAGTAATGAATTGGTGAATTTTGTCTGAAAATCAGTCCATCTATTACCAAAGAAAGATACTTCAATGTCGAATTTTGCGCCACGGAATGATTATTTTGGGAATATGCTGCACGAATTATCTTCAGTTTGTATGATAAATTTGTGTTTTAGTATGTGTAACTGTGTATGTAATGATTGATAAGTTAAAGGATGAATTCAACATAACAATTGATTGTTATAAAATTATTTGAAAAAGGGGAATTCTCTTTTGGGAGAATGGTTTTGGGTATTGATTTTGGATTACTTAGACATGATTGGTATGGATATATACAAAGTAAAAGTATATTGAGTATTAGAATAATATTCAATTATACAAACAGAAGCTGACTTGAGGGTAACTAGTTTTGAGTGGTTTAACCATTTCTATGATGGGGTGTGTGGATTTGGCTACTGGGTGGTTTTACTTGTAGGATCCTGTTGGAGAACTATCTAGTCTCAATAGTAGAATTGTAGCAAATCGGGAACAAATTTAGTAAATTTTTACAAGTTGGATAGATGAGTGTTATGTATTAATGCAAAAGTTGCCCAGAGATGGTCGGTTATATTTTTCATAAAGTTGTTGAACCTTTTGTTGTTGATATTTAGGACTCATTTACAGAAGCTCTTATGAGCTTCGGTGCAAATTCTGTCAGTATGGATGAGCATGATGACTACGAGGACTCCAATGAGGTAAATTGAATATAAACCTTGACATGAGTAATTATTTTTCCTTATGTCTCATTCACCATGCTTTCCTTTGACTATTTTCATTGTGGTTCCACTATGAACTATGATACCCTATATACATAATGTTATTACACATTAGTCTCATAATTGATTTACGCTATTCCTTACACATTGTTTAAGTGCTGATAGCATTGTAGTGAATGGTTCCATTGAAGTATGGAAGATCTAAACTAATATTTTCAGTTGAATATTGATTACAAATTGATTTTGATAAGAGAAGGAAAACTTTAAACTTGTTAATGGCTCTGGCTCTGACTTTGACCTGAAAAACAAGACAAGAACCAAAGTCAGTTTCTAGCTTTATATTACCGTCTGATTATCTTGTTTGGAGGAAACTTCCAGATTTTATCAAGAATAAGTTTCCTTGTGGATCGTCCAGGTAAATGTTTGAATTTTTTTATTTTTTGATTTTTGATACAATCATGCGGTCATGCCTTACTCTCATATCAGTCGTATGTTGCTAAATTGATGCTCAATTAAAGGGAAGTTTTCCTCATTTGCTATAGACATGCAAGCACCCATATGATATAAAAAGCAAATGCATTGATGATGGTGAACTGGTGATGTTATCTATTCACTACTCTTACTACCCCCTTACCAGATTTACTTGGTCTGTTGCTTATATTTCCAATTCTAAGATACACTTTGCTATGGATGTCACTCAAAGATGACGGGATGTTGAAATTTCCGATTTGATGCCTTGCTACAAACTTCCATGCAGGTCAGCATTTGTTCAATATTCAGTGGATGTGGAGATGTGACTTCATCCATATCATATGCTGCTGATTCCATTGGCATAGAAATGCCAGACTTTGAACTCCTAAAATATGATCCCTATGACTGGATAAAAAGAACTCAGGTTAAAATGCTCACTTCCTTGTCCACTGCATTTAAAATTTTTATATTCCGCTGTTCCTATCGTATCATGTTTTCATTTTGTCAGAAATTATTTATGTACTCTTTTATTAATTATTATGACAGTGAATTTGACAGTGAGATCTCAATGGTAATACCATACTGCACCACATTATTTTCCCAGTGCATCAAGATTCTAATGGTTATACAGCTTATACCTATACAATGTTATACTTCGTATCAGTTGTTGACTTTCTGTTTAGTGTTTGTCCTGCTAATTCAGACATTTGTTATTATTCAAAGTAATGTCAATTTCTTTGTAAAAAGATCACTTGAAAGTGATGATTCTTTTAACTAAAATGGAATCCTGAATAGGCGTGAAATCAAATAGCAAGGGAATTAGACATGGCATTCCTAGAAACATCTTTTTGGTAAAAGATTGTTAAATCAAATGTATCAATTCGCGTGGAAATGAGAAATGCATATAGTCTTTGAACTAGATTCTGACAATATTCATTTCAGAAAAGAAAAACTTCTCCCTAAAAATATTTGAAGCGCCTAGAATCCATCCAGGATTTTGAATGCTACAGCCTGCATGTCTGCATATGTGAAATATGATTAGTAGATTGACCTGAGAGAAGTGCTAAATGCTGTTTTGCTGATTTATTTGATTTTTCCTTTCCTTTGTGAATAGTTTTTCTTAGTTCCTGATGTAGATCTTCATAACGTTTTATGCAGGAATCATTTGATCCATTGGAAATAACCAAGGGCCTCTGGATTGTGCCCGAGTGGAAAACTGCTCCAGTATGTTCATTGTTGTCTTTGTTTTCTTATTGGAAATAATCAGCTGTTTGCTTGGTTTTTAAAATTAAAGTGGCCTTGTTTTTGTAATCAGATGGTCAATTACTAAAGGCTTCTCTGCCTTTCTCAAAATAAACAAATAAAATAGTTGTCACTTGTCATCTGCCAGCTTTTCTTCCCACATATATTCTATATAGATAAATTTAGAAGCTTATAAGGATATAGTGCTTAGTTCTGCTGTCATTCATCTTTATTGGAAGTTATCTTCCTTGATGCAGGATGCCCGAGCAACAAATATAATTGTGAATCCTGGTTTAGCTTTTGGAACTGGAGAGCATGCTACAACCAAGATGTGTCTACTGTTGCTACACCAAACTATAAAAGGAGGTGAACACTTCCTGGACTACGGCACAGGGTCTGGAATTCTCTCCATTGCGGCACTGAAGGTATAAAGCATCGACTCAAAAGAAAAAATTTATTGTTTGAAACCCGTTTGTATAGGACCTCTATCTTCATTCTGTAAAAAGATATACTCCATTTCAATATAATTGAGCCGTATTCCTTTATTAAAAATGTTACTCACTCCGTGTTTTTTTAGGTGTTACACTTGATTAGGGGATTTTGCTCCCACCAATCGGAATGCGCCACGTGGGCCAATCAGGTCCTGCCAAGTGTCCCCCAGTTGGAACTGTCAGGGCTTGCCACGTGGCACACGCTTATTCGTCCACCTTGGACCTATTATGTCATGACACGTGGCATACTCCATGCCTAATGGAGAAACCGGCCACCCAGGCCCAACTTCCGAGGGAAGCCCAATCAGCCCTAGGTTAACCTAAACCTAGGATTGGCACGTTTCCCAAGGTTATAAATACCTCCCTTAATCCTCATTAAGAGAAAACACGCTAAAAACGCAGATTACACACATTAAACACTCTCACCTAGAGAGACCCAATCACTTTAATTTCCGCATTAATTACTCCTTAAACAAGTACTAACTTGACCGTCAGAGGCGGATCTCCAATCATCCGGAGCATCCGTTTGTTTTGCAGGTACAGGCGTCCGGTTCCAGTCTCGGAATTGTAACTCTCCCGCAGGACATCAGAAAACCCCGAAACATCTTGGCGCCGTCTGTGGGGAGAGTACTTCTGAGATGGCATCCACGTTTGTACCGGCTTCTGAAGAGAGACGTCCCCTGGACGACCCTCTAGTTCAGTCGGACCACGATACTGAGAATGAATTTGAAGTTGAAGCTCACACAGCTTCAGACGGGACCCTAAGGGCCCGACGTACCCGTCATACCGAAAGGAGGGAACGGGAACATCTTCAAACTGGAAGCGAGCCAGCAGGCGCACCGCCTGTTCGGCAGCAGCCGACTGATGGGTCTGCTCCCATCACAAGGAACGAACTCATGACCTTCATGAGGGACTTCAAGGGAGAAATTCAAGAGTTGATCAACAAGAAGCCGCCTGCTCTGGACAAGGAGCAGTCAGCTAAGAAACCCTCCACTTCACTGAAGAGGAAACCAGTTCAAGGGCGAGAGGCGACCCCTCATCCTAAATCTAGGAAGTGGGAGCCACCTGCCCTTGATTTCACAAAATTACCGTTTTCCTACTCCAGGAAATAGGAAACCTGTTCGTCATATTCAGGCGGACGGGTCGAGGAAAACATACACAGACGCTCGGCTACTGCTAGAGCAGAAGAAGAGTGACCGATTGTCAGAGTCGGCCTCTACTTCAAACTTCCAAGACAGTCTGCGAAATACCTCGATGAGGCATACTCAGTCGTATCATGAGGGTCAGTCAGGCGGCACCTCCCGTCAGTCCGGCTTTCATAGCGACCAGGCGGTACCAAACTTACCGTTTGTACCGCAACAACAGTATTTTTTACAGCCACCTCCGTTTGGTGGACATGCAGCAAAAAATGTCCAACCTATGGACTGGCAGCTACGGTTGCTTAGACTTGGTGAACAGCCGTCGGCCTTCTCCAAGGAAATTACTGAAGCCGCTCAGCCGGCCAAAGTGAAAAATGTATTAGTAGGCGCCTATGACGGCACTACTAACCCAGAAGACCATCTGATGACATTCACCAACTTGATGTACCTTCAAGGGTTGGATGATCCCACTTGGTGCAAGTGTTTCCCAGCGACTCTCAATGGAATCGCACAACAATGGTTCGGCAACCTGCCGACTGGTTGTGTAAATAACTTCAAGACGCTTGCTTACTTATTCACCTCCAACTTCGCCATGAACATCCCTGCGAAGAAGACGACCCTTGATTTAGGAACAATTCAGCAGGGCGAGAAGGAGGGGCTTCGTTCTTACATCAGGCGGTTAAACCTGATGAGAATACAGATTCAAGGGTTACCGGATGAAGTAGCCTATACTGACTTTTTCAGAGGTCTCAAAGACGGGTCGACCTTCAAATTTGATTTGGTCCGAAAGAGGGTGGCGACTCTTCAAGAGGCCTTGATTGAAGCGGAAGCCTATATACAGGCGACTGATCTTTGTAGTACGGTAAAACAGTCAGACGGGAAAAGGTCCGACAAAAGAGAAGGACGACAGAAACAGTCGTCAAACAAAGACGAGAAGAGAAAAGAGGTCTGGGCGGCTGATTCCTCTAAACAGCCGTCCCAAAAAAAGAAAAAAGAATTCAAACCATACTCCCCAAAGTATGCGTTTAACAAGGATAACCAATTTATCCTAAAGGAAATCAAGGGACGGATCTCAATTGAGAAGCCGGTCCCCATGAAGGGTTCTGCAAACAATCGGAACCAAGAAAAATTCTGTGATTATCATGAAGATGTTGGTCATCACACCAATGACTGCATCAGTCTCATGCGGTATCTGGACCGCCTGGCTGAGCAAGGTGATCTTGACACTTATGTCAAGAAATCTACGGGGAACACTTCCTCAAAAAAGCAGTCGACCAAAAAGAATCAACAGGCCGACAGCTCCGATACAGATGATGCAGTTGTCTACACCATTGCAGGCGGCTTCTCAGGAGGCGGCCCCACTATTAGGGGCAACAAAGACAATATCAGACGGTTAGATGTAAATTCCGTTCACCAAGAACGACCCTCCAAATATTCATTTCCTGAGATTGTCATAACTGAAGAAGATCTAGGAGGTGTAAGAGGGCCGCATGACGACCCTATCGTTATTGAATGTAAAGTGGCCAACCAGAGAGTAGGCCGAATCCTCATAGATACCGGAAGCTCCTCAGATCTCATCAGTAGCAAATGTCTGTCGAAACTAAAATATCAGACTGATTGCATACATCCGGCATCCCACCCTTTAGTAGGGTTTGGAGGAGGAGTCGTCCACCCAGTGGGACGAGTGGATTTACCCATCCGCCTGGGCGAAAAAGGGGAAGGACGACACATGGTAGTCCGGTTCCTGGTAGTAGAAGAACTCTCGGCCTACAACATGATCCTGGGACGACCAACCCTGAATAATTCCAAGGCTGTTATAATCCCATCTCTTATGTTGCTCAAGTTTGAGAGGGATAATGGAACAGTCGGGTCCCTAAGGGGAGATCAGAGGATGGCCCGAGAGTGCTATCTCTCGGATGTCAAGCCCACTGTTATGGCCACTGGGTCAAGTGGTGGAAAAACAGACCTTGACAATGTCAAGGAGAGTGCGCCTGTTCAAGAAGCAGGCGGCAAGAAGAGAAAGGCAGCCCAGACGGGGGCCGCAAGAAAAGACAGAAAATAGCAATCATTGGCAGAGGAGCGGTCGGATGAATTCCTCCCTCAGCCGGCTGGTGAGCATACGGACCTGATCTTAGACGACTCGCGTCCTGACCGAACAGTCAAAGTTGGGACGACTGCTCTGAGGCCCCTGGGTGACGACTGTTACAAACTATTGAAAGAATACAAGGACATCTTTGCATTCGAAGTCCACGAAATGCCAGGCATTAGTCCTGACCTGGCGGTACATAAACTGGTTGTGGATCCGAAAAAGAAGCCGGTAAGGCAGAAGAAGCGGAACCATGGCGAAGAAAGAAGTCAGGCGGCAGCCGCCGAAGTTAAAAAATTACTTGATGCAGGGTTCATTCGGCAATGTTACTTCCCAGACTGGGTTGCAAATGTGGTGCTTGTTAAAAAGCCGAATGGCACCTGGCGAATGTGTGTAGACTACACAGACTTAAACAAGGCGTGCCCCAAAGACAGTTACCCTCTGCCTAAAATTGATAACGTGGTCGACTCAACAGCCGGCCATGCTTTGATGAGCTTTATGGACGCCTACTCTGGTTTCCATCAAATTCCTTTATGGAAGAAAGATCAGGAGAAGACGGCCTTCGTCACTGATCAGGGGTTATACTGTTACACGGTCATGCCGTTTGGTCTTAAGAATGCCCCGGCCACTTTCCAGCGAATGATAAACACTGTGTTCTTTGATCAAATTGGGAGAAATGTCGAGGCATATATTGATGATATGATTGTCAAGTCTAAACTTCAGAAAGATCATCTGTTGGACCTCCGAGAAACTTTCGCCACACTCAGGCGGCACCATGTCATGCTCAATCCCAAGAAATGTGTCTTTGGAGTTGAGTCTGGGAAATTTCTCGGATTCCTTATCAATCAGAGAGGAATAGAGGCGAACCCTGAGAAGGTGCAGGCGGTCATTGACATGCAGTCGCCTTGTACCATCCGAGAGGTTCAGAAGTTAACAGGTTGTCTGGCGGCCTTGGGAAGATTTCTAAGCCGATCAGGCGACAAATGCCTATACTTTTTCCAAGCAATTAAGAAAAAGGCAAGGTTTGAATGGGGGCCGGATGCTGAGGCGGCCTTCCAGAAATTGAAAGTTCACTTGCATTCCTTGCCCTGGTCAGCCCTTTGCCCAAAGAAGTACTCTACATGTACCTAGCCGTCTCTGATCATGCGTTAAGCGCTGTTCTCCTTGCTGAAAGAGACGGCTGTCAGCTCCCGGTCTACTTTGTCAGTCACGTACTGAAAAATGCCGAGTTGAGGTATCCCTTAGTGGAGAAATTTGGTCTTGCACTCTTCATGGCTGTTAAAAAATTGAAGCCCTACTTTTTGGCACATGCAGTCGTCGTGTATACAGACCAACCTATCAAGCGGCCACTGACCATCATGGAGTCGTCAGGCCGAATGATCAAATGGGCTATAGAAATACAGAGCCTCGAAGTTACCTTCGAGCCTAGAAAAGCAGTGAAGGGGCAAGCCTTTGCTGACTTTATTGTTGAGATGACTCGTCCTCCTGACTCTCAAGTTCCAGACCAAGTCTGGAAGGTATATGTGGATGGAAGCTCTACTTCAAATGGTTGTGGAGCAGGCGTCATATGTCAGTCGCCAGAGGGCGACAGGTACGAGTATGCTCTACGCTTCAGTTTTCAGGCCTCAAACAATGAGGCAGAATATGAAGCTTTGCTAGCCGAAATCCGCATGTGCAAGGCGGCAGGGGCAAGAAAAATAGACGCCTGTTCCGATTCACAATTGATAGTGAGTCAGTACAATGGCGAATACGAAGCAACCCATCCGGCCATGATTAAGTATTTACAGGCGGTCCGACAAGCAGTCGGCTCCCTTGAGGATTTCCATCTGACCCAAGTGCCGAGATCAGAAAACAACCAGGCGGATGCACTTTCAAAATTAGCATCATCCGCCTCCTGTGGTACTCCTCGAACTGTTCTTTGGGAAGTAATGGAGAGGAGAAGCATTGAGGAAGAACCTATTGGAATCTTAGACAGAAGCTCAACCTGGATGGATCCAATCAGGGTATATCTGACAAATGGTACCCTGCCGGATGATCATCAACAGGCGGCAGCACTGAAAAAACGAGCAACCAGTTTTGAAATAATAAAGGGAGAACTTCACAAAAGAGTGTACCTTCAACCCTTCTTAAAGTGTGTTACTCCAGAAAAGGGGCGAGAGATACTGGACGATCTTCACTCTGGTTACTGTGCTTCCCATATAGGCGGTAGGACGCTTGCTCAACGGGCAAGGCGGCAGGGCTACTTTTGGCCTACTTTAGAAGCAGATGCAATGGAGATGGTGAAGAAATGTGACAAGTGCCAAAGGTTTGGCAAGCTAATTCACCGTCCGGCTACTGACCTCACTACCATTCATAGCCCACTACCGTTTGCTAAGTGGGGCATGGATATTCTGGGTCCATATACGCCTGCTACAGGCGGAAGGAGGTACATACTTGTTGCCGTCGACTACTTCACTAAATGGGTAGAGGCGGAGGCTGTAAAGGGAATCAAGACGAAGGATGTAATTTCATTCATTTGGAAAAATGTCATCACTCGGTTCGGGGTTCCCATGTCTATGGTTTTTGATAATGGTCCCCAATTTGAGACGTCTGTTCTCAAAAGCTGGTTGGGTGACCAAGGAATTGCACACTACTTTGCATCTGTCGGCCGTCCACAAGCAAACGGCCACGTAGAAGCCTTTAATAAAATCATCTCAGACGGTCTCAAGAAAAAGATTGAACGAGCAGGCGGCCTATGGGCGGATGAATTACCACATGTTCTCTGGGCCATTAGGACGACTGAAAAAGGGGCGACTGGAGAAACTCCATTCCTCCTAACTTATGGTGCGGAAGCTGTTCTTCCAATAGAACACTACGAGCCGACTCTTCGAGTTATGCTATATGACGAAGAGGCAAACTGGGAAGCCATGCGCCTGGCATTAGACTCACTTCCTGAAAGGAAGGGCAATGCTGTCTTGCGCCATGAAATTTACCGCCTGAGAATGACTAGATCATACAACAAAAAAGTACACAGGCGTCCACTCAAAGTGGGGGACTTTGTACTTAGAAAAATGGAAGCAGTTGGTAGGGCTAATGAGTGGCAAACTAACTCCCAACTGGGAAGGACCCTACCGAATCTGTGAAGAGGTCAGGGACGGTACCTACCGTCTGGGAACACCAGACGAACAACCGTTGCCTCGAACTTGGAATGTAGATAATCTTAAGAAATATTTCTTTTGAATGATGTAAATAGTCAAGGGCTACTTAATAAAAGTTTGCATTCTTAATATTCAATTTTGTACTAAGAGGGGCATGCCTGCTGACAAACAGTCGGCTACTCTCCATGTTTAATTTTTATTCTTACTTAAGAGGGGCAGGCCGCCTATACATTTACAGTCGGCTACTCTCCATTGAGTATTTTACTCTACCTTCAGAGGGGCATGCCGTCTGTACCTTTACAGTCGGCTACTCTCCATTGAGTATTTTACTCTATCTTCAGAGGGGCATGCCGCCTGTACCTTTACAGTCGGCTACTCTCCATTGAGTATTTTACTCTACATTCAGAGGGGCATGCCGTCTATACCTTTACAGTCGGCTACTCTCCATTGAGTATTTTACTCTATGTTCAGAGGGGCATGCCGCCTGTACCTTTACAGTCGGCTACCCTCCATTGAGTATTTTACTCTACCTTCAGAGGGGCATGCCGTCTGTACCTTTACAGTCGGCTACTCTCCATTGAGTATTTTACACTATCTTCAGAGGGGCATGCCGCCTGTACCTTTACAGTCGGCTACTCTCCATTGAATATTTTACTCTTATCACCATAGGGGCATGCCGTCTGGACATATAGTCGGCTACTCTCCATAGAAGAGGGCCGACTGGTTCCAAACACACAGCCACCCCCCTTATACTTAACTAAAAATGATCAGGGCCTGGCCGACCCTGTGCCTAAACAGGCGGCTACCCTCCTTTTACTTAGCACCTACGTTCACCAAGAACTAACCAAGGCCACAGGCCGAATGATCAGACCAGGCGCTAAGCCAACTGATCCAATCTTCAAAACTAATACGACCTGTCCCAACATCATAGCAGGCGTCCGGCGGCATCCCTCCGGATGAAATTCGTCGCAGAGAGCAGCTCCCTTTTGGGTGGAACATTGCTCTATAAACTAATTACACGGCACCTATACGACTGTCCCCAAGGGCAACCACGTAGCCGTTTTTGAGACAAGGATAACTCTATCACTAACCAAACCAGTGGTAGCAGTTGACATCTGAGTCAGATGACCGCCTGTATTACTTGGGATAAATGCAGGGGGTACCTCTTGAGTTAATAGCCAACAAATATTGGCGAATCAAAAGGTTCAGCCGGCCTCCGCCGCCTGGTACCTTTACTACTCAAGCAGGAGTGACGGCGACTGAGTAACTCCAAAGTTAACTCATAGTCACTCTCTCAAACTTAGTATGGAGCCTAAAAGGTATGAGTCGTCCGCCTGTTTTTAGCAAACAGGGGCTCTCAACCACTACTCCTGCTAGGTTAACAACTTATGAGTTAAAAGCCAACAAACATTGGCGAATAAAGGGGAACAACCGGTATCCACCGCTTGATACCTCTACTACTCAGTTACTTGGCGACTAGGTAACAATCATGTTTACTTGGTCACTCCTTAAAAATTTTAGTATGAAACTAAAAAGGTGTTCATACAGCACCTGTTCACACTAGATTAAATATGGCGGGGAACACTCGGCCTAGACGGCCTAAAGTCTCTAGCCTAAAAACATGACAAGTAGGAAACCACTTTCCTACTTGATTAATTTTATATGACAGAAGCGCCTGCCTAACGGGGATCCAGTCTTTAAAATGGTTCGAATACCGATTGGATAAATGGCCGACTGATCGTCTAGCCTGGAAACAGACAACCAGTCGTCAGGGGCATAGGCGGCGTGACTAACTATTCGTACCTGTCTGCAACTATCGGCCATGTAAAACAGTCGGTATAGTGTACAATTGGATATCAGAATATTCAATACTTAAACAAATTTGAAGCAAAACAAAAAAAAATTCATTAAAAAGAAGCCGGTCATTAAAGACCGGCAAAATATTCAGAGCCCCGGCCCCCTGGCCGGGTAAATACAAACAAACGGCACGCAGGCCGTGGGAAGAAGACATAAAGCTTAAGAAGGGGGCAGATCTTCAATATCAGCAGCTGCCGCCTGGTCAGCACTCTTCTAGCTGGACTCGGCTTCAGCTGCATCCTTCTTTGATGCATTACCCCCAAGCGGCACAAGCGCCACTACCGGCTGCTCCTCCTCCTCCAACGCCTCCTCCAACGCCTCTTCCTCAGCAGCCGCCAGGATCTCTTGATTATATCTATCAGAACACTGGCGGTACGTTTTTTCCCATGAGGCAAAGTCGGCATTGGGGAAGAGGCGGCCCCAAGTCATGCGCTGGATTTGAGCAGAGTCTTCCATCATCTCCCGGACCAGCTCTTTCTTTTCTTGCTCGGCCTTTTCCGAGAGCTCCTGGGTAAGACTCTTCTCCTGGGTCACCAGGCGTACCTTTACGCTCGCCAAGGATTTCTCCAAGGTTTCGTATGAGGACATCTTTTGGCGAAGAGGTCTCAGCTCGGCCTTGAGGTTGTTGATGGTCACCTCCAGCTCGCTATTCCTCTTCTGGGCCGCCTCTAACCGAGCCCGGATAGCGGCGGTAGCCTGCGCGCCTGATAATAAAGAATATCAATGGTCAGAACTTCATTTTGGGCAATTTGAAACATTGCCTTATCACAGTCAGAGGCGACCATAGCTTTTGCAGCCTTTACCTCTTTGTTCTTCCGGTCAAGCGGCTTGCGAAGGCCGTTCACTCGGAGCAGGGCCTAAGTAAAAAGGGGAACAGGCGTCAGTTTCCAAACAAAAAGAAAACAGGCGTCCTGGAAATCAAATACTCAAAAATATGCTAAGTATACCTCAGCAAGGACCCCTGCAATCCCGTCTAGGTCAAGGGTGCCGACACCCCTGACCGCCTCCCTTTCAGCTGGAGGAACGACCTTGATCATAGACTTGGCCACCTCGACCAAGTCAGGCTCCTGAGGGCCGGCTGCATCAAGCATAAATAAACGGATTAGACCTAGTAAAGAAGGGAGCAAGTCTAAAATTTACAAGGACAATTTCATACTTCTAGGTGGCCCAGCTGGAGTTTTAGAAGAAGTGGCCGGCTGTTTCTCAGCCGCCGCATGTTTCCTGGCAGAACCAGGAGAGCTCGCAACAGTCGTCCTTCGGGCCTTGGGGTCCGGTTGTTGGGAAGAAGAAGCTCTTGGAGCGCCCGTCTAAAAAAGAAGAAAAGAGTCAGTATATGCATAAACACAACTCCAAAAAGAGGGTGAAAGGTTCGAAGTCCACCAAGGGTGCCCCCTTGTTGGGGGAGTCGGTTGAAGACTGTTGCATGATGGAGGCCCGCAACATGGTCCGCAGTCTTGGAGGCGGTAATTTTGCTCATGGCGTCTGCTGCAAAAACAAATAGCAAAGTTAATAAGTCATAACAAGAAATGCACGGAACAACAGAGTATTCGACAGGCCGGCTACCTCTTGAGCACCGACTGCTGAGGCCACAGGCGGCCAAAAAGTACTCGTCGTAGAGCCATTTGAAGCTCGGGACGCAGTGCAGGGGTACTTGCTCTCGTACCCCTGAAGTAGAGTTCACCTTCGACTCTACTTTGAAGAGTCCTTTATCTAGGATCTCTTTCTTAGCCTTGGGGGGAACAGGCGGCATGCTGCGGCCGCATGCAAGAAGGGGCGGATTCCTGTTCCACCTGTTGAAGCGCTTGTTCAGCTCTGTGTCTGAACTCTCAATGATGAGGAAGGTGCTCCGCCAGTCCTTCCATTTGTTTGCTTTACCTCTCGTCATGAGGTAGCCCCTGTGGCTTGTCAATTGATACCAGCCGGTACCGCCTGCCTTAGGGGTCCGGCTGAGGTAGTTCATGTGGGCGAAAGCCTCGAAGCTCGGCTCCACCCCGTGCAGTTCGCACCCGGCCACATAGCCGAGTACGTTGACCTAGGAGTTCGGGGCTAACTGCCATAACCCCAACTCATACCCATCCAAGATCCGCTGAACAGCTGGATGTAGTGGGAAGCGCAGCCCAGCCTTGATGGCCGCCTCGTAGCAGCCAAAGCAGGCGCCATCATAACTGGTACCAGCCGGCAGTGGCGGACCGGTGGTGAGTCACAATCGATAATCAAGTATCTAAAAAAAAAAATTTACCGAACAACCAAATAATAGTACTAAAAAATACATCCAAATATTCAAAACAGTACAAAATACAACCAAATGTTCATATAATACTACAAACGACAACTAAATAGTAATGCAAACTTATTACAAATTACAATAGTTCTCGACGAGTTTTCATGTTTTGATATCGATTCATGATATCTTCCATGCTAACATTCAAAAACAAATCATTCTCCAAATAAGTAATTAAACAATCATTCAACATTTGATCTCCCATGCTATTTCGTAGTTTGTCTTTCACTTGCTTCATGCCAGAAAATACCCTTTCCACACTTGCCGTTGCGACAGGAAGAAGCAACACCAACTTCAAAAGTAAATAGACCCTATCATGAGTTTCAGACAATCCCGTTTCAACCAATTTGATTGAAAGCTCACTAAGACCCTTCAAATTCCAAAACCTGTTATCTCCTCTAACAGAACAAATGTAACTCTCAAGTGTATGACCAAAGACTATCAATTCTGAACTTGGAAATTCATTAGGATAGAATTTTGCAAGCTTAATCAATTTTTCCTTGTCAAACTTAGAAAAACGATCCACAGGACTCAAACAAGACATACACACAAGTAGTTCTTTAGTTATTTCGGGAAATCGATTTTCAAGTTCTTGCAATTGAAGATCAATGACACCAAAAAAAACTTCAACTCGAAAATGATGTAAATTAGACACTTGTGGGCATTTACCTCGAAACAACCTCCTCCCGGGAACAACATATTTAGCCTCCATATCTGGAACTGCAATGTCATAGTCACCAATAAAAGAAATGACCTGTTCCATATGAGAATCCCATCCTTCATCTCTCATTTTTTGCAAATTAGTCTTGGTTACATTAACCATGGCCATTGCATTCACAATGTCTTGATCGTGCTTTTGTAAGGCCACATTCAAAGCATTTGTTATCGCAAATATACTAACCATCAAGTGTGCCACAAACACAAAATCAAAGGACATCAGAAGATTTGTAAGTGTTTGAGCTCTATTAGAATCTATTGTATCAGATACTTTTGCAATATCCTCAAGAGAACCAAGGATTACAGGGAATAAGTCAAGTACATTCAAGATTGTCTTGAAGTGAGATCCCCAACGAGTATCACAAGGTCTACCTAATCCACGTTCTTGATTTAAACCTGAACCCGTTTCAAGTTCACCTAGAGACAAAGCATCCACCACTCTTTGAGCTTGATTTTCACGAAGAAACTCTTTCCTTTTTGGTGAACCCCCCACAAAGTTCAACAGAGGTGCAAGTACATCAACAAATAACCAAGCACAATCGATCATGTTTTGCAGTTCATTTGGAGTGCGTTTTCTCTTCATTCTGAAATTTGAATAAATAATCAACTAAAGCAAGCAAAATTCCCCAGAAAAATTATTTACAAAGATCATTTTACCAAACAAACCACAATTCACATAATCACATATTCACATGGTCAAAAAGGTTCAAATTTCATCTAAAACCCAACAACATTATTACATTAAGGTCATTACTCATTAACAAAAGGTTCAAAGTTTACCAAACAAACAAGTGATTGAAGACTTGAAGTGAACAACTAACAAATCAACCAAAGTTTAATAGAATTAACTAATTAGACTTGATTAAATTGAAGATTAGAATTTTAAACTAAAAATTAGAAATCAACTTACTAGCAAAATGAGAATAGGAGATTAGACTTTAGAAGAAGCGACGAAGCGAAGAGCGGTGAGCGCAGAGCACGCTCTCGACTCTCGAGCAGTGGAGCAGGGCAGCAGGCGACTGCCGACTAGGCGAGCAGCAGGCCAGCAGGCAGTATCACAGCTTGAACAATTAACAAATTCACCATTTCACAGCTTGAAATCACAAGCTCACAGGGCAGCAGGCCAGCATCACAGCATCACAGCTTGAACAAGTATGTAAAGTGTCAATTGTCAAACATTTCACAAATTCACCATTCAGAATTTCATTGAACAATTCACAAAATCACAACAATTAGGGATTATTGAAATTGAGTTGATTATTGAACAATTGAGTTGATTATTGAACAATTAGGGATTTAGGGTTCAAAGAATCAAATTTAGTATTACTAATTCATAACTAACAAGTAATATCAATTATCAACAATTAAACAAATTTAGATGAAGACTAAGTTAATTAATTAATTTATGCGAAGAGGAACTGAGGAAGACGAAGAGGAACTAAAGTGTCAATTACAGTATGTAGTAATAAAGATAAAGGAACTATTGAAGATAAAACAAAAATAAAACTTATCAAGGAACCATTTGTCAATTACAGTATGTAGTAGCTTCAACTATTAAACAAAAAGGTAACAATGGATCATTTTCTTAAAAAAAAATTGAGGTAACAATGGAAATTGAATATATCGTTTTAGGCAAATATTTTGATTAGAATAGAGCTTACAAATTAAAACAATACAGAAATTAGAGATACCTTTGGAATGATTGTAGCCTTTCTGCAAAATCAATTTGATTAGTTGAACTGTTGAAGGGTTCAGTGGTTCACCATTCACAGCTAAACATTAAAAAAGGCAGCAACTTTGTTTTTTACTAGTATAATTTTTCTAAGGCTAATTTCCAGGAAATGAGAATACATATGAATGAAATAATGAAAAGTCCATCACAAATTCACCATTCAGAATTTCATTGAACAATTCACAAAATCACAACAATATATAACAAAATTAACAATTAACAATAATCAGTACAATCAAGTTATCAAGTTATCAAATATCAACAATTAAACAAATTTAGATGAAGACTAACTGAGGAAGACGAAGAGGAAGACTAACCTCACCTGAATTTATGCGAAGAGGAAGACGAAGGGTCGAAGGCGATTAATCGATTATGGAGGCGAAGTTGCGAGTTGCGAACTGCGAAGAGGAGGACTGGAGGAGGCGATTATGGAGGTGAATAGGTGATTGATGATGGCGAAGGATTGAAGCCTTGAAGGGAATTAGGGAAGAGGCGAATTGGCTAGGGCATGAAGGATTGAAGGCCATGAACTGAAATACTGAATTCGTGAATTTGGGAAAACTGATTTTTTTTTTTTTTTTTTTTTTTTTTAAAAAATTAACTTAAAATTTTTTTTTGGGCCTGGTGAGTCACTTGACCCACCAGGTCTAAGCCCAAGTCCGCCACTGCCAGCCGGCCATACGACTGTGTCTTCTGGATCCGGCACGAACACTAAAAAGCCGGGGCCCATTGTGTGGTTTGCGATAAAGCTCTCCACTTTCTCTTGCATGGCCGTGATCCGGCCCCGGGGTACCGTGCAGTAGTAGGGGGTATTTTGCTCTCGGTGAGAGGCGGATGGCTCCGCCCAATCGTCCCCCTTCTCAACTGCGTGAGAAAGCCTCGCCTCTTGTAGGCGACTGTTTTTCTTTTCTGTGTCCAGGGAAGCATGGCCAGAAGAGCTAGACTCGGAATCGTCCTCTGACGAGTCCGAAGAGGACGACTCTTCCCCTCTCCCGGAGGGGCCCGCCTCCTCTCCTTTAAAAGGAGCAGGAGAGAATGTAGAATTGTCAACTGTAAAATGGGAAGGGGTCACTTTGACTCCTCCCTCAGAACTGCCGGCTTTCAAGCCGCTTTGTTTCACTTCCACATTTGGCGCCTGGTTAGATGTTTCACTAATCGGCACCCTGTGGGAGGAGCCGTCTGAGTTTGAGATCCTGGCAGTCTTTTTTGTTCTGGCCATCATGCTCTGCATATACACAGATACAGTCGGACTTTGTATAAAGGGCAAAGATGGGTCCGGAAAAGGGCAGGCGGCACTCCTAGTCCTAGATTCAGCCGTCCCCGGTGACCGGCTGATCACTAACCTAGGTCGTGTCGTGTGCTTCCGTGGTGCCATTTCAAAAAAGAATAAAATAAAGAGAAAATTAAGAGTAAGAGAACCGACGGTTACCTGAACGAGTGACGTTGATGGAGTTCTGAAAATCCTGTGCAGTCGGCTTGTCACAGCAGGCGGTAGGCAGAAAGGGTCCAAAATGTCAGAGCAAGTTCAGGGGTCCGAATGTTCTCTCAAAAAGTTCTCGTGTGAAAATGACTGAAGTCAACACTCCCTTATATAGGCGAAGTGAGAAGGCGAAGGGTCACTTTCAGAATTCATAATTTGGGCGGGAGAATCTCTCGGCCTTTCGCCGAGTGACACCTGTAGCAGGCCGTCGCCTGTTACAGTGCGACACCTGTCACAGGTAACACGTGACCAGTCACGTGCCATCTGTGAGAGGCAAATGATTAGGGGATTTTGCTCCCACCAATCGGAATGCGCCACATGGGCCAATCAGGTCCTGCCAAGTGTCCCCCAGTTGGAACTGTCAGGGCTTGCCACGTGGCACACGCTTATTCGTCCACCTTGGACCTATTATGTCATGACACGTGGCATACTCCATGCCTAATGGAGAAACCGGCCACCCAGGCCCAACTTCCGAGGGAAGCCCAATCAGCCCTAGGTTAACCTAAACCTAGGATTGGCACGTTTCCCAAGGTTATAAATACCTCCCTTAATCCTCATTAAGAGAAAACACGCTAAAAACGCAGATTACACACATTAAACACTCTCACCTAGAGAGACCCAATCACTTTAATTTCCGCATTAATTACTCCTTAAACAAGTACTAACTTGACTGTCGGAGGCGGATCTCCAATCATCCGGAGCATCCGTTTGTTTTGCAGGTACAGGCGTCCGGTTCCAGTCTCGGAATTGTAACTCTCCCGCAGGACATCAGAAAACCCCGAAACAACACTTACCAAATCCGGTCGTGTTTTAATAAGTGTTACACTTCCATTTTTGGCAAAAAGCTACATTAAGATATTATATCTCTCTCCATTCATGATCCCCACCCAAATCCACTACTATTTTTTTTTTATTAATTATATCTCTCCTCTCACATTTATTACTTTTCAATAAACTATTAACTCCACTCTCTTTCTTTTACAATTTTTTAATACTCCAATTACCCCACTTACCTCTTATTTTATTTAAGTCAATTAAATTGCCTAAAACTATGTGCCGGTCAAACTGTAACACTTAAAAAAACACGGAGGGAGTATAATAATTTCACCATTTCCTTTTTTGGTAGGTATATTATGACAAAAATTATAGACTTTCAAATTTCCCTTGAATGACCCCACTCCCATCTCTCTCCTCATCCTTAGTAAGGGTAGTGTTGTCTTTTTAACATTCATTTCCCCCTTTCTTGCTGCTAAATGGTCTATGTAGTTGAAGATCTTATTCCTTTGTTCAAAACTTTCAAAAACTATTGTAGGGTAATCTTCACTGAAATACGTCTTAATGCATAGGCGTTAATCCATTCTCACAAGAAACTGCATTTACACAATTTTAAAAGAGAAGACGAATACTTGATCCGAGAGAAGAGCATAGTAATTAGAGAGGGATAGGGCATTAAAAAAATGGACCTTCTATTTGACTCTTATCTTGAGCTACTTGTAGATTGTCTCTCAGTATCTTGCTTACAAACAAGCTTGACATTGAATTTTTGGGAAGGGCTAGTGCTGGGTGATATTCTTAAAATTATAAGTGTAGAGATTGTAAATGTATGATCGACTTATTGTTGATATTGATTTTGTTGATTCATTATGTCTATAGCTCTGAACAATGTCTTTCTGTTGTTGGTTGCAGTTGGGGGGTACTTTGTCAGTAGGAGTTGATATTGACCCTCAAGCAATAACAGCTGCTCGTCAGAATGCTGAACTGAACAATATAGAACCTGAGCAATTGAAGTTGTGTCTAGTTCCCTCAGAAGACAGTGCTTCTTTGGTGGATGAAAAGGTGCATGAAGATCTCTGTGCTAAGGGATTGCCTGTAGATCAAATAGACACGTATAAATATGACATAGTCATTGCAAATATATTGTTAAATCCACTGCTGGCATTGGCAGATGAGATTGTTTCACATGCTAAAGTAGGAGCAACTGTTGGTCTCTCTGGTATAATACATGAACAGGTAACTTACCAACTTACCAATCTCAAGCCTTTTGAACTTACTGCGAAGAACATAAATGGAGTTTATTGTTTTTCCTTTCCCATCTTTGGTTAATTTGTGGTAGACTAGAAGAAGATGCTGCTAGATATCTGTTACTCCACATATCTTTGTCCTTGAGACTATAGCAGTATTAAAATTGTGACCCAGTGTTGTGCCAGATGGTCAAATCTGCAATGTTTAGCAGGGAAAATAAAAGGCCTACTAAACACATAAAGAACGATATCAGTAGTGAAGTACTGGTTAAGATCAAGGTTTTGTGTTTTTGTAAAAGTGTGATGAACCAACAATGAGAGACAATTTGTAGACTCAGAAAAGGAGGGGACAGCTATTCACTAGGAGACAAATGCAATTAACATTCCACTAGGAGAGGAGGCAACATGAAATAGCAGACCTGAGATACTCCAATATAATGGGGCCAAAATACATTAATGTTAGGATTATGGTAGTGCTTGAGTATATATAAGAGAATAGGGTAGCAGTAGGAAGTTAGGCAGAAATTGAGTGATATTTTGAATGTGAGATTAGTAGCCTCAAGCTACCATTGAGAGTTATAGCCTAAAGTTATATTTATCTTTGTAACCTTTTGCTAGTTTCAATTAAAAAGACTCAAGCTTTCTTGTTAATCTTACAATCAAATTATAATATTTACAGCAGCTAACCTAGTCTTAGTAGTCTATAACAAAAAGGCCAATTTACCTCTCATTAACGCTTTGTTAGGATAGCAAAGAAGGAAGGAATGGAAGGGGAGGGAAAAAGGAGGAATGGAAGGGAAAAGAAAGGGAGAGGGGAGGTGAGCTCCATTTTCCCTCCAAATCTCTCCGAATTTGGAGGGATTATGCTAATTAAAGAGAGAGGGAAAATGGACCCCTCCCTCTCCTTCCCCCAATCCTTTACCCAAACAAGAGAATTTGTCCACCCCCCCCCCCCCCTTCTTTCTCTTCTCTTCTTTTCCTTCCATTTCTTTCTATCCAAACAAAGTGTAAAGGTTAAACAAAAGTTAAATAACTATGTTAAAAATGCTTCTAATTACAAACATGGCCCACTGCCAGTTAAATTATAGCCATTATAATTTGAGAGTTAATGGCAGCAGCCAGCAAGTAATAATTACTTGAGAAAAATTTGATAATTGATTTGTTTGTAATTATTTAAATGATTTCAGTGCAGTTTTCCTGTGAATGGCTACAAACCAGTGGTAAAAGAGCATTTTGGAGATCTTTAAAAGTTACAACTTCTGGTTTGCTGAATTTGATGCAGGTTCCATCAGTCATACAGCGATATTCTCTGCTCTTGGAAGACATTTCAGTCTCAGAAATGGAAGATTGGGCTTGCATACAGGGAAGAAAGAAGAATGGGATTTGATTGCAGAATGTAGCCGCTAAAAATATGAATAGAAGTGAAAGATTGGTTGTAGCAAGAGTTTTGCAACGAGGAAGAAACCATTACAAGAGCAGCGATTCTGTATGTTTCATTGAGATATAATGAAGCGTTGCATGTTATATGGCAGGGATTATAATTCTAAGTTTTGACACCCATAACTGAAGGAGGTATTAGTGAGAACTAACTCTTGTTTTTGTAGTCAGGCAGTGTTATTAATTACTCTAGAATTCTTATGTATATTATTATGTAAACTCAAAATGTAACATTTGTTTGAGAGGAAAAAAAAAACCTCTACTTGTAACTTGTTTAACAATAATACAAGCTTGTAAGTTAACCTATGCATGTTTGTCGTTCACAGGGATAGTTGGCTATCAATCATTAGATTATGGTTACGGCCAAGCAATTCATGGTTTCCTGCAATTGTTAAAGCTTCAAATTCATAACATTACTCAATATACTGCAACAATGTCATATAAATAGTACTATGCTCTGCCTTTGAGAGCTTCTAGATATCACAACTCAAAATTAGAGTAATACATAAAGCAACTGCTAAGTGCTACATAAAAGCAAGCAGATATAAGTACCTGCTGTGCTTAACATCCAAAAGATGCAACTTAGACAAAATTTATTGTTCGATCCAGAAGAAACATCTTGGCCACCACTTACATTGTCTGCAATGGTGCACGGAGGAGCTTGAGTTGATCCACATAGACCTAAATTGTCCTCAAAACTTGAGTTCGGAAAACTTTGAAACTGCACACTTACAGGTATTTCCCCATGTAAATGATTATGTGCCACACTAAATTTCGAAAGAAATGTGAGACTATTAAGTGATGAAGGTATTGATCCATGCAAATCATTGAAGGACAAATTCAATACTTCAAGGCTCTGCAAACCTGATAGTGTATCAGGGATATTTCCGGTTATGTCATTCCCGCTCAAATCTAACACATGGAGTTGTTTTAACCTTCCGATCACTTAACGGTATAATACCATTAAACCTGTTGTTGCTCAAATATATGGATGGTGGAAAACCAGAAATTTTATTGTACTGCAACCAGCTAGGACTATGGTCCCTTTTTATATATAATGGAATAGTGTTGAATGTAAAAGGATTGGATGAGATGTCACTTGAAGAGATCAAGCTTTTTAGCTGCATCAAGGTCTTCGGAATTTCGCCTGAGAGAGAATTATTTGATAAATCCAGGTAAAACAAATGCTCCAGCTTTTCAATCCATAATGGCAAATTGCCACTTAAGCGGTTCCATGACAAATCAAGCACTTCTAACTTTCCACAATTCAGCAACCAAGTAGGGATCTCACCATGCAGAGCTGAATTTCCAAGTGCCAGAACCTTCAAGTTATCAAATCCAGACAAATTTGTTGGAATTTCTTCACCATGAAAGTTCCTCGAAAGAATAAGAATCGAAAGATTTTTGCAAAGTTGCAGGGTGTTTAAAGCTCTTGACAAGTTCATCAAACTGATGTTTGACAAAGCGAGGATTGAAAGAGACGAAAGATTTCTGAAACCATAGGGGAATTCACCAATTAACTCATTCCTAGCAAGGTTCAATGTTTTCAGCTTATTGCAGCTAGAAAGTGATGTTGGTATGGTACCATTGAGATTATTTGATGCAAGATGAAGCTCATTGAGATTTGTTAGTCCAGTGAAATCAAGGTTAATATTGCCTTCGAAAGAATTGTTTTTCAGATCAAGCACCTGAAGCATGGAGCATTGAGACAAGCTTGCAGGCAAGAACCCAGTGAAATAATTTGAATGTGCAACTAATTGCTCCAGTTTTGTAAGGTTATGCAGAACATCAGGAAAAGGGCCTGAAAAACGGTTGTTTGAAATAATTAAGGTTCTAAGGTTAGAGAGCTGACTAACTGCCTCACTGACCTTGCCAGAGAAATTATTAGCAGAGATTGAGAGCTGTTCCAATGAAGTTATGGTATAGATAAAGCTCGGAAGATCACCATTTAGTAAGTTGTAATTAGCATGCAACTGCTGAAGCGATGTGCAGTTCTCCAAGCTGTCAAGCACACCAGTAAAATAATTCATTGATATGTCAATTACCCTGATTTTGCTTGAACTGCAAATATGGGGATTAATTTGTTCGGTAAACAAATTATTGCTAACATTAAACACAACCATGTTATCGAAGAGGATCCCAAAATCAAGAGCTGGTCCATTGAAAAGATTGCTGGAAATGTTTAGTGATTGTATATTTCTCAAACCAGAAAATGCCACCAGAGGTGATCCTGAGAGCTTGTTCTGACTAATATCGAGAAAAACCAGATGCTGCAAATAAGAAAACTCAATAGGCAATTCACCTTCTAGGTGATTTCCAGAAAGATCAAGAACCTCCAGCCCGTCCAATTGACCAATGGAGTGCGATATTGCTCCTCTAAGACCCTTGTTCTGTAAAATCAACTTACTCACTCTACCTGCAGCTGGTGCATTATTGTCAGTTTTACAAGTGACACCATCCCATTTACAGCAATTAGGGGTGTCAGCCCAAGCTAAAATTATTTTCTCATTTGTGTAATTACTGAATAGTTGCTTCAGAGCGACAAAATCAGTATGATTACATGCTTCAAATCTAGGAACAGAACAAGCAAACCATACCCAGAAAACCCATGTCAGAGAAGTAACTGTAAGAAAACTCATTACCTCTATTAATCTGAGAATCTACAATATAGAGAGATCAAAGCTACGCACACTTGTTTGGCAACCTAATCAAGAATTCATGCAATAAATTACACATGAGATCTAAAAAAACACTAGAAAAAGCACTTTGCTGGATCGACACTAACACTGAGAGGTGAAAGCTAAGGGAAAGAATGCAACTTGAAGCAACTAATTTCAATCAATATCATCAAATATATGCTTGAACAAAACAACTCGAAGGCCAAAGCTCACAATTCTACTCTAAAGGAAAATGATAGTCAAGATGTGATGAGCCAGTGTGTGATTTTAAAATTCAATACAACATGATAAGAACTTCCCAATCAAGAAAACAAAAGACAGAAGGGAAATTCACACACTACGAAGGCATGAAGAAATTGGATTCCATTTTACTTTGACCATTAAGTATGAAGATATCAAGAGAAGATCCTAGTCTGAACACTGAAAAACAGCTCTATGTTATATAAACAATAGGTCAATTCCCCATATGAGAAACTAAGAATTACTCCTTAGCCATCAGGAAGATTACTCAATGAAAACCCCAAACTATCAACAACTTGCATTTTTTTTTTTTAAATCCCATTATCTTAATTTAATAAATTTCAACTTGAATATGAAAACAAGCAAAATTGTTAACTTGCTATTAATGGATGCTTCATAAATACTAAAACAAAACAGATCTAAAAATGTAGCTGACTTTAAGTAGTGTAAAATTTTTACATTTCTAAACACAGCAAAAGACTATAGAAAACCCCATTTGACTATATTTTAAATGTTTTAGCAACTTTATGCATGACATTAGATACTACAATTACCAAGGTATGATTTATGAGTGAAGCAAGTAAGAAATTAAGGTATATACTATAGCCTCTCAAACTGATTTTTGAAATACATGAACATGCTAAAATAAACATATTTGCCTTTGCCTAAGGGGCCAGGTAAAACATCATGATGACATACTGATGAAGACTTAGTTTAAGGGTTTGCTTCTTCCAGTTTTATTCATATCTTTGAGCACTAGGGAAAAAAAAATGTACACAAAATTATCAATTCATACACAGAAGCTGCAGAACTAGCTTCTTATTGTTTCCGATTTATTTTCCTTAAAAATCATACTTTTTGCAGATTGGATTACAAGCTAAGAGTAACAATGGCTAAGATGAATAGATCCACCCGCACACTACAGGCTACAGTTGCCCGCTGCTGAGGATTGGGAGCGTGCCTATACTGCAATCACAGGGCTCAAGTATATTCTTCTTAAAGGAATACAACACAGGGGATGTGTTGAATGTTAGGCCAATCCTCCCCACTTGGGTCTTGGCATCTTTCTCTGAGGCATACTGAACAGTTATGAACATCAAGTTGAACAAGGGATGTGAGTTTGGGCATCCAATTCGGCAGTGATGCCAGACCTTTGCAGCCGGAAATCTGAAGAGCTTGGAGGGCGGTCAAATACTGCAATCCCTCTGGCAAAGCTACCATCTGTGGAAGATCCCTCACTTGCAAGGAGCGAAGATTGTGAGGAAGGGACAACCATGGCATGCCAGTGTCACTACCATCCTCTCTAACATCTGAAATCTTCAAATTAGGAGTGCTGGATATATATAACTTTTTCAAGGCAGTGAGATGCTCTAATCCTCCAAAAATATTCTTCAATTTAGGACAATTTTCAATACACAAGGACTGCAGGGAAGATGAACAACTCTGAATCACCTCCTCAACTTCTTCCAAACTCTCAACCTCTTTGTCACAGTTAATGTCCAAATAGGTAAGACCCATAAAAGCCCCCATTGGTAATGAATTCAGCCATGCGACATTGTCTATTCTAATCACCCTTAATCTGGGAATGCAATGGCTTAAATTTCCAGGATCAAACTGCAAAGATGGATGATAATAAGGGAATGAGGGAGTACTAGTTGGCTCTCCATTATTATCCCTTTGGGCATCTATCACTCTCATTATTATTCGCAGTCCTTCATTAAAACCCATTAAATTTAAATCTTCCACCATAGGACACAGTGGGAAAGACGTCAAGCCAGGGCATCTGCGTATTACCAGTGTTTTCAATTGAGATAAACTCAGTAATGGACATTGCACCAGCCTGGTGCTACCAACTAGAAGATGATCAGCTCCCACTTCCAACCACCATACTTTCAACTTTGGCAAATCATACAATCGAAGTCTTTCAAGGGCGGGAAAGAATGAAAATCCTTCTGCACTTGAAAACCCAACTGATGCTGAAACTGGTTGATTACAGCAAGCTACCGATGCTGTACTATTTTCAATGCAGTCCAAATTTAGCAGGTTTTCAAGATCGAGGACTTTTAAATGACGCAAGTTTCCCAAACAAGAAAGGTTCTTCAACTCCTCACACTCTGAAAGTTCTATTCTGACAAGATTAGGGAGAAAGGTCATCCAACCTGGCATTCTAACACCTTTGTATCCTGAAACCTCTAATGCCATGAGATTAGGATGTGGTTGTAGCTCTTCCATTAATACTTCCTCGTAACCCATTGTTCCATCAACCTCCTGGTTACTCATAAACCTAATGTTTATATGATTGAGATGCTTCTTGCTCCTCAAGTATCTGCCTTTCCTTCCACTATCTTCCATATCTTTTGGTCCATTTTTGGGAAGCCGAACCTTAATTATTAGAGAACCTTTTAGTTTTTCGAGAGCTTTTAGGTCTTCTAGATGATCAGCCCACTGTTTCCAACTTGAGCTTGTTTCACCCAACACAAATTGAGGTAATGTGTGAAGGTAAGTCAGCTTACCCATACCCCCAGGCATACAAGTCAGATAAGAGCAACCCTCTATATCCAGGACCCTGAGTTTGATCAGCTTGCTCAAATTTTTGGGCAACTCTTTCAATCTATAGCAACATTTTAGCTTTAAAGTCTCCAAATTATGCAATTTCACAATTGACTTAGCAAGCACATTCAAGAAAACATTATGTGAAAGATCTAAGTACCTTAAATGTAGCAACTCGCCTATTGAGTCTGGCAGACATGTAATATTTGAATTACTAAGGTCCAATGCCCTTAAGCACAAGCAATTTGCCAGTAAGGCCCCCAAAGCAAATTGATCCATCCTGGTACAATGCCCGAAGCCAACTTGAAGACATGAACGAATGCGGGTCTTCATAAAAGAGTATTTTGCAGATTTATTTCTTATCAGAGTTAGATGTCGAACTCTGTTATCCACAATGCTAGTGGTGGAAATTGTTCTGCAGATCTCCTTGCTAGCTACATTTTGAGCAACATCGTGCATAAGATCATGGATCTTACATGAGGTGATCTCACCATGTCCATCTTGTTGTATATCTTGGAAAAAACATCTACGCAACAAAATTGAAAAATATTCCTCAGCGGCATCTTCCATGCTTTGACCTTCATCTAATGGAACAATGTAGCCCTGTGCCATCCAAAGGCTAATTATCATCTCCTTCTGTATCTCAAAATCCTTGGGAAACAGTGCACAATAGCTGAAGCAACTCTTTAATGGAGATTCAAGATGATGGTAACTAAGCTTCAGTATAGGCATGATATCATTATGGCTCTCTCTAACATTAGCAAATCCAATCTCCATAAATGATAGCCACTTGCTCTTGTCTTGACCATACAAAAGACTTCCGACCACTCTTATAGCAAGAGAGACTCTGGCACATCTTTTGACAATCTCTCTACCAACTTCAATCAAGTCATCTTTAGAGTTTGGCTGTTCAAATCCAAATGCCGTCTTTTGAAACAAACGCCATGAACTCTTTTCAGACAAGCCTTGCAACTCATACTTTAGACCATCTCCTATAATTCTTGCTGTTTCCTGTGAGCGTGTAGTAACCACTATCCAACTTCCTTTATGACCTCCAATCAAAAACTCTGCTAATTTAAGCCAGTGGCTCCGATTCTCAGTCCATACATCATCTTAAACAAGTAAGAATTTACTGCTAGCTAATTTTTCTCGAACTTGGCTTTGCACCCAATCCATGGTGGATCCTTCATCCTTCTGACCAGTAGCAGAAGCCAGAATTTTAACAAGAATTTCTGCTGTATCCAACTGTTTCTGATCATGATCAGAGATACAAGTCCACATCCTCAACGGAAATGAGTTTACAATCCTTTCATCATTAAAAACAAGCTGAGCAAGAGCTGTTTTGCCCAGCCCCCCAATCCCCACAATTGTAAGAAATGATACAGCCCCTTGGACATTACCTTGCAACATATGCACAATATTTTCGACATCATTCTCTCTCCCAATAATAGTACCTGCATACACGTAAGAACAAGTCTCCTCTCTTCTCCTCCTAATAGGCTGATGATCAACACAAAAACCAAACTGCCTGTGATTACTGGCAACAGAATCCAACTTCTTCCTGACCTTCTTGACCCCACGAGACAAATTGTAAGCAACAACAAGAGGATTGAATCGAGAAAAGAAGAGGCGAGCCTTCTTGGAGACTTCCCCTCCCTTGAGATGTTGCTTCTGCTCAGCGAGAGTGACAAACTCATCAAGCAGATCATCAGCATCATACACCGCATCCTTGAGCTCCTGAATCCAGAGCTGTGCCTCATCAGACAGCTCTTGCTTGGCCTCTGCATCACGAAGCACAGCTCTGATAGTAGAGATGGTGCGTTGGAGATCATCGAGTTCAGATTTGTATCCCAAGATGGAACAAATCTCTTTCAGCTCTGAACATTGGAGTGCAGAAAAAAGTGTTTGAACGACAGATAGTATTGCTCCCAATTCCATTTTTTCAGATTGAAGCTAAGTAATGTGTGTTTTCTTAGAAGATAATGCGTGATCAAAAATGATATTAAATATGCAGTCCTACAAGCCTCATACAGTGTATAATGGACAATGACTTGTACCTACTGAAAAGAATGATAAAATTATACAAAGAAGATTCTTTGCACCTTACAAAATGAAGAAAAAATGAAAATAACCAATGAAATGAGACAACTATTAGCACTTTTCTACTTAAAAAGAGTTGCAAATCTAACAAAAGCATCCTAAACAAATCTTAAAAAACAGGTTTCATGAATACACTCATTCACCCATTAAATGTGAGATGTGACATACAGATTATTATTTAGGGAGAGTATTGACCATTTGTACAAAAAATAAAATAAAAAAATAGAAAAAAAAAAGAAAAAAAAAGTGAAAAAAAAATACGATTAAAAATCTTCTTCATCTGAGTATTCACTACTCAGTCATAAAACCAACCCAAAAATACACCTTCCATTGGAAAGACAACATGTTTATCAATTGTAAGAACACACCATTAGCCTTTTATATTACCCCAGAAAAGCTTAACGCGTAAGCATAAGATACTAGAGAACTACGATCGCGCATCCCAAGTACTCCCAATTCCATAATGCTATGATCAAGTTAGAACCATGGATGATATTCGCAGTTCCCTCTCAAGCGACTAAATATTCAGACAAGTATCCCATTGCTAGTCATCTGCCTACGACCGATATGTAGACTCTTTGAATACAAGAAAGTCAAGAAGGTGCTAGGAGAATAGTCATTAAAAGAAAAGTAGAGGGATTACAAATGCCAATGGCATTGGTGGTTCTTCTTAATGCCCAAAATGAATTGATTTTACCCGATTTTACGTGGACATCATTTTGAGAATCACACATTTACAAGTACGGAGTATCTATTTTGAAAAGCAGGGTCGTTTTAAAACCCAGAATAATGTCAATTGCCTTTTCCTATAACTTATTAGAGAATCTGTTCTTGGATTGGGTTAGTCTTTATTTGTTCCTCTCCCTTTTGCTAGTGCAACTTTATCTTTTCATTTAACGAAAACGAAAGCCTTCACAATTGAGAAAGATCGCTATAAATTCAAAAGACTAATAGTAACACTGATAATGCAAAATTACAAAGAAAAAAAGACTAATCCTCAGCTGGAGCAGGAGCTGAAGCCGGAGGTTGATCTGAAGCTGGAGGTTGATCTTCACCAGATGAGCCCTTGTTTGCCTTCCTTTCCTGCCACTTTCCCCATGCCCACTTCAACACGATGAATCCACCAAGAGCATATATCTGTCAAAGAATTCAAAGGATCAACTTTGATCTCAAACTACTAATAAACATTTATTTTCCAAAGAGCTTAGAACTAAATATTAGACAACCAAATTGCAAATTCCAACAATCAGGATTCATGAGCAGGTCTGGGATGAGACAGTTTCAAACAAACTAATCATAACAAATTACCGTTAAAGAAAATGTTAAGAGTCATTCTAGTCTGTCTCACAAAAGTTATATAGATAGACTGTCGAAGACAATATATTGCCATACAGAATTAGACAAAGCTGTCAAGTCCGTAATACTTATGCTTTTTTCTTTTCACCTGGACAATTTAAGTTTCAGGATAGTATAGATACTGCTACCCATGTAAGCCAAATTCACAACTAACATAACTTGAGATACCTTTATGAAAACTATACATATAGTGAAAAGAACAAAGCCTGAAAAGAGCACAAAGATTCTTAAAAACCAAGGGCATAAACTAGAGTGATAGAACACTAATACCCATCATTTAAGTCACGACGCATGACATCTAGAAAATAGGTGAGCATTATACCTCACCACCTTTCTTTTCTAGAACATAGAGCACTTGCAGTTGATTTCATAAAAACTTCCCAAAAAGAAAGTTTACGTGGCAATCAATTATCGTAATTTATAAACCAACACATTTATGGTCTAGAGTACAGCTTCTATTGTGGACTTCATTTAATTGACAGCTCCCATAATGTACACCATACAAACTTCAGTCCATTTTCAAGCTTCAACACCAATATACATATTACGAAATACTCCATATTCAACACATTTTCTTGGTATAAAGCATCCGACATTTTAATTAACATGATGCATTAAAAACCATTGCAAATAGATTTCAAATTCCAAATCATCGTACATTTGGAGTAACCCCAAAGATTCTTATCAAGTAAACTAGATATCATTTTGTCACGTGCTCGCACCCATACAATTTGCATATCCATTAAGAAAAAGATACATTAGCTTCTTATTAACCTTTCATACCTTCCCATTCGAATTTAGTTGTCACATTATGAATTCAAATTACACTATCAACACGACTATTAGTGAATTCAACTACTCAACAAGGCCATCAATCCTCGAAAAAACAAATCACCTAAGAATTTTCATCTCCAATTGAACCATATATCCAATAGAAATTCAACAATCATTTTCATTTATTATACAACTGTAATCCAATCAAATTAGCAATGAAATTCTCATCACATCAAAAAAAGTAAACATTCTTACCTCTGTCTAATTACAAAGCTAAACTCAAAAATTTAATCATTTCTACTCAAAACGCAAATTCAACAGTACCCTTGATCACAATTTCAGTCTAATTGCATAAATAAACAAAACCCAAATCCCAAAAATACAAATTAACCAAAATAAACCCCAAAAAACAACATGAGAAACAGATTAAATACAAATAAATCAAAAACTACAGAAAAATTAATACCTGCCAAAGAATTAAGGGATTAGTATCTTCTTGAGCATCTTCACGTTCAACCTTCAATGGAGAAACTTCAGGCTTAGACCCAGGAAACCTAACAACATCTGGGGCTTTAGAATTACTTCCAGAACTTTCTTCACCATCAACCTTTTTCACAGATTTCCCATTTTTATCACCCTTATTTTCAAAGGGTTTTAACAAAAACTTAGGAATAAGAGACAAGAAGAAGAAGGGGTTGTTCTGTTGGTGTTGTGGGGGCGATTCGGAGTCTCCGGTGATTACGTCGGTGGTGTGTTGGCCTTCTGCCATCGCTTACGGCGGTTGATTGACGAGTATGATGAACGGCGTGGAAGATTTTGGATTTTGGTGAGGGTTGGTTGATGATATAATATGAATGAATTTAAACCATAAAGTTTTATATTGGGGTATTTTTTTTAATTTTGTTGGGCTCATATAGGTCTAGTTGGCTCTATCATATTCTACTCTTATCTTGGTGATTTGTGTAATGAGATCAAAGTGTTAATTCATCTTTGTACTCTTGAGCTTGGTAACTGTGAGTTCGTAAATAGAGGTAGAAAATGGGTCGTTCAATTTAATCATCGGAGAAATAGGCAAATTTATCTTTAAGATTGTTAAATTTATGATTTGTTATAAATTCCGACATTATAAATCACTTACAACGATATGGAAAAGTTTCAGTAGAAATAATTTTAACTATTGGAAACGGATAGAGTTTGGGTTGACCCATGACGGATCATGTTTGTTCAGGTTGAGTATGCTCAAGTCAAGGTTACCCTTGTAACCCTTCTCAGCTCACTTTTGGATTAGGTCAAGGTTTGTTGAATCATGGTTGGGTCAACTTCAGATTATTTCATATTCGGTTCGGGTAGATTTGGATCGGGTCAAAACAATTTTGACCGGGTTAATTTCGGATTGGATGACTTTCAGTTGGGTTGAGTCCGGTTGGGTTGATTCCAATTCGGTTGATTTTGGTTCGATTAAGTTTAGTTTAATCAAGATAAGGTTGATTTGGTATTGGGTCAATTCCGATTCAAATCCTTTTCGTGTTTGGCTGAATTTTGGTCAGGTTGATCAAAATTGAGTATTCAAATAAGGTCATTTTTAAACTAAAAAAATTATTGAGTTATTACCTGATTATTGGGTCGATATTAGGTTATTCATGTGTCATCTTTCATATCGTGTCACTAATTATTACGTAGTATTAGCTTTCTCAATTAATCAATTCTAATGTCATTCTTATCTTAGGCCACATTACAAGCAAGTTAACTATGACGTGTCATACCTAGTGAGACAATAAGTAATGAACTAGTGACAAGTTGATAGACGATAACCACAAATGGTGATAAGTTGAGTTTAATATTATGGTTGGTTTAAAATCAAGGGTTGGGTTAAAATTATGGCTAATTTGAAATAATGTACTGTTGAGTTAAAATTAGGCCAGGTTAAAATTGGGTCAGGTTAATATCAGTTTTGGTAAACACAGATTAGATTGAATCGGTATTTGTCGAGTCAATTTTGGGTCCTTTGAGTTCAAGTGGGATCAAATTGGTTTCGGATTGAGTTCAAAGCAGATCAAATAGGTGCTGAGTTAAGTTCATACCTGGTCATATCTGGATTCAGGTTGAGCTTAGGTCAGTACCTGATTGGGTTTTGGATCTAGAAATTCTCATGTCAAATCAAATCTGTTACCGTTCGAAATGAATAGATTTTTTTTGGGTTGGGTCGGTTTTAACACCTTTTTACTTCCAATCATATTTAAAAGGCAAAAGCTCTAATGAGCGCCCCCAGAGCGCTAGAAAAGAGAATAAAAAAGTGAAAATATTAGAGTAAAACTGACATTAATTACACCGAACAACGCGTGATTTTGTCATGCATTCCTAACTTAATACTATTTCAACCAATATAATTATTCCTTATCTAACACCCCGGGGCGCTTGTTAGCAAAATCCTATTAAAAATGCTGAAAATGAACACAATCGCCTTGTTGTGGGTTTTCAACTTCGTACTTCTCAAAGTTATGATCTCTAAACTTCAACTATTTGTCTTCCCTTATTAGAAACATTCAAGGGTCTTTTATTTTGTTCTGTTTTGTTCAATTATAATGAAAATAAAATTTGAAGATCATGCATTTGGTTTATTGATTTATGTGATGATGAATTTATATTTTTGAGTACTAAGCTCAACACTCTATAACAAGTTATCAATTCTGTTCTCTTACCCTGTATTTTCTTACAAAAATGCCATAAACTTGTATGAAAACGAATGGCTCAAATCCGAACGAACCCGTTTTGGACATTAATTAATGTGATGATTTTCTCAAAAAAAAAATTAATGTGATGGGAACAAGTAGAAATCATTAATCATGCAGTTGTAAAATTCTTAGCAATGTCATAATTGGAATAGTGTATGAAGTTAAAATACACCTTAATCATGAATACATTACTATAATACTAAAAAGTTGCTTACTTATAGCATATTACATGATTAAACATGTCTGTAAATCTGTAATACATACGAAATCTCCCAACTTCACCGAGACCTTTCAATCTGGTACTGCAAATGCTTAGTACCGCGCCATTCCAGAAGGCACTTGTGGAGGCATCGCGATTCCAGGGTTTTGTCTTTCCATGTTGCCTTGCCATCCTAAATACGTTCACAAATATTTATTTTCAATCATCAAATTCATAAACTTAACATTATATATCAGCACTACTGCACAAGTGCATTTACTTCGTACTATTGTTTAGAAGAAACTTGTTTAGTATCATTCATCAAACATACCCAAGATCGTATAAATTTATACTACAAAATATCCTTTGGGTTCATGTGACAAAGATTATAATCATGCTTGCATTTGTTCTGATATAACCACATCAACCGCGTGTATTTTGCAACCACAACCTCATAATTATGGACTACACATGCACAAATTAAGACGGTAATATAGGAGAAAGAAAGATTGGTTACCAAGTGCAAGATTGTAGCCGCGGTGTTGAAGCTCACGGTACTCTTGACATAAGGCACAATACTCACAGCAGCAGTGGGAACAGAGATCCGCACAGCAGTTATCTGGCATTCCAAGCTGTGCCTTCAACTTTGAGCGGTAGGTGCACGAGTATATCGATTGGCACCCAGTTAAGCATAAAAGTAGAGTGTATAAGGTTCCACTCGTACAACATGCTGTACCACATCCATCAGAGAAATTGTCACATACATTGATACTAATAATAACCATAACATACATAATAAGAATAAGATTGCACATTACTAGTATCATCTAAAAACTGCTAGTATAACTAATTTCATCTGCCCGGATTTAGTTGTCACATTACCAGTTCAATTTAAATGTGTTAACTAATTCCCGATGGAGGGAGTACTAGAGTTAGCCATAGGTCGTGGTAAGGATTATATAATATTGTACACTTACATGTTGAGCCTCTGTCAACTATCTCTGCTATCCGTCCAAAGGTGATGCAAGGACACCAACATGTTAGGCAACCTGTAGAATTAGGAGTGTTAGGTGATAAAATTGAGCAGGCAACCTATATAGTTTTTGAACTGATTTTTTGAACAAGGCAAATTCATAACTATATATCAAAATCAGCTAACATCACATATGTTGTAAAAAATTAGAAATTACAAACAAAAGAAAGAAAGATAACATCAAATGGTGCACAAGACGTATACAGTGGGAAAGCTAGAGATTTTTGAACATGACTAAAGCGTTGATTAAGTTCAGCTGGATTTTACTTATCTGATTTGAACTATTTTTTCTGATCTAAACTTATTTTTTTTAATTTAATATAATCCGAATTTTTTTTATTTTATAATACCAAATTTATTTTTTAATCTTGTAATTTATGTACAGAGTATAAGAGAAAACATGAAATTTATCTCTACATAAGCTCTCAAAAATTTATAAATATGCATTCAACTTGCTCTTGTCATTTATTTTTTTTAATTTTTTTTTTATTTTTAACAGATAAAACAGTTGGATCTAAGTTTTTTAATTTTCTGCCTATAGATAGCCATAGTCAGAGGGGGACCTTCCCCCGGGGCCATTAGGGGCCCGGCCCCCAATAAATTGTTGAAATAAATTAGCTAATGAACTTTAAACAACCTTATTTTACTTATAAAATATTAGAACATAGTGATTATTTTTAGTGAAAGATAAAAGATTTAAATCCCGACCCCTCTAATAATTTTGACCAAGATCCGCCACTGGCCATAGTTGATAAGTTTGCACAGGGGTTTCCATTCTATTTCAAGTACCCGTCTCAAAATTTAGTCAAAATGATAATTTTATATATATATTTTTTTGGCTATTATGTTATTTTAAGAAAATTCATACTTCCTCTTTTTTTAAGTTGACATGCTTTTTAACATTATTTGTAAACTCTAATTTGACCAACTTTTATGATAATATAGTTAACAAATACATGTAATAGTCACCCCGGTGAAATTTTGTTAGATTTATCCCTATATATAATTTCAATATGTCAACTTTTCATAATCTTTACTTATTGACTATGAGTGACTGGACTTTTGCATCAGAAACATAATAAAAGAATTATGTTAACTATAGGTCGAGTTTAAAAAGAGCAGAGGAAGTTTTTTTTTTATTTATTTTTTATTTTTTTTATGCTCAAACAGCTAGACAACTTAACACTATCGTTTGAATCACTTTTTTTTTGTTTTATGCTGCATAACACAAATCATAATGTACAGACTACAGAAGTAAGTATTGTTAAATATGATTCAAACCCCACTCTCTTAATTGCCTTGCATGATTAAAATACTTACATGACGACATATCAGAGCAACAATCACAAAGACCAGTAGAAAAACTTCCGCTAGTACGTTGATGCTGGCCATACTGCGGCGGAGGCTGAGGAGCATAGGACTGCTGGGGGATCGGAATCCCGGTTGTCACCTTCGACATGATCAATGAATAATATGTAACACAAAAGTTTTAATGGAATAACAAAATGATGTATTATGGAGCTAACTTATTAAGTGATTTTGAGAAGGACTAAACTAAAGAGTTGTATACAAAAGACTGAAAATTATAAATCTATATATTATTGATCAAGTACTAGACAGCCTGCCTAGATCGATGTAGTTGCATTGAATTTTCTAACCACTCAATGTATGTAGGGAACCACGACTTTGTCAAGAAGACTTGTATAAGTCGCCCCAGTCAATACGAATGAGAGTGGTACTATCCAAGCAGCCAAGAAATTTCTTATCTTTGGAAGAAAATGCCCTAGGGTATGTTCACATTTACTTAATTTCAACTCCAATCAGTTTAACTCCAATCAGTTCAGTTCAGCTCCTAATTTCCTTCTCTCATAAAATATTCATTTCAGCTCAATTCAGTCCAGTTCAGCTCCTAATTTCCTTCTCTCATAAAATATTCATTTCAACTCAATTCAGATCAGTTCAGTTCAGCTCCAATCAGTTCAGTTATGTTCAGCTCAGCTCAGTAAATGTGAACAGGCACATAGTATACTCGTATTAATTAAGGAGCGAGCCCTTGTGTTTCATTATATGTGTCATCTCCCTTATGAAAACATATAGCAATAAAATTGTATCTTTAACCCTAGAAAATTCAGTTTCAACTTCGGATCCACTAATGATGAGTTGATAACTTGGTATCAAAGGGGCATATGATGCAAGAGGATACATAATTTACGATGAAGTGTGTATGATCTCAGTTCAAATTAAGACTTCGTCCCTTAGTTGTTAGTGATGATTATACCTCATGTTGGGGAACAATATATTATCTGATGGTAGATTAAGAAGTATAATGTAATTGGAGCACCATGTTTATAGCTTCTTTCGGAGCAATCACAACAAGCGCGTCTTATAAGGCTTGTGTGTGTGACATACATGTATAACACATGAGAAACATGCACCAACCTTAAGCGTTTGTGATGAACACCCGACCTCACTTGACACCGCTATATATAACTATATAAGCATTCTTTACTACGAGAAAATCAAAAGGAAGATCGGCATTTAAGATCCTTTCAACTGACCAACCAATCTAGCTAGTTATAAAAGGCCATGCACCAGCTATCTAATTTTATTAATGAAGGTTCTTCTATTATTGCTTTTAAAATTAATCAACATTTCATAATTATATATTGCATAAGAATCACTGAGGAAAAAAAAAACAGTAAATAAATTATCTGGATGTAATTGGTTGCAGATTTAGCTTCCTTAAGACACTTTACAAATGCGATCCCATTTATTGATAATCAATTTTCTTATTTCAATTGTCTATTACTTCCTCCGTTTTTAAATACTTGCTTCATTTCTTCATATGCGGAATTTTAGGAGAAATTGAAAAAAGTAATAAAATAGGGAAGTAATGGGGTAGATGGAAAAATAAAAAATTGTAAAAAGCAAAAATAGTGAACAGAATTGGAGGAGAGAGAATATAAAATTAATAAAATATGTAGTATGAATTATGTTGGGTCCACTCGGTGAGAGAAATAAATTAAATATTGTAAAAAGTTCCAAATAAGGAAATAGAATAAGTATTAAAAAATGACCGGAAAAAAAGAAAATGGAGCAAATTTAAAAACGGAGGAAGTAATATTTTAGAAAATATAAATAGGTTGGTATGGTTGATCCAGTGCATCTTAAATACACAGCGAATGGTTTAAGGATCATGGGGTCCAATTGTTTGGACTCGTGTTGAACGCCAACAAAGTCATGTTGGCATGTATACCAATTGTTTTCGATGTAGTTCAAATTTTGGCTTATGGGTTGTTCATATTTACTTAAATGAGCTGAACTGAACTGAATTGATTGGAGCTGAACTGAACTGAACTGAATTGATTGGAGCTGAACTGAACTGAACTGAACTGATTGGAGCTGAACTGAACTGAACTAAGCTGAAATGAATATTTTATGAGAGAGGGAAATTAAGAGCTGAACTGAACTGAACTGAACTGATTGGAGCTGAACTGAAATGAACTGATTGGAATTGAACTGAACTGAACTGAACTGATTGGAGCTGAACTAAACTGTACTGAACTGAAAATAAGTAAATATGAACAGGCCCTTAATTTGATTAAAACAAGCTGTATTGATTGATAAGTTTCTTCACAAGGCACAATCAATTACATAATACTCCCTCCGTTTTTTTTTATATGCATCACTTGAGAATGCACATAGTTATAGTTTTAGGAGATAAATATAATATTGTGAGTGAGTGAATAAATTATTATAATAAAAGTATGATGGGGACCATGAAAGAGAAAGTATGTGAGAGAGAATAGATATTTTATTATTTAAGTGGGGACATAGAAGAGAGAGAAATGATAAAATAATTTGAGTGGGGTTTTAAGTAAGAGAGAGAAATAATAAAATATAGTATAACTTTACCAAATATAGAAGTGATGCATATATAAAAAAAACATCCATGAAAGGAAAATGATGCATATAAAAAAAACGGAGGGAGTACTAAAAGTGAATCTGACATTACACTTGTCATGTTCTGATTAAAAAAATTTCCACCACTTTTTCTTTTCTTTTTTTTTCTTTTTGTACAAAATCTTCATTTATATTAATTTATATATCCTATAATATTTAATTTTCAATTTGGCAACTATATACGTAATATATTCTATTTACATATCTTTCGAAATATTTATAATAGGTACTTTCTATGATAAACAAACATATAAGGTAATGTATTAGAATAATGTACCACTCCATACTTTGTATCATTCTTTGTCATTGTATTTTTTCTTTAAAAGTTTTTTTGCTTCAACAAGGATTGACACTATAGCTATTACTATGTATTTATTGATTACTTTATAATAATAACACTAAAATTCAATAACTAGAAATATAAATATAAAACAAAAATAAAATAAAAAACCTTGATTATTAATTGTCAATAAAAAATAAGTCAGTTAAATTTGTATAAACATTGTGCCAGTTATAATATGCTATAAAATATTGTGTCGGTCAAAACATGCCAACAAAATAGGGACATATAGGCTATTAGGGGTGAGCAAACCGGGTACACAGTCAAAATTTTAGGACCCGGACTTGGAATTGGTTGGAACCGGGTCCTAAAATTCGGACCCGGAATCGGAATTGGTTCAACCGGGTCTTAAAATTTAGGAATTGGTATTGGAACCACCGGGTACCAGTTCCAGTTCTAGTTCCGGGTACTCACTTATGTATGTAATTGTTAAAATATAATACTTCCTCCGTTCTTTTATTATTGCACCACTTGCCATTTTAGGAAGTTTCACAAATATTACACCATTTCCTCTTTAGGAAAAAAATTATTTGTGTTCACACTACAAATACCCAACATACCCTTGCTTTTTCACATTTACTTTTTAGTTTATTAATATGTCACATGGACAATTTTGTATTTTTACCTTTCTCTCTCTTACTTTTTTCCACTACCAAACTATTTGTACCCAACCCCTATGGTGCAATAATAATAAAAACGGAGGAAGTACAAATTATAATTCTTATTTTAGTTAGGTTCATTTTTAGCATTAAGTTATTTGTATTTATGTTAGGTATTGATAATATTTTTTTAATTTACAAATCAGATACATTCAACATATTTTTATTATTTAAAATTTATTTAGTTTAGCATATATTAGGTAACCGGGTACCCAACCGGTTCCGGTTCCAAAAAGTTGAGAATTGGAATTGGTTATAGCCGGGTCCTTAATTTATTACCCGGAATTGGAACCACTGGGTCTAATTCCGATTCCGGACCCGTCGGTTCCTAACCGGTCCCAGTTCTAATTCCGGGTACCCGGAATTTTTGCTCACCCCTATAGGCTATATAATTACATTGCACGGGTTATAATTAACATAAATTTCATTCTCATATAAAACCCTATAATCATTGAAATTGTGTTTTTTTTTTTAATGTTTAATAATCAATTACTTTTGCTAACAATATAATACGAAGTGTAAAATTTAAGTTTTTTTTAAAAAAAAAAAGAAATTCAAGTATTTGTTTCAATTAAAATGCTGATTTGTTTTATAAAAAATTATTGTTAAATTAACATTGTAAATCATAATTCGGTTAAGTAAAAATCGTGCATTGCAAGGGATTTAAACTAATTGGTGTGACTATGAATGAATTACGCATGACTTTGATCATATGATTGAAATTTTTGCCTGGGTCATCTCGCCTTGTATGATACTTTCACAATTGACCGTGCTCAGGATGTCAATGCGCAAGTACATATGCCGAAAAATTTCTCTTTAACGTGTTAAAAAATTAACTCGTTGTAAAGTTGGTAAGATGATGAATAACATGCAGAGTACTCGTACAAGATTATTGGATTACTCCTTAATTACCATATGGTTTTTTGACTGAAGCCTTACTTGACTTGTATGAACGTATTCTTTACTCTTGTAATAAGTTTTTACATTGAGCTCAAAAATTGGTGTAGAATCTAGGCTAAGTAGGGATGTTTATGAGGAGGGAAAGGGTGGGGGATGTTGGCTTTTCCACCCCCAACCCCATCCCCATCCCCATCCTCACCTAGCATTCTCTTCCCCATCCATGTGACAGGTCCAAAATCTATCCCCATCCCGCCGCGGCGGGTACAAATCTAAAATCATCCCCTCCTCTTATTCAAAGCCATATTCAATGAATTAGAGTGCAGCACACTGGATGAATTTTTAGAGTACTGCTTTCGACTAATTTTGATGAAAAATCAAAGTATTGATCGGGCCACACCATTTGCAGGTATAATTCTGTACTGAATTGGCAAAAAAATACTCATTGTACAAACTGCAATTACTCACACAAGGTCCAACCTTCAGTAGCCAAGATTGGACAAAAATATCTAAAAGACAGTAAAAGGAAATGGGGAGAAATATTATTGAATTAAGACACAATTCCACTATCTGTTTTACAAGATTGTACCAGTAGAGCATTTTTTTTTTTCCTGCCAAATTCATACCGCTACCATGCAATTCAGAGAGCTTTCATAACTTCTAGTCTAGACACTAAAGTTAAAGTTACAACATCAGGTAACAACAAGAGAACAAAATCATCAGCAGTTCAAAATGAAGGGAGTGTTAGTAAGACAGCTAATGACCTTCATCATTCAACATGAAAAGAAAACGAAAAATTTAAAGAGACCATTCGAAGATTTAACCTGTTTCTGTGTATCATCAGTCCATCAGATTCTGTTCATGACTTGCCTGCTCAATTCAATATCAGCAAGAGGAACCCAAACTACAGCGGCACTATGGATATTTGAATTAACGCTTCAGTTGCCTTCTGGCTAATGCGGGGGCTTTCTTTGGGATATAGACCTTGTAGCTTACCTACACAGATACACGCAAAACACTCAAAGGATAAGATATAATACTCTTACATATCATGACAACATGCAAAACAATTAATCTATTTAAAAAAAATAAATAAATAAATAAATTAAAATAAATAAATTAAAAAAAAAAAACCTACCTGCACCATTTCACCACCCCGCATGACAGACATTGTCTTCTGCTGAAACTGTGCATCCTCATCGGCTTTATTGGTACTATCATTTGTGCATTGTTCATCAGAAACTGAAGCTGAAGCCGAAGCCTCAGAAAGAGCAAAAGTATCAACTTTTATAGTACTATCTTCACTATCAAATAGATGAGACGCACAGTCCCTAGTAGAATCCTTGCTAATAGTTTTTTGCGGTACAGAAAGCTTAGGCAGAGAATTATCTAGTGACATCAGTTTCTCATTAGAATTCCTCACTATGGTTTCTTTAGGGGTTGACACAATTTCCTGAGAAGATTCTTGTGGGATCAGCTGTTGCTTCCAAGTATTCTTTGCTCCAAGAAAATCTTTCCTAGACATGGATAAGCCAACATTAGGTCTGCTATTTACAAAATCACCGGAGGCCTTACTCTTTTCTTCTGTATCAGCAGTTCCAACCTTTGCCCTCAATAGATCAGCATTATTATATTTAGACAGACCAGTGTCTTCCGAAGGACCAGGTAAATTAGTAGTATTACTAAAATATCTAACATCATTAACAATTTTCCCTACTTTTGGCAAAAGTTTAATATTTCCCTCATCACGAGGTGTAGGTTGATCAATAGGTTGTGCCTTAACAATTGAAGACCTTTTCACGTCAACATCATGTTCATCTTTCTTATCAAAAGTAGTTTTGGTTGATAATTTTCCTTGGCGGTTGAGTAGATTCTCCAAGGCCTTCTGTCTTAAAACTGCTTCAAGATCCACATGATTTAAACCTGCATTCGAAGTTAAATTCGCACTCCTATTTTCCATCAAGGGAACATTGTCCCTGGATCTGACATAACTTGGACTTAATCCACCACTTCCCTCAACAACCTGTCTTTGAATTCCCGGGATATCTGAAGTCCTGACACCAGAAGCAACAAAATCCTTATTTGGCTCATCCAAGGACCTTTTCTTAGAACTAACATCATGCATACATGAAACAGTTTCTCTTCCACTAACACCATCAATACTATCATTGCTCTTGCTAGGATAGTCATCATACTCGAACACAATTTCATCTTCATGCCTATCATACTTATTCGACTCTTGTTTTTCAGGGACCTCCTCTCTATCCTTCATAACAACTATAACAGATTTCAATCTATTAGGATTACTCTTCTCAAACACCCTCTCCTCACTATAATGACTACTACTCTCACTATGCACGCTACATGGAGAGCAGCTTCTTGACCTACGCCTACTCTTCTTAATCCCACTCTTTTTCCTATCCTTTTCTCTCCCCTTTCGTTCCTTTGATTCCACCTTCTCTTCCATCTTCCCAAATTCTCTCTCACTATCACCACTTGGTTCGCCCACGGAGCAACTCCTAGACCGGCGCCTACTCCTCTTACTCCCAATCTTTTTCCTAACCTTTTCTCTCCCCTTTCGTTCCTTCGATTCAACCTTTTCTTCTTTCTTGCCAATCTCACTATCACCACTTGGTTTGCCCACAGAGCAACTCCTAGACCGGCTACTTGAAATACTAACACTACGATCCCTCTTTCGCCTCTTCACATGCCGCTTCTTCCTAGAATCAGAACCTCGCTTCCTCTTCAACTTCTTCGATTTCTTAACACAAGGAGAGTCATCTCCACTGCTCTCACTCAACAAGGTGCTTTTCTTACTCCTTTTCTTATCTTTCCTAAGCCTTTTGTCCCTAGACCTACCTCTCTTCTTACTCCTAGAATAATCCCCTGGACTCGAACACGATACCGACTTAGTAGTGATCGAATCCTCATCAGAAATCGAATCCGAATCATCCCGTTGTTTTAATTTCTTGGGTTTCTCCCTACTGCTCTTAGTTCTCTTCTTGGTATGTTTCTGCTCAGATTGCAATCGTTGCACATACATATATAAGCATCAAAATTGAACCACCAATTCATAAACAATATCATCTATATTGCAAATTTGCAATAAACCAACAATACCCAATAATCGAATTTAAATTATAAATTATCAATAATTAGACATATGTACAGAATAATTAATTAAATATATATATCAAGAAAACCTAAATCAAACAAATAAACAGCAGAAATTATAAATTCATAACATTGATGTCTTTAATTCACAAATTAATCAATCCAAAAAAAATTAAAATAATCAATAAGATTGAGAACCTGAGATCGTTTCGTCTTGCTTTTGGATGAACGCGAACTACTTTTCATGGCGAAAAAATTCAGAGAAACAAACAAATTAGAAGAAAAAATAAACACAAATACACAAGCAAAAAAAAAAGCAATAAATTAGGGTTAGTAAATTGGAATTACAATTAAGTAGTTTAGATTTAGAGGCGAAGATTGATAAAATTTATTTGCAAAATCAGGGAAAATTTAGAGGAAAATTGTAGTTGAGAAGTTGGAATCAAAGTAGGGGAAAATGAGAGCATCGAGTTTGGCTTGGACGTTGGTTAATCAATCATCGAAAATGTTTTATCCTTTAAATACTCCGCAAATTTTGGGGTTACTCACTTAGGGTTTAGGGTGTGTTCTCTTCCGTTGAAATTCAGTTAATTTCAGTTCAGCTTTTAATTTACGTCTAATGATATTAAGCTCTTATTACAACGACAACAACAATAGTAATAATAATAATATTAACAATAATAATAAATAATACTAATAATAATCAATAAATACTAATAATAATAATAACAATAATAATACTAATAATAATAATCGATAAATAATAATAATAATCATTAATAAATAATAATAATAATAATAACAATAATAATAATAATAATCAATAAATAATAATCATCAATAATTAATAATAATAATAATAATAATAATATGTACATTTGTATATACACATATGTATAGTAATAAATAATCAATAAATAATCAAAGATCACTAATCCGTAGTTAAAAATCACTAATTAATAGGGGTGGGACTTCGGTCTGGCAGTTCGGTTTGACCTCGGTTTGAGTCGGTTTCGGTTTGGAGCGGTTCGGATTGAAACGGTTTAGTTTAGCTGGCGGGTCGGTTTGGTTCGGTTTGGGTTAGTCACGGCTCGGTTTGGTTTCGGTTTATTTCTTTGCGGTTTAAATTCGGTTTGGGTCATAAGCGGGTCGGTTTATAAACGATTCGGATTATGTCGGTTCGGTTTGATACGGGTCGGTTTAAGGGGCGGGTTTACCCGGGTCAATGTCAGTTCGGTTTACAAACGGTTTGGATCAAGCCGGTATGGTTTGAAATGGGTCGGTTTAGGGGCGGATTTACCCGGATCAATATCGGTTCGGTTTATAAACGGTGCGAATCATGTCGGTTCAGTTTTAAATGGGCCGGTTTAGTAGAGGGTTTACACAGTTCAATTGGTTCGGTTTATGAACGGTTTGGATCATGTCGGTTCGGTTTATAAGCGGTTTGGGTCATGAATTGAATTCATGATTGTTTTAAAGATCGCGTCATGACCATGATTTAATGAGTTGATACTTATAATACGATAAATCGATAATTAGAATGTACAAATATTCAATTAGATTGATCAACAAGTGTTTTAAACTTTTAAGTTTTAATAATCAGATATGTAAATATGTTTATCGATTGTAGATTTGTAGTACATACCAATAATTCAATGAGGCAATGATACTTATGATAGTATGATAATGATACCAACCATACATTCGTACGATATGATATACATAATAATTAATCTATAATTACATATACATTAACAATATCGTATTGAATCAATTTCCATTTCCAAACATTGCATTTCTTATAAATTATAACTTACACGAGATTAAATGGATTCGTTATTTAGTTTGTTACTTTATTTAGATTACTAACTCAAACAACTTAAAAAGTTAAATGGACGAAATCACGAAATCATGACCATGATTTAATGAGTTGATACTTATAATACGATAAATCGATAATTAAGAATGTACAAGTATTCAATTAGATTGATCAACAAGTGTTTTAAACTTTTAAGTTTTAATGATCAGATATGTAAATAACTAAATATGTTTATCGATTATAGTACATACCAATAATTCAATGAGACAATGATACTTATGATAGTATGATAATGATACCAACCGTACATTCGTACGATATGATATACATCATATACATAATAATACAATTACATATACATTAACAATATCGTATTGAATCAATTTCCATTTCCAAACATTGCATTTCTTATAAATTATAACTTACACGAGATTAAATGGATTCTTTATTTAGTTTGTTACTTTATTTAGATTACTAACTCAAATAACTTAATAAGTTAAATGGACGAAATCACGAAATCACTAATTAAAGTGGTGATGAAAGCATTATGCAATACTAATGTACGAATAGTCAAATATACAACGGTTAGATTGAATGCCCATGAAAAACAATGGTTAGATTTTCATTACTTTATTAGTTATTAGTATTATTACTTATTAAGTTATTATTAGTTTTATAGTTTATTATATATACTGATATACAATCACAGACTCACAGATGTCAGATATTGTCATATTGATGAGCATTAAGCCATTAACTCATTAAGTCATTAACTATGTCGTATTGAATCAATTTCAATTTTGAAACATTTGCGTTTCTTACAATTTATAACTTATAAGTAATAAACTAATAATAATAATAATAATAATAATAATAATAATAATAATAATAATAATAATAATAGTAATAATAATAATTATTATTATAATAATATTATAATAATAGTAGTAGTAAACTAGTAGTAATAATAATATTAACAAATAATATACTAACAATAATAATAATAATAAATAATTAAAAAAAAACGGTCAAAAAGACCTAGAAAAGCACAAAGAAAATCTAGACCGTTAGATCTAGATGAATATTCTAGAATCTACAAAAAAAAAATGAACGGTTAGATCTAACTTAGATGTTGAGATTGAATATGGACGGTTAGATCAACTGAAGTAAAACCTAAACCTAGAAAAAAAAACCCACTCTCACTCTCTCAGCCATTCTCATTCACTCATTCAGCCGTTTCTCTCTCAATCTCACAATCTGTCATAGTTTCTCTCTCTAACTTCTCAGTTTCTCACTCTTTCGTTCTGAAATTATCAAGAATCTCAAGCTCAATTTCGTTTCATTTGTGTTTTGGATCTACATTTCTGATTTCTAGCTTTACATTCTCGTTTTTTTGTTAATTTTTGTTGTTTTCGTTTTGATTTTTTTCGTTTTTGTTCCGGTTTGTTTATTTAGGGTTTTTGTTTTCGTTTCATTTGTGTTTTGGATCTACATTTCTGATTTCTCGCTTTACATTCTCGTTTTTTTGTTAATTTTTGTTGTTTTCGTTTTGATTTTTTTTCGTTTTTGTTTCGGTTTGTTTATTTAGGGTTTTTGTTTTCGTTTCATTTTTGTTTTGGATCTAAGTTCTGATTTCTGATTTCTGATTTCAAATCTTCCTCTCCTTCAAGCCGTCAAACCCTAAGGTAATTTTTTTGTTAATTTATTCGATTTTTTTCGTTTTCGTTTCGGTTTTTTAATTTATTTCAAGTTCTGATAATCTACATTCTTGATTTTTTCTTTTGATCTCCAGTTCAGGTAGTTCTCCATCTTCAAATCTCCTTCAAGCTGTCAAAGGTAATTACTTTTTCCTTTTTTTTTTTTTTTTAATACAGTTTTTCTGTTTTTGTATTTGATTATTGTTGTTGTTCTTGCTTGAATATAGTCGAAATATGCCTAAAATGAGTAAAATCTGTTGTTGATTGTATTTTTGTTTTTTACGGGAAAATGGTAGATTTGTGTTGTTTTGTTGTTTATTATGCTCGATTTAAAAGTAATGATGATGGGTTGTTCAGATTATGTGATTATTATTGTTGGAATACATGCATTGTTTATTTATTGGGATTTTAGCTTTATATTTTTAACCCATATTGTTGGAATACAAGCATTGTATATGATTGGCTTAAAGTTAGTACTTAAAATGTACACATATGTGACTGTATCGTATATAACTTTCTATATTCTGTTAGGATATATGTTGTAATCACGTTTGTTGTATAATTCTGAATTTTGAAACATTGACTAGTGCAAATAAAATTCTGAAATATGAACTATCTATTTAGTTGAATTTTGGTATTGAGTGAATAGGATTCACTGTCGTGACTTCAGTGTCAGTCACATGAGACAATGCATGCTTAATTGCTCACTATTAGTAGAATCTGTCACTTAATTTGGTACTTATAAGTTATAAATGTTGTTTTTTTTTGTTTCAGTCATGTCTCGCGAGTATGATGAATTTGACTATGAGAGGCAATCAAATTTTGATAATGTTAGCTCTCAAGCTGCCTCTGTCTCGGTTGATGATGCTAGTAATACTGGCACTATCAATCCTTCTGTTAATAAACGTCAAAGAACCGCAGGTATATGGAAGCATTACACTTTTTTTGTAAAGACGATAGGTAATGAAAATGTTGATTATGCTCGTTGTAATTTGTGTGGCAAAGAATATAAAGCACCTGGTAAAGCGGGTACTTCAACTTGTAAATCTGAGAGAAATTTTAAAAAAACAAAAGCTATAATTTTGAAGTTGCTTGAACTTGTTATGAGCTGCTGCCTGCTGGTAGTGCTTTTGCCTTTTGGTTGTTGTCTCTGCTGAGTTGTTATTGCCTATATTGTTGCCTGCATGAGCTGGTTCCTGCCTCCTGCCAGCTTGAGGTGCTGTGTTGCTGCCTTTTGTGTTATGAATTTATGATAAGTTTTGTTGCTGCTGTTTCTTATGCTTGCTGTTTTAATTTTTCTTGAATCATCGCTGCCCTTGTCATTTATGTTGAGACTTCAATGTATATGTACTTGCTGGCAGCATTTTTCAAGTTTTAAGTTAAAACATCCATTGCTCAGTGATGATACGAGAAACGTAAATCTGAGAGCAATTTTGAAAAACAAAAATAAGTTCCTGCTGAGTCCCTTCTGCTTATATTATTCCTTGCTTCGGATAAGTTGCTGATCTGTTATTGCGTGTGCTGGTTCCTGCTTGTTGCTGCTATTTCCTCTGCTCTTGGGTGCTGGGCTGCTGCTTCAAGATTCTGCTTCAAGATTCTGCTCCCAAATCACTCACATTCTCACTCCTCCCTTCATCTTATCATGTATCATTTTTTGCAACCCTAAACTTGATGATGTTTCAGTTGGTAAATCTGAAATCTAATCTGGGTAGTAGTGATAGTAGTTTCATTATGTATTGGTATATGTATTGTGAATTTTAATCAATGAAAATGGTGACTTTTTTTAATTGCTTGTTGATATTACTCTAATTTTAATGTTATTTATCTCCAATCTTATGTTATCTTATTGGATGATCATGAATATCAAGGAACAATGAAGATAATTTGGGTGGACTTTATTACAGGAATGAAAAGATATAAATGATATATCTTGTAATTAAAATAAATAAGTAATCTAAAACGATATTAATAATGTCGTTGGCCTAGATCTAGGTGATATAAACCTTTGTATAAACCTAAGTCGTTTGATTAGATCTACATTTATTAACATTAATTATTTAATTGTATTTACTATTTAGCCATTTAGGTTGTAAATAATTCAATTTGAATTAAGCAGTTTGTAATTGGATAAGTTTAAACAGGTTGCGATTCGAAAACAGTTCGATTTTAACGGTTTAACGGGTTATGGCAGTTCTGTTTAGACGGTTAGCGGATTATAACGGTTCGGTTTATACGTGCGGTTTAAACGGTTTCGGTTCATAAACGGGTCGGTTTAAACGGTTAGCGGGTTACAAATGGTTCGGTTTAAACGGTTTTTTTTCGGTTTAAACGGTTTCGGTTTATAAACGGTTCGGGTCATTAACGGGTTTATAAACCATTCGGTTCGGTTTCGTTTCGGTTCGGATTTGCGCAGTTTGGTTTGTTATCGGTTTACGGTCCGTAACGGGTTGACATTGAGCGGATCAATTCGGTTTCGGTTTGATATTGAACGGTTCAGTTCGGTTTTCGGTTTACATTTATCGGTTTATAAACGGATCGGTCCGTGATGGTTCGGTTCGGTAACGGGCGGTTTCACGGTTCGGTTTGAAAAGTCCCACCCCTGCTAATTAATAAGTTCAGTTCAGTTCAGTTCAGCTGAGTTCAGTTAATCGGAACAGGTCCTTAGTCACTTTAGATTAATTTCGGGTTACTCACTCTAGATTTGGCGACAAATCCCTTGTTTCAAACGCGTTTAGTTCACTTTATTTTTACTACTCAAACTTTGGTCAATTTATTTTGAATAATTTCAATTATCGATTATTCTATAACTAGTGCACACGACGCGCGCGATACAGCTAGCCATCGTAGGGGAGTTATAAATTCTAACCTCAAAATTTACGTAGTTTGATTTGCTGTTGAATTATACTTGTCTTAGGTCGACCAATAAGAGATTATATCTTAATTTATTTAATTGTAGAAACATGTTTTGTGTTATGATTATTTTTTTGAAAATGATCATATATATTATTACTCGCCAATGTACGTATTACTATATAAAAAGGCAATCAAAGTTATTGCATCATACTATAACTACAATAGGAGTGTTATGGAGAGGACAAAACCCTTATTGAACACCCTGGCACAAAGGCTATGTGAATTGGTATATTTAATTAGATAATCTTTGGACCATATAATGGAAGATATAATATTTATGAGCTACGAGTATTTAACTGATAATGTATGAGTACATCTAAACTCTTTCCTATAATCATAAACTATAAGCTTTTCCTATGATAAAAATCGAGACAATGACACAGTAACTAAAGCAAAATGCATCTTCAAACAGCCATTTAATCAAAAGTATAAGGCTATAATACCTCATATGTTAGACATAACTGCTACATTCCGTAGAAAACTCATCAAAAGAGTTGCTTCATTTGACTCCCCTATAAACACAATTAAAAGAGATTACATCAAAAGTAATAATTTTTTTTTTAATCATTTTAATGTTATCCAAGCAATTACACTCCACCACTACGAAGGTACCATTATTGCATTCATCCGTCAACTCCACCAATCTTGAGCTGTCCCCAACTCAAACTGGATACGGGCGTCTCCGAATAGCATGCTTATTCACCTCTTCGTATAACATTAACAAATATATTGCACAAACTTTACATTTCCTTTAGTATAAAAAAACAACCAGAAGGATCATCATCCTTAAGAATTATCACGGCGGTGGGTGGTACCGAAATGGAAACTGACATGTTAGCAGTATTTTCCAACAACCAGAAAAGGAGTTCGTGATAAAAGAGGAAATTGAGAAATGAGGAGTTTTGGCCTTTTTGGTGGAATGATAAGAAGGAAGATAAAGAAAAAAAATAGAGGACAAAAATACGAAAGGTTAAATACTTAAATGCATCAAAATTAATTTTAATTGGGGGTAAATATGTCAATTAACTTTTTTAAGGGTATAATAGTTTTCATACTATTCAGAAGAGTATACTCCCACTTTTTATAAGGTAGGGAAATATATACGAAAGGTTAAATACTTAAAAATTAATTTTAATTGGGGTAAATATGTCAATTAACTTTTTTAAGGGTAAATAGTCTTCACACTATTCATAAGAGTATTCTTCCACTTTTTATAAGGTAGGGAAATAATCTCAACTTTTAACTACAGGTATGTTCAGTAAATGAAGTGAACTGATTGAAGCTGAACTGAACTGATTGTAGTTGAGCTGAACTGAACTGATTGGAGCTGAACTTAATAGAGTTGAAATGAATATTTTGTGAGAGAAGGAAATTAAGAGTTGAAGTGAACTGAACTAAACTGATTAGAGCTAAACTGGATTTTGAACTGAAAGCTAAAGTGAACAAGCCCTATGTTGAGATTATTTCCAAGTTACTTGTTGAAAAGATTTTTTTTAACTTCTTAATATGCCACATGTCACACATTAACTGGTTAAAAAAAACAAAAAACAAGTGGAAAAAAAAAACTTTTTTCCAATCCCGCCATCACCAATCCTAGCTCCGGCAACCGGAGTTCACTCCCTTTTTTCCAACCAACCAAGCCGAAAACTACTCCCCCTCTCAAACGCACCTCCGAAACTGGCCAAAACACCTCGGGGCGATTTTGGGTGGTGGGGGGTTTCTTGGGCAAGGGTTAAGTATTTTTTTTCGAATATGATTGTATGATTTGATTAAGAATAATAGACTATGGTCAAGTTTTCTAGATCACCTTATTTTTATTACTATGCACTTATTTTCCTCTATTATATACCCAACATGTCCAAATTAACTCACAAAAAGGCCCAAAACCTAATTAATTCCACATAGAATTACAATCACGAACGAACTCCTTAACAAACATTATCCAGAGCTGTTTTCGACATGGCTAGCTAGAGAAGGTGGTGGTTTGGGGTTGTGGCAAGAGGTGGTGGTTGGGGCTGCCAATTTTTTTTTTCTTTTTCTTTTTTCCTTTTTTTTAAAAAAAATGAACTACTCACGCACTAACACATGTCAAAAATATTGACCGGTTGGATAGAAGAAAGAAAACAGAGGTGAAAGTTGGGATTATTGTTGAAGAATCGATAGTTGGGCTTATTCGAAGTAAATTGGCCAAAATTGGGATTATTACAGTGTATTTTTTCTTTTACTGATCTAAGTTAATCTAAATTTATTTTTTTCTAATATTATTGTAGGATTTGACTAAGAATAATAGACTATGGTCATGTTTTCTTGATCACCTTAATTTTATTACTTTGCACATTTTTTTTTTCTATTACATACCCAACATGTCCAAATCAACTCACAAAAAGCCCCAAAACCCTAGATAATTCCACATAGAATTACATACACGAATGAACTCCTAAACAAACATTATCCAGAATACTTTAAATAAACATCAAATATAAAAAAATTGTAAAAATCATATATTGATAATAGAAAATTTTAGAAAACTAAGCTCAAAACAATTTAAAGCAACTAGGCTAACGGAAAAGGTCATATACACGTTGGAAAGAAGGTGACATATCTTGCAAAGGTCGTATATCATATTATATAACTCTGAATTGGGTGTTCTTGAGCCTAACCTCAAGAATTTTTCGAGAGAAATATTTTTTTCTCACACGGGTAGAAGGCTAAAAATGATTAAAAGTGAGTGAAAAATGACTTGGAACATAAATGGGTTGAGATATTACGAAACAGAGAAGAGAAAAGAAGATCTTTGGCAAGGTTGTTGTGGCAATGGTGCTGCAAGTGGCAACAGAGGTGGTTGTGTTGGTCGTGTTCAAAGAGTCATAGCCAAGGAAAAGGGAAACAAGAAATGGAGCTTGGAACCTATGTAGGAAGAAGAGACTTTTGAGCTTGAAGATGGATGAAATCTTGGGTTTTATATCGACATCATGCATGAGGAGTTTAACATACTAGTATATTGGATCGATTATAATGTATTTTTTTTTCATAATATCAATATCTCATAATTTATCCTAATAAAAAAAATGGAAAAATTAACAACAAAGGTCCCAACTATGACCGGTCATCTTAAAAAGATCTCATCTTTCAAATAATCAAGGCCAGACTGCCAGTCCCAACTATGTACCTTTTTTCTTCCAATGGTCTGTAACCTTTAACTTACCTGCTAAACCGGTTAAATTAACCACGTGGCATTGTTTCATCATTTTTTTTGTTGCTCCTCCTCTCTAAGCTTTCCAATCAACCCTTTGCTAGAACAACCACCTGCAGTAGCTACCCCACCACAAATCACCACCTTCTAACCTACCTAAATCAAAAAAGCACCCAATCCACCCCCACAAATCCACCAAGTCAGGCCGCCCATACGAGCCACACCACAAAACCACCCATCGAAGCACACCAAGAAGACATGAAGCCACCGTGCTGTCTAGCCCATCCTCATCCCAAAATTACCACCTACTAACCCACCCACACTACATAATCATCACCATAAATCCCGCCAATATACTACGCCAATCATGCAAAAATCAAAAGATCTTATCATCCAAAATTAGGGAAAGTAACTAATTGGTTGTTGGTGTAGTAGTGATTGGGACTACACTTGGTAGGGAGGACCCGTGTTCAATCCCTCACAACAACAATTGGGAGGGGACTAGAACCTAATCATCCAGAACTGATCCCCGAATCCGGATTAGCCCAAAGGGTGAAACGGGTGGAATATAAAAAAAATCAGGGAAAGTACCAACAGCTTTGGAGGAGAATCATGGCCGCGGCTTGGGCTTCATGGTGAGTGAGCTTGAGGGATTAGGGTGAGATGGATCAAGGCCAAGAATCGCCACCATTGTAGCCTGTGCTATAACTGAGTGAACTCAAATGTCATTAGAGGAGATAATTGGAGGTAAAACAGAATGATGGTGGTGACAATTGGGGTGGTGGAATGGTGGTTTAAGTGTGGAGGGTGGAGACTAAGAGCAGTTGTGGTGGTTATACCGTGAAAGGAGAGAGATTGAGAATAAATTATTGTAATTAAAACATATTACCGACTTAACACGTAACAAGTTATATTATATTGTTTTGAGAGGAAATTGTTATAATTGGGACTGCCCTTGACGAGACCTTTTAAAATAGATCGGATATATTTAGAACCTTTGTTATTAATTTTTCCTAAAATAATAAAAGATATTAATGATCAAAATTATTATTCCCAAAAAGAAAAATCCCAATAAATCATCAAAAGACTAGAAGTTATGTCTACTTCATACCTCTTGCCATTATAAAAAAAATGACGTCTTAATCACAATAATAATAACAGCTAACCGTACAAAACTCTGCTGAGCTGCTGTCTCATGATTCCTGCAACCTCTTTCTCTCTCTTCATACATCTATATCTTTCTTTCTATCTATCCTTTAGGGTTTATCCTTACTAATCTAATCTCTCATTAATTTACTTCACTTCAACTTTCTATTTATATATTTATTTACCAATTATATTCAATTATACAAATTATCAAATTATAAATGGGAAGAATATTCGTGATTGAGCTTGAAGGCAGAACTTACAAATGCAAATTCTGTAAAACCCATCTTGCTTTTGCCGACGACCTTGTTTCCCGGGTATTTTTTCTTCAAGCTCGTGTATTTTTCTCAATTCATCTTTTTATTTTGTGTAATTTTAATTTTAATTTTTCATCTCCCCTGTTTTCAAAATTTGTTTGTTTCCTTATTAAGTGATTTATTTTTCTGGGTTTTTAATAATTAGATCAATTTATGAATTTGAGGTGTTTTATTTTTACATTTTCTGGGTATAAATCAGTTTTTCCAAATGTTATGTTATTACTGGGTTCTGTGATCCTTCAAATATAATCTATAATTTTGTATATATTTCTGTGCTTGTAGTAGTAATCTGAATCAGGGAAAGACTTGGGATTGGAGGTTTTGTATGTTTCGATATATTATGGACTTCCTTCGGTTAGAACTAGTGATCACGTTGATAGTGTAATTTGAACTAAATCCGGACTGATGTCGTCTGTTACAATTTTTGTTGTTGTGCTACAACAAAAGGTGTCATGGTACAACCAATGCTATTTTTTTGAGAAAAAAGAAGTTTAATTAGGTCGTGTTATCCGGTTGTACCATGGACATTCTTGTGAGTATGTTTAAATCTGTAAACAATAATTAAATAAGGTAGTTATTCATGCAAAGGTGTATGTTATTTCACCATGTAAGATTCAAATGCAATGGTGTTATTTTCAATTTCCAGTAAAATAAGAAGGATTGTTTAGTTTTTGATTGGTAATTTATGCACATCTTTATACGTCATCTGTCTCTAAATGTCAAAACCGTCAAAGTAGAACAACAATTAGTTACTAAGGGAGAAACTAAAAAGGAACAGAGGGAGTAGTACTTTGTGTTGCTGGTGGTGACTATTCTAACTTACCTTACTCTCATGACTTTTTTAGACTTTTCACTGTCGCAGAGGGAAAGCATATCTGTTCAAAAATACGTGAGTTTCTTTCCTTTTCTCACTCATCATGAACTCCAAATTTCAATTTATCTTAATTTGTAGTTGAGAATTCAATTTATTGTTCAATATTTATATGCATAATGGTTGCTCATTATCTCCAAAATTTAGATTTTTTTTTTTGGACCGAAGAGTGTATTGTTGGACAACAATCTCATCACTATACCTTAGTACCATACTACCATGCAACCAAGACTCCTCATGGTACACTCGAAAATATTGTGGACATTAGCGAATTTGCACTTGAGCCTTTATGAGAAGCAATATCTTTATATTGCGTTCCTTAAGTCTAGGTTGCGGCTTATGACTGTGTTTTATTACCACCACTTCCCTAGCCTTGAATATTATCACAAGGAATCAGCCAGGTTTTTTGTACTTTGATCCAGTAGGACATCTTCCAACTATTGTTTTGAAGTTGATGGCTTACCAAGTTACGTGATTTATTTTTGTTCTTGTTTATGTGACTATATTATCTTAATTAAATTCTGGTCTTTTTAAAACCTTTACCACAAACATGAGCTTTGAATTTGTAGCACTACACTTGCTTATTAAAATGTCAAATTATTTGTAAAAAATACAAGCCCTAATAAAATGATTGCGTCAAAAGAAAAAATTAATATTGTCTCTGTTTCATATTATTTGCAACGATTTGACATTAAGTAGAGACGAAAAATGTTTAATCGTTGCAAATAATATGAAACGGAGGTAGTATTTGATATTTTTATGTAGTAAAACTATTTTATGGATTAACTAGGTGATTTTCTATCTTAAGTTTATCACTAGGAACCCATGATTTGGACCACAAAGTTGTCTTTTCTTGTTCTATGCAAAAAGGAAGAAATGGTATTAATATTAAAAGAGTACAAAATTATCATTAGCTATCATAGTCCTCTATTGGCTTAGAGATACACATTGAATATTTGAGCCATGTAGATTACTGTTTTATTCCTCATTGATATTTCGAACCTTTGAAATTTCAATGAGAGGAAAGCTAAGGTTCAATTGAAGTTCATTGTGGAAATGTTCAACATTCACATCTTCTATCACTATCAGCGTTTTTAAAGTCAAAGAACTGGTAAATTTTAAAGTTGAAGCATGTGCATATTGGAGTTATTTATTATGGAGAGTTGGAAGGGCTATGTCTATTATCAATGAAAGTGACTTTAAGAGTTTCAAATATATTTAGCCAACAATAAGTGAACCATTTAATTCTTTGTTGTTTAGAAATGCTCATTGTATGATAATTTTTTTTAATCTTCTGACCTTGGATGTGTTGTCTCGATCACTAACATTATGCCTTATTGATCAATGAATACGATCTCATTAAAATTAAATTCAATTGGCTTCTATTTCAGGGTAAATATTATCCTTGGAGCTTCAGAGGAAAGATTGATGCTTTCTGGGATGCATACTGTTGCAGATATATTTTGCTGCTGCTGTGGACAGATCGTTGGATGGAAATATGTACTGTTCTATCCTTTGCTATCCTTCTCCTTCTTTTCCTCCGCTGCTTGATATAACTGACACTGAAACACTTAGAGCTAGAAAGTTGTCAGGGAAGCATTGTTTAAGCCAGACTAGCCATTGTCAAAGATGCATGTCTGGTCACCAACAGCCTATATGTTTGTTTATTTTGCTGCTTACCATTGAAACACTACGAGCTTAATTATGTCTGTTGGCTTTAACCTTCATCATGTCGCATTCATTAGAGCTAATTATGTGGCTTCAATGGTTTTATCTGGGTCTCTGGGAGCATATCACTGATAGTCATTTTTGTTATTTTCCATTGTCGATGTGGCTCTCAGTTGTCACCAAAAACTTGCAATCTGTTTTCTGTGAAGATATTACTGGCTTTGATGGTGAAGTTGTATGGTGTGTACCAGGGATAAAGTTCAAAGCTTATGTGCATCTATCAGCCTTTTGCTACCTTTTCATCTCTGCAGAAAAAGGGGATAGAATAATAGCCTGGTCTGTTGGCTATTGTAGATTGTTTCCTGATGTTGACCTGTTGGCTTGACTTATTTTAGTCAATGGAATTGAAATTTATCTAAGTTAACAATTTTGGTTGCCATCTTTATACGGTGTCATTTCAATATTAATGTAAGTTTTTACAGTGTCATTTTTAATATTTTAACAAATGATTATGGTTATTGGGATTGATTGGTTTTAATCTATATCTTTAATCTGATTGTGACCAGCGACGCCTATTTTTTACTTGGTCATACATAAAAAATTCTAGCTTATTTTGCGTATTTGGGTAGTCTAAAGTTGTTTTCTATGGTTTTGACCTCGTTGATCCACCTATGTTGACAATTTTGTGTTCTCAATTTAGGAAGCAGCTCGTGAGAAAAGCCAGAAATACAAAGAAGGGAAATTTGTCCTCGAAAGGTAAAATCATCTCCTTAGTCTTTGGATAAAGTACTTAGACATGGGCTCCTTTTGGCCCTCTCAATTACACCAATTTTTTTATTTTTTATTATATTACTTCATTAGTCAAGTAAAAAGTTCAGCCTACAATGTGTGTAAACAGAGGCAGGATTATTGATGGATTCGACACTGACGTCTCTGAGTTCTACATTGATGCTCGTTTGATGAGTGATGCTGAGGATGTTTAGATATGTTCCATATCCCACATGTAAGATGTGCTCTATGTTGTGAGTGGAAAACATGTTTTAGCATCTACGTTTGTATGAATAGATTCGGTAAACCATACCTGTATATATGAGCATGACAATTCCTGCTGGGTGTAATCACTGAGTTCTGTGGTTGGCATGAATTTTAATCCCCGTGTTTTCTGATTGATTTAATTCTTTTTTTTTTTTTTTTCAAAGAAATTTTTTTATTTTAATATAGTCTATACACGAATAATAATAGGAGATGGATCTATTAGAGATGTTGAATTAAATATACTTCGTATTCATTCACTGCAAATATAATTTATTGTAGTCTAGACTTGTGAATAAGATCTTGTAGCTTAAAATTTTCTTAACTAACTAGATAAACAGGCAAGTCTTTAAATACGGATGAAAACACCTTAAATCATTTTCAAAACTTGGAAAAGGGAAATGTACCCGTCTTTTGTATCATTGTGTGTACACACATTTGATATGAAGTGGTAAAAGTATAGCTTTATCATTTGTCCTAATACTGTTAAAACCCAAAATTATGCCTTGAATGTGGATGGGGAGAGTAGAGGCGGCTGCCAAGAACACAGCTGGTGGAGTGATGGGGGAGCGTTGGGAACAAGGATTGGCTATTCGACCATCTGGAGGCTGGCCCTGCTACTTGGTGGGTCAAGGCTAATTTCGACACTTGGTGCAAGTAGAAGTTGGTGGGTCCGTCCGTATAACAGTGGCAGTGGGGGTGGTGTCTTGTGCTACTGTCCAGTTTCGGGGGCTGTAGGGGCCAAGAGTGATGGAAGCCAAGGCGGTTTTTTGAGGTTAAAGATGGCGACTAGTGGTTAAGACTCAAGAGAGATTGTCTCATGGTTACTTGCAGCTTCCTTGTACATTGCCCTTTGCTAAATGAACACTTCTAGTCTTATTTATTTCTTCTTCTCGCACACGATGAAATATGAACTTATTAAGAGCACATTTCGCCTTTTGACTAATATTATAGCCTATGTGAAGCTAATTAGATTGTACATGAAGAGAGATCGATCAAAACTAAATGCAAGAGCAAGTTATTAGACAACTCTGACTTTAGGGCCTTTAGTTTTGAATTAAGATGATATTTTTGTTCAAGTACTTTACCAAGATTTCGTGGGCCTAGCCCAAGTGATACATGAATGTGTGAGGGTAATTAGGGTCATTTTTTCCTGAGGATGAAGCCGGCCTAAACTTCTACAGTAATGTAAGTCCTTGCTTGGTGAATCAATCAATTAGGAAAGTGATGATCATAGGAAACTCTCTCTTTCCCACTACCGCAAATGGCATTAATAAATCTTTTTTTTTTAGTTCCTGAAATTGTGTTTTTTCTCAAATCTTAATTTTACCGCATGGTTAAGAGCAAGATTAGCCCTAAGTCTGAAGACTATACATGACATCATTAAATCACTTTTAAATTGTCTCAAGACAAGACTTCACAAAATTTATGCATTTATGAAGCAAAGTCTTGAATGGAGTCTTGAAAATTCAAGACCCAACTTAAGACTCATTTAATACTTTATACTATATTTTTTCTATATACGTATATTAAAGCACAACTTTTTTTTGAAAAATATTATTGTTAACAATAATTTAGTTTACTTTTACTGGAAAAAAATGTAAAGTGTAAATTTAATTGCAATTGACTGTTGTATTTATTATTTTTTTTATAAAATTGTTTGTTGTATTTTAATATAAAGTATTCCATTATTTGCTATTTTTTGTTGTATTTATATTAATCTAAAGTATTCTATTATTTGCTATTATTTTCATCAACAAATTTAAATTATAAGAAAATGTAAATTTTACGGCTATGGTATTATGTATATATAATTCATGTAATTTCATTATTATTTATAATGTTGTATCTAGTGGTTTGATATTATTTTTCAGCTATATAAAATATGTAACTTACTACACCATTGTAAATTATACTATTAAAATATCATATATAAAAAAGAGAAATGACAATAATACGTATTAAAGAAATCTTAAATGAGTATGAGGAATGAAGATCTAAATTTAGTTGAATCTTAAGGAGTTTTAACATAATTATAAAATAATAAAAATTATTAAAGTATGATGTGGCATGGGAAAAAAAATCTTAAGATAAGATAGGGCTAATCTTGCTCTAATAACTTCATACGGAGTATAACTAACGGTTAACATTTTCCTACCATTCCTTTAACTTGTCCCATACTCCCATAATAGAGTTGATACTGATCGTCTGATAGGCATAAAATTAAATACTACCTCCGTTACATATTATTTGTAACGATTTGACATAAAGTTGAAGGGAAAAATGTCTAATCGTTGCAAATAATATGTAACGAAGGTAGTAAAAATAGATGAAGTAAACACGGGAAAGAAACAAAACGAGTACCCATATTTTTTTTTACTCCTCTATTTATAAACTTGTCATATTAGGCAAATATAAATACTCTCTGTCCTTATTTTTTAGGATTTGACTTTTTACGGTCTCTAAAACACGCGTTAATAACATACATAGATATCTCCAAATCTATACGCACAAAAGTTATAATTTTTTTTTTAAAAAAAAAAATAATACATCCAACTAGATCCCTCCTAGAGGGAGACCTCTTGGTGCAATGGCTCAAGGAGTCACCTCGCATCCTCGAGGTGTGAGGCTCGAGCCTCATTAGCAACAAATCCTACCCATTAACTTTCTAGGGCATTGCCAAATAGGTTTCCTGCAATAGGAGTCCTCGGATGAGGCTCGGTCAACCTTATTATTGAAAATTTCTCGCTAAAGGCGGATGCGCGATGCTCCGTGCATTCGTTTTTTTTTTAAAGGCGGGATGAATATTTTGTTTTTCGTTAAAGAACATACAATTGTTTTGTAAAGAACATATATCTATTTTATAAAGAACATCACATATAGTATTTTTTTATATATATATAGTTATTTTGTAAAGAACATATAGCTATTTTGTGGAGGAAAAAAAAACAATCAGCTTATATTCTTTATATATATATATATCTAAATAACATCTATAATATTAATAAACAACATAATAATATAATACAATAAACATTATTTTTATTCAACCACCATAATTTAAATACAAAATTCAAAGAACATTTCAGAATAAACAATTAACGTTATGGTACAAATAAAAGTAGATTATACTGACAATCAAAGAACATGAAGGAGAACATTATTTAACAGCATGTTATGTCCTTTACAATTCTATAACATTTTTTTTCATTTTAACTGAATGTTTTTTACATTTCTATACAATGTTCATCTTTTGTACGTATTTACAATTCTATAACATGTTCTTTTCACTTTAACTAAATGTTCATCATATTTCTACACAATATTCTTTCCGTTTTTTTTTTTTTGGAAGGGATGCACCATGTGAATCGTGCACCCGCCTACAGAAACCACGCATTGCCTGATTGTGTTAAAAATAATAATAATTAGATCTCTGTTGACCATACTATTTCAAATAGATTAATGGTTTTGTCACGAAAAGATTTTCCGTGGTTTCATTAGAGTGTAGAGTAGAGTATTTATACAAGAGTTTAGGGCACAAGAAATAGGCCCGTTAACTATACAATATAAACACTAAATATAGTCCCTAACACCCCCCCTCAAGTTGGAGCATGCAAATCACAAATGCCCAACTTGCCAAGTAAATACATGAATTGACTTTTACTCAAAACCTTGGTGAATATATCAGCTAATTGATCCGTTGTCTTCACATAAGATGGACTAATGATACCATCCTGAATCGCATCACGAAGATAATAACAATCCACATCAATGTGCTTGGTACGCTCATGGAAAACAGGATTTTGCGCAATATACAAAGCAGATTGATTATCACAAAACAAACTCATAGCACGGGGATGCGAGACACCCAAACTAAGAAGAAGGGCCTTCAACCATTTCAACTCATCATTAGTTTTAGACATTGAGAGAAATTCGGCCTCTGAAGAAGACTTGGCCACAGTGTCCTGTTTCTTAGTCTTCCAAGATACAGGAGAAGCACCAATAAACACCAACCATCCAGAGATAGAACGACACGACAAGGGACAACCGGCCCAATCTGAATTACACCAACCTGTAATATGTAAATCACAATTCGAACTCAAAAGGATTCCCTGACCCGAACATCCCTTCAAGTACCGCACAGTACGAAGAGCAGGTTCCCAATGGTCCTGTCGCGGGTTTTGCATAAATTGAGACAAAATATGCACCGCGTATGCTAAATCCGGTCTAGTAAAAGACAAATAAATCAGACGGCCCACAAGCCGTCGATACTGCTCTGGATCAGAAAAGAAAGAGGACTTTGATTTTGCCAGAGTATGATTTTGCTCAATAGGAGTACCTGCCGGACGAGCACCTAGCAAACCCGACTCTGCAATAACGTCAAGTGTATATTTCCGTTGACATAAAAATATGCCTTCCGGACTACGAGCAACCTCAACAACAAGAAAATAGTTCAAAACATCCAAATCTTTCATATGAAAACAGTCACTCAAGTAGGACTTGAATGTCAAAATCGAAGAAGAATCATTACCAGAACTGATCAAATCATCAACATACACCAGAACACTCAGTTGAATTGACCCAGGTTGCAGAGTAAAGAGAGAGTAATCAGAGTATGATTGCCGGAATCCGTACCTTTTCAGAGATGAGGCCAATTTTGAGAACCAACAACGGGGTGCCTGCCGAAGACCATACAACGACTTCAGAAGTTGACACACCATACCAGGTTGAGCGCCATGAAAACCAGGGGGGTTTCATATAAACCTCCTCATCAAGATCACCGTGAAGAAAGGCATTGTGGACATCCATCTGATGCAATTCCCAATTCTTTGCAGCAGCCACAACAAGAAAAACACAAACAGTTACCATTTTAGCAACAGGTGCAAAAGTCTCGTTATAATCGATACCTTCAACCTGATGATTACCAAAAATAACGAGACGAGCCTTCAATCGCTCTAGTGTGTCGTCAGAATTAAGCTTGACCTTGTAAACCCATCGACACCCAAGAGCTTTCTTACCCAAAGGTAAATTTTCAAGCACTCATGTGCCATTATTTTCCAATGCATCAATTTCTTTTTGCATTGCCTCTTTACATCCCTCATCTTGCATTGCCTCCTTAAAATTACGAGGCTCAACCATCGTAACAATAGCTGCAATAAACACACGGTGTCGCACAGAAAATTTATCACAGTTCACAAAATGTGCTAAAGGGTAAGGAGTATCTGAGGAGCTTGGAATGGACGGTGAACTTAGAGAGATGGATGGATCCGGAAGAGTTAAAGTATGAGCGACATAATCCCGATGCCAACCCGAAGGGTGCCTTTCCCTTTGAGCACGCCCCAAGGTAGTGGAGGAGTGACTCGAATCAGCCATAGAGCTGTTGTCCGAGCCACTGTCGAGAGGGGCAGAGGAGGCCGCGGAGGTGTTGTGGTCAGTGCTGAGCGCCGCGGGTGGACTGCGGTCCAGCCTGCCAGTGGCAGCCACCTCCGAGGCAGAAGCTAACGAGTGAGGGGCAGCATCAAGTGGCGTGCCAGCAGTGTTTGGAGCAGAAAATTCAGCAGCAGGGGCTGCATTATGGGTAGCATTCGGGGCAGCAGTAGCAACATGAGGAGTAGTAATAGTAGTAGCATCAAAGGCAGTGGCATTAAGAGGTGAATGAGGGGTATCATCGTGTGTAAGAGAAGCCTCACCAGCTCCAAAACATGTTCTAAATCATCCAAAAAATCAACATCAACTCCAACATTATCATGAGACACAACATTATTATCAACCTCTCCATTAGTGTCGCTCACTCCACCATCACACTCAAAAGGAAATTCATGTTCAAAAAATTTGACATCACGTGAGACAAAAATATCACCCGTTTCCAAGTCATACACCTTCCACCCCTTTTTACCATGAGGATATCCCCAAAACACACATTTCCTACTCCTAGGTGCTAATTTGTCGCCTTTAGCTTTTTGGTTATGGGAAAAACATAAACACCCAAACACCCTCAAAACATCAAAATCAGGTTATTTGCCGAAAAGAATTTCATATGGAGTTTTGTCGGCTAGCAAGGTAGGAGTACGATTAATCAAATAAACCGCCCCTAAAACACATTCTCCCCAAAAACCTATGGTTAGATTCCCTTGAAACATTAAGGCCCGACTCACATTTAATATATGTTGATGTTTCCGTTCTACCCGACTATTTTGCTGAGGTGTACCAACACAGGAAGTTTGGAATAAAATGCCATTGTCATTGAAATACGGAATTAAGTGTTTGAATTCCGTACCATTATCACTTCGTACACATTTGACAGTAACATCAAATTGACATTTAACCATAGCAAAAAAAGAGAGAAAAGAAGAATAAACTTCGGTTTTATCATTCAACAAGTAAACCCAAACACCTCTTGAAAAATCATCAACAATAGTCAAAAAATAGTGAGCGCCACAAGTAGACGGCGTCTTATAAGACCCCCACAAATCACAATGAATTAATTAGAAAATACGGCTAGCCCTATTATTATTACTATTGGGAAAACTATCCCGAGTTTGTTTTGCTTGTGGACAAATATCACATGCTTTATTTAAAGATTTGCTACTAGAGCTAACACTAACAGCAGGAACTAACTTGACAATTTTATCCGACGGATGACCCATACGACGATGCCATAGCTCGAATGTAGAAACTTTTGGATCCGTCACCGCACATACTTTGGGAAGACGCCAGAAATAGTAGAGTCCATCCAATCGTTCACCGCCTCCAATCAAACTCCCCGAGAGTTGGTCCTGTATAGCACATAAAGAATTAGTGAATTTGACAAAATAGTAAGAATCATCAATCAATTTAGAGACCGAAATTAAGTTGCAATTTAATTTCGGAACAAATAGAACATGCTCAAGAATAATGCCATCGGCAAGAGCCACTCAACCCTCCTTTGTTGCTAAAGCTTGTGCACCGTCCGGAAGACCAACGGGGCAAGGTAAGATCGATTGCTCATCAAGTAAACAAGATGCATTACCGGTGACGTGATGAGAAGCGCCGGTATCAATAATCCAAGACAAGGAATGAAACTCGCCACTCAACCGTTCTTGTTGACTTAGCCATATTTAATAAAATACGAACATGTTCCGGTTGCAAGGCCAAGAGATCATCTGATGTAGAAGAATCGCCACCACTGCTGCCCACAGCATTGGCACGCACAGATGGTTTGACAGAGGCAGACGCACGAGCAGCAGGTGGCTGGACAGCCAGCTTACTGCCAGGTGCAGCTACGGAAGAGGAACCCGAGGCAGCCCCCCCCCCCTTTTTTCCCGTATCTTTCGAGCCACCAATCCGGATATCCATGAAGCATAAAGCATCCTGAATTGTCGTGACCCGAGCGTTTACAATGAGAGCAGAATAACTTGGACTTATCAACACGAGCAGAGGAATGAAATTGCTTTCGGTCAGCAGTGGGCAGAGCAAAAACGTGGGCATCATCCCTGGTCACAGGGGTTTTGGTGAGAGCAATGCAGCGAGAGCGTTCTTCTTGGAGAAGATCTTGATAAGCTCGTTCTAGCGTGGTTGGGGGTTGTTGTGAGAGCAAATTGGTACGAACAACACCATATTTAGCATCATCAATGCCGACCAAAAAACTGATGTAAAATCTCCTCCTCCCTGTCTTTTTCATACTTGGCAGCCACACCACACGAACAAGAACCACACTCGCAGCCGTGAGGTGGCTTAAGGCGCAAGAGATCGTCAAAGTATCCCACCAATTGGCTGTAATAGTCCTCGACAGACATAGCAGGGGATTGCTTGCAATTCGTAATGGCAGCCCGTAATTGTTGCAAGCGAGGTCCACTCGCCTCACAATATCGCTTTTCAAGATAGTCCCAAAGTGGTCTGGCTTCATCAAAATAGGGTATAAAGGCTGCAATTTTTGGATCAACAACCCTATAAATCCAAGAAACCATCATAGAGTTAACCGTGTCCCAGTCAAGCAATTTCTTCTTTTCAGGAGGTTTAGAGATAGTACCATCGATGAAACCGTATTTCCGCCGCGATTTCAATGATAGAGTAATCGCCCGAGACCAAGCAAGATAATTGTCACCCTTCAACACGATATGGGTAATCAAATTCTCTGGTTGGTCGCCGGAACCAAGATAAAAGGGAGAAGAAGGATCAAGCTTGCCATCTTCCATGATTAATCAAATAGAACAGTAGAGTAGAGCAGAGAAAAAAAATTCAGAAATTTAGGGTTTTAGTGATTAGAGTATAGAGGCTCCGATACCATGTCACGAAAATATTTTCCATGGTTTCATTAGAAGTGTAGAGTAGAGTATTTATACAAGAGTTTAGGGCACAAGAAATAGGCCCGTTAACTATACAATATAAACACTAAATATAGGCCCTAACAGGTTTTATTTTCTTGCACAACTCCTAATTTTTTATTAATATTACCTTGACATTTTGACAATAAATAAATAATAATAATAATAATAATAATAATAATAATACCTTGACAACAAAAACTATTTAGATAGGTCCTATTTCCTTCTATCTTTTAGTTTTAAAATTTTGATCAACGTTTTCAAAATTTAACCCTCATAAAATACAAAATAGAAACGTGTAGGAAGTACATCACAACTCCGCATAACCGCGGATGCAAATCATACAAATCACCAAAGTAAAGATACCTTAGAATATGCACAATACCGACATAATACAATAGAAGAATCGATGAAACTCGCACCAAAGAAAACGGTGAAGACGGCACATCATGATAATATAGTCAAAAGTAGAGGGACCCCTCGCAATTATACAAGGGGCTACGTTGTGAGGTAAGTATGTTCCCTATCTCCAATGCCGTGGCGTCGCTAGAAGAATACTCCGTCGTCGCAAAAAGTGGTGATGAGTAGGGCTGTACACCGGTCCAAAACCGGACCGGACCTGGACCGGACCTGTTGGGACCGGGACCTGAATTAAGAAATTTTGAGGACCGGAGACCGGACCTGATTCAACAGGTCCGGTTCCGGGTTAGACCTGAAAAATCAGGTCCGGTCCGGGTTCGGACCTGAATAGACCTGTTTTTTATTTATTTTTTGATTTTTTATTTAAAAAATAAAATAAATAATAACATAAAATCTGATATTATCAATCATGAATACTACATAAATTGTATAAATTGACTAAAGTCCCAATTCCCAAACACCAAAAATACTAGACAACAGTAACCACTAGATCTACCACCTTCAAAGTAGATGGTCGCAAAGGAAGGTCGGGGTAGATCGTGAAGCGAGTAAGAGGGCGATTGGTGTATGATTGGGTGGCTGCAGTCGCTGGAGTCGCGCGATCGGGTGGATGCGGTCGCCGGAGTCGCGCGTTCTGGTGGCTGCGTTCGCTGGAATCGCGCGATCTGGTGGTTGCGGCCTCTAGTGTCGCGCGTTCTGGTGGCTGCAGTCGCTGGAGTCGCGCGATCTGGTGGCTGCGGTCGCTAGAGTCGCGTGTTTTGGTGGCTGTGGTTGCTGGAGTCGCGCAATGTGGTGGTTGCGGTTGCTAGAGTCGCACGTTCTAGTGGCTGGGGTTGCTAGAGTCGCGCGATCCAGTGGTCGCTAGAGGAGTGTGCAGCGTGAGGGAGTGGGTTTGTAAGTGTGTTGTGTGACTTGTGTTGGCTGAGTGGGTTAGGGAGTGAGTGATTAAGTTAGGGTTAGAAATGAACTGACTTCTTGTTTTGATATTTGGGAAAAAAAAGTTTTTTTTTTTTTAAAATACATTTTTACCGGGTTTCAGGTCCAGACCTGAAAACCCCGGGTTTGGACCTGATCCGGACCGGGACCGGAAACCTTGAATTTTAAGGACCGGGACCGGATCTGAATCTACAGGTCCGGGTCAGGTCCAGTCCCAACAGGTCCGGATCAGGTCGGTTTTCAGGTCCGGTCCTGTTTATGTACACCTCTAGTGATGAGAGTGAACAGTGGAGTGTGTCATGTTTTCCTTTCAGTTTTGGACTCACATAAACATAATAATTTAGGGCCTGTTTTAATAGACTGAAATTAGCTGAACTGAATTGAGTTGAACTGAATATTTTATAAGAGAAGGAAATTAAGAGTTGAATTAAACTAAAATGAACTGAAAATAAACATATGAGAGCAGACCCTTAGTATGACTTAACTTAAAAATATATCCGATCCGACCCGACCCGATCATAGCACACCCGATCCAATCACCCAAATTGACACCCTGAGTAACAGTGGACAGTGGAGTGTGTCATGCTTTCCTTTCAAACTGGACGCGGCGCAAACTGACTCTTACCCTACGCTTCACGTGAACTTTTTACACGCGTCTTTTTATTGTTGCGTACATGTCAAATTCTTCAATTAATCGTCGTATTCTCTATCTATTTTACTTTTTATTTTTAATTTTATTATGCTATTTTTGGAGTTTATAGTTTTATTACCTTGGACTTAGATCCACATAATGGGAATTGTTAGACAGCAGACACGCAAGGGGTTAATTGGGTGGAGCCCATTGTGTAATAGAACCGGCCGCCACATCTTTATCCTACTTCCTCGCTCTGCCCCCATTTTCCATCCCACCTTTTCACACGTGCTCCCTTTTTTTTGTCTCCATCCTCTTTTTTTATTACTCTAATTCTCATTATACAAGTATTTAGATTTTATTATCTTGGTGTGATCCTATAATTGTTAACTAGATTAGTCTCATGCGATGCACGATTTGATCAAATAAAATTTTCATACCAAAATTAAAACAAAACTATTATTAAAATACAAAACATAAAATATTTATATAAAAAAAAAAAGCACATAGAAAAAGTGAATGATAAAATAGTATATGAGGAAGACAAATTAAATTATTATTATTGTTAAATAGAATTGATCCATTTTTTAAATTTGATACTAATAATAATGTAATTGATCAGAATTTTTAATAAAATAAAATAAAAATACAAAACGATGACATCATTTGTATTTTTGGAGGGAAAATATTTAATGACAACATGACATGAGTCTTATTTTAAAATAGTATGATATCAGTGGTTGCTACTTTAGTTTTACTTATAGACTTGTTATGTTAAATGGGCTCTTGCTCATTATTAACGAAACTTCACAAGTTTAAGGAGGTTTTTTAACTATTAAAAAAAAAGGAGATTTTTTAAAATTATACAACAATATAAGAGTAAATGCATAATCAAAGTGTTTTAAGTTTTCATTTTTTTTTATTAGTATACATGTATTGGAATAGAATTTTGTTACATACATTCGGTTGTATTGTACACCCGAGTGTATATAACAACCTCTCGTATTGGGGGGAGGGTGTATTAAGCAATATAAGAGGTCACGTGCCTCACACACTAGTGGTCAACGCCGGAAAAATAGAGTCAACGTCGGAAAACAGGATTAGGTTGTCTTTAACAAAAAAAAAATTATAATGTGGTCTGAAGTTAAAAAAAATAATAATAAATAAATAAAGGGTTGTATTAAATAAAGTAGACACTTTAAAAGGTTTTTTTGATACATTTTCCTTTTTATTAATATAGGACAATTACATGTATTGTTTGATAAACATAAGTAAAAATTATACAGATTTGTACTTTGTATTAAATGATACAACATGATTTAGTACTTATTAACGATTAAAACATATGAGGCATAATTCCTTTTATTTTAATGAGGGTTTGTTGAATAAATGGGAAATGAACGGTAATAAATTGAACTGAAATGACTAAAGTTAATAAAATTAAGTTGAGTAAAATTAAAGAGAATTAAATTGAACTAAACTAAATAGAATTAAACCAAATTAAATTAAACTACACCAGATTAAATTAAATTGAATTATTTGAATATACGGAGTAATTAATAATAAATCAAATTAAATGGAATTGAACTGCCAAACTAAACTAAATTGATTAAAATGAAATCAAATTGAATGGTATTAAACAACTCTAAACTGAATAAACTAAATACATTATGCCGAGTAGTACGTAGATAATTAATTAAAGATGGTAAATGAATTGTTTAATTCATATCAAATTTTTAATCAAATTAATCTTATTTGGTGGACTAATTTACACATACTTATATAAAAATAGAAAATTATACTCCCTTCGTCCTTAAATTACATTCCTCTTTCTAACATTTATTCCTCACATAATCGAGAGAAAGAGGAATGTAATTTAGGGACGGAGGGAATAATTTTCAGGTCAATTTAATTCAACAATAACCGCTTAATAAGTTAATATTAGTTTGTTGGTCGATTGAATAGGGTCAAATCAAGTTCCATTAGGGATAATAAATGATGAAAAAATGTTTAACTATTTCTGGTTAAGGTTAGTTGTTCCTTATTAGTTCCCTAATTGAGTACGACAAACTTTGAAAAGGAAATTCTATTGAGCAGTGTCTATTAAATTAATTTTTTCTTTTTAAAAAAAAAATACTCGTAGTAGAATTAATATTTTATTTAAATTAAAAAAAGAAAAACAGAAGAACTGACATAATTCCTTCCTAAGCCGGTCATAGTACGATCAGGTAATGGTGCGCAGCACGACCCAATGAGACCACCGCAGGCATTCGCTATTAAGTTACCACCTTTTTGAATTCAAATATAAATATAAATATAAATATTTTATCCAAAAAAAAAAAAAAACAAGAGTTGAGTTTGAAAATGTTGATTAATTTGGACGGTGAAGAGAACATGTGACAACAAAGTGTAAATCTAGGCCCTATACACACGTCACTGCTTCTATATATGTCAATTTTGCGCCTCTCTATTTATGTTTTCCTCATTTTTACCGTTTCATCTTTCACGCTCTTCTCTTCTTGCATAGTTTTGTATTAAGCTCTTAATCGTTAGATTAAGGGCCTGTTTCGATTGACTGAACTCAGTTGAACTGAACTGAACTGAGCTGAACTGAACTTATTAATTAGTGATTTTTAACTACGGATTAGTGATCTTTGATTATTTATTACTATACATATGTGTATATACAAATGTACATATTATTATTAATAATAATAATAATATTATTATTATTATTAATTATTGATGATTATTATTATTATTATTAGTATTATTATTATTATTGTTATTATTATTATTATTTATTGATTATTATTATTATTAGTATTATTATTTCAATTATTATTGTTATTATTATTATTATTATTTATTGATGATTATTATTATTTATTACTTATTGATTATTATTATTATTATTATTATTATTGTTGTTGTTGTTGTTGTTGTTAATATTATTATTATTATTAATATTAATATTATTTTTATTATTATTATTATTATTATTATTATTATTATTAATAAGAGCTTAAAAGAATGAAATTTGGCTTTATATCATTAGCAATATCATTAGACGTAAATTAAGAGCTGAATTGAACTGAACTGAACTAAACTAAACTGAACTGAGCTGAACTGAACTGAACTGAACTGAATTTCAATGGAAGAGAACATGCCCTAAAGGTCTGTTCTGATTGACTGAATAAAATTGAATTGAATTGAACTTATTAGAGCTAAAATTAAGTGAATATTTTATGAGAGAAGAAAATTAAGCGAATTGAACTGAATTTATTGGAGTTGATATGAACTTAACTGAACTGACTTATTAGAGTTGAACTGAGTTGAACTAAAAATAAGTTGAAGAGAACAGACCCTAAGTTTATTGAGTTCTAATAACTTCAAATAAAATTAGAGAAATTCAAATAAGTAAAAACTTGATGAACACCTAAATCATGATTTCACCTCCATTTTTATTCATAGTAGTACAAATTAGTTTAACATTTTCAAATTCATGTTAATGGATTCATCCATTCATATTCAATAATTTCAGGTAATATAACTCCATACTTTTGTGTAAGGTTTTTTAATAAATAATACTCTCTCCGATTTTAAATACTTGCTCTATTTTTATTTTTTTCACTATTTATTTATTCTACTTTTGACTAATGTTTGTGATTAAAAAAAATATACTCTAGCTTATGGGTACTTCTTAATCGTATCAATTAATAGATTATTAATTTTCAATTACTCTGTTGTAGAATTTATACTTATTGATAATCAGGGTCTATTCTGTGTTAGCTTAATTTCAATTCAGTTCAGTCCAACTCCAATCAGTTCAGTTGTTTTCTTGTAAATTGAAACAGGCCCTAAAGATATTATTGATCATAGATTAGCATCAGCATACGTGTTCAGGAGAAATGGATCAATTATATAAAAACGAAGGAAGTAAGGGTTATTTAAATTCATAATAAGTCAATGTAGAGTACGTGAATAGTGCAAAAGTCAAAAACGCTATGGCTAGCCACACTGGCCATTATAGGGACTATTTCATTAATGTTATAAGGGTTACTCGGTCAACGTAACAGGGGATACTTTGTCAGTATTATATGAATTACTTGCTTAATGTTGTAGGGGTTATCCATTCAGTATTACAGTGGTTACTTGGTTAATGTTATAAGGGTTACTTTTTTCTTTTATAAACGACTATATGGTGTGATCAGCATCACATACGCTATTATGGTTTGAAATAAAAGCTCTTGTAGAACTTTTACTGTATATTATACAATTTTGGTAAAATCGCAGAGGTTGCGGGTTTAGGAGCAAGGACACCGAGAAATCACTTTTGTGACTTTTGTCTAGAGGTATCAAAAGAACACCCAATTCGACCCGATCCGTAATCTAACCAAAAAATATTTGATTTAGATTTAGATTCATGTGTACATACTATAATAATTTAGCATGACTTAATTTAAAAATTGATCTAATTTAACATCAGACTCGATTAAATCATCCGAATTGACACCTCACCTTCTGTTGTATGTTTTTAAACTAAGACCAATAAACCAAGATAACGCAGCACACATATTCACACCAGTATTAATTTATTTTGCCCCTAGTAGCCTAGTAGGCTATAAGGCTAGTAGATACTCCATATTGACTACCGAGTACAACTGAAATATACTCTAGAAGTACCAAACGGCTTGTTTAGCAAAAAAATAATTGGTGTTTGGTACTCCGTATGACTATGAGTCTATGAGCACGGAATTTAAACTTCAATATAAACTCTCATTTATTTTATTATTTATGATTCAATTTGTGTTCTCATTTTATTTTTACGGTATTTTTTTGTAAATTTTTCTTTTGTCTATCAAAATATGATATTTCCTCCGTGTTTTTCTTAAGTGTTACAATCTAACTTTTTTTACTATTCACATAATAGTTTTGACTTGATTAAATTGATCACTTTACTAATCTAAAAAAAACAAATGTTATTGTATAGTATACTGTTGGATTCGTCCTAATGTATACTTTCATAATATTAATTTTTTTTTTTATAATTTTACTAACATTTAATTAGATAAATTAGTGGTCAAAGTCGTGTTTCGACATGCGTATTTGGTCAAAGTGCATCACTTAAAAAAGGATGATTTACAAAAATATAGCTTTTAAGAAACTTATTTACGGTTATGCATTGGAATGAAACTTATTTAAGAAAATATAGTCCACGTAGGCTTGGAGATACATTAGGGGTAATTTTTTTCTTTAGAGACAAACCGCTACCTTAAGTAGCGGTTATAGTCCAAAACCGCTACTTGAGGTAGCGGTTTGTCATTAGTACTCTAAGTAAAGAGACATTTAATCAATCTATGAAGGGTAAAACCGCTACCTCAAGTAGCGGTTTTAGTACATAAACCGCTACTTGAGGTATCGGTTTTACTTTGAAAAATAAAAAAATAAAATAAAAACTTATCCGAGCCTACGTGGACAGTAATTTCGTAATTAAGTTTCATTCCGACGCAAAAGTGTAAATAAGTTTTAAAATAACCATACTTTCGTAAATCACCCCTTAAAAAAACACATAAGGAGTAAAAAAAATATTTGATGTTAACCATACCAACCTCTCATTTGGAATTTTAAAGCCCTTATTTTAACCATGAATTTTGAATTGAAATATTATTTTAAACATTTACCAAGTAAAAGCATTTAGCCATTTCAAAGTATGAAACTAATGAAAGTACCATTTGTACCATTTCGAATGATTGATGCTATCCATTTGTTCGTGTTCAAAATTATGTGAGATTTTAAATGCAAAAGAAATTAATAATTTAACAATATCATGTTTATGTGAAATTTTGTTGAAATCTATCAATTTTCATTTTAAAATATTTTTTTTAAGGGTAATGCTATATGTAGCCCTAAGGGTTATATAAAAGTATTAAATACACTCTCAGAAATTGTATAAAATTAAAAATTCATGGCAAAAACACGCGTAAATCAGTGTAATTAATGTTTATATTTTTATAATTTCTTAACTTTTTACGATTTTCAAGTGTAAATTTAATGTTTATATGTAGCCCTAAGCATTTTTTTTAAATACTCATATTTTCTAAAAAAAAAAATAATGTTATCATACTATTGTATGGGAAATGCGAAGAAAAAAAGAGGTAAATATTCCTACTTATTGTTAATGTATTGTATGTTTGGGACCGACCATATTTTTTTAAAAAGCTTTTTTTTGCAATTTTTTTTACCTTTAAGGTTAAATGATCGTACTTCATCATGATTCATGACCGTCAATCACTACTATTTTTCCCAACACTGTGACTATTTAGGTACTGTTTTGACTACGTAAAAAAAAAAAAGTACTGTTTTGACTACTCCATGTAATTTGAAGGTCAAAGAAATTTAATTTATCATTTAATTTTAAACTCCTTTTTTTAAAGAACCAATTTAATTTTTTTATATTTCATCAGTAATTTTATTTTTTTTATATTTCATCAACTCATTCATAACAAATAAAAAAGTGTAAAAAATTTAGCAATATTCCATCTTACAAAGATAATCAAAAGCATTAAACCAATCTCTAAATGCGATCCAATTTTGTTCAGTTCATTTTTATCTCTAGTAGAAAATTAAAATTGATAATAGGCTAGTAAAGATAAATTCATTAAAAATAAAATCAAACTAGTTTAAATAACTATATAAATATAGCTTATCCAATCTAAGTTTAACGTGCAACTAAATTAATTTAGATTAAGTTTAAATAAATCCAAAAAACAAAAATCAAGTTAGGTTCAATCAAATAAAATAAAATTCTCAATATATTGTACTGAAGTATATTTAACAACCAAAACTTATCATTTAATTTATTCAAGTAACGTGCCAATTGATTAATTAACAATGTTTATTTATATAATTCTTCCACCAACAAGATCCTTATATGCTTGTTAGAGAATATTTATAATAATACTAAATGCTACTCGGTAATAATAATAACAAAAATAGATTAATAATTTACTAATTAAATAAAAAGGATGTTTGTTACTTCTGTATTTACAAAAACTCTGACAATATAAGAGCTGCGCCTTTATCTTCAAATTACAAAATTAAGGCTCGCAATTCAACTCTCTCTTTATCATAATCTTAAGATAAACCACCAAATTAAAATTAAATTTTTTTTTAAAAAAAACACTAATTTAAAGTGGTGGGGCCCATTTCAAAGAACTACAATGAGATGATCTCATCCTTCATACAACTTCTTGAGGTGGGGCCAAATTAAGATCAAGATCAAGAACCATCCTCTGCCGTCCATCACTAGAATCAACGGCTGATATTTCACCTCGATTCTGAGTTCCATCATTACAACCCAACACGCGCCCACACCTGAACGCCTCTCGTATGTCACTCACTCTCTTCGCCAACATTCCGTACATCACGTACGGTCCACTACTGTCGGCGGCGGAGGAGAGAGAAATTCCCAGTTGCGGCGGCGCGTTGACACACGCGCCGCCGGATTCAACGGTGGTGAGACTGTTATTATCGCCACTGGCGCTGAGACACTGCTGATCTAAGTAGGTGAAATTGGTCCGAGCCTTAGCACCGCGGAACTCTCGGGCGGCGTTGTCGTAAGCACGCGCCGCCTCTTCCGCGGTGTTGAAGGTTCCTAACCACACGCGCGTCTTCTTCAAGGGGTCACGGATCTCGGCCGCATATCGGCCCCACGGCCGCTTCCGAACCCCTCGGTATTTAATCTCAGTTTGAGGTGTTACGGCTACTGCGGAATAGGCGGCGGAGGAGGGAGTAGGATTGTTAAGAGCATTGTTATTGTCAGTGATTTGTTTAGGAGCCATATTTTTATTTCTAGAGAGAGAAAGAAGGTAGTTTTTAGAGAGAGAAAGAGGGTATTTTGTTGTGGGATAAAAGAGAGGCAAGGGTAAGAAGGGATATAAATAGCGAAGAAGTGGGGGGGTGTGGATTTGTCTGGCGGAATGAATACTTGACGCTCCAAAGAGTGAGCGTGAGAGTGCGTGAGTGAATGTTTGGATTGAGTTGTCTAGTCAAATCTCTTTGGACGGCCATTTAATGGTACAACCCAAATTTTCATTGGAATATCAATGAAAGAAAATTGAAATGAATATATCTTTAATTCGTTATCCTTTCATTTTTTTTTGGGAAGGGTTCATTCTAAATGCTTTGATAATGTAGTGTGATTAGGTGTTTTTAACCCTCTTATTTTTACTACTATCTCCGTTTTATATTTTTTGTGACAATTTGACATAAAGTAGAGAGGAAAAATGTCTAATCGTTGCAAATAATATGAAGAGAAAAAGCGGAGGTAGTATTAGAAGAATAGAAGGTTAGGATATTGGGTATTATTGAGTAGAGTGTTGACTTAATACTTCTTATATTCAATGGCTTAATTAACAAGTTAATTTTTTTGGTTTATATAATATTCTAGTCTATGTCGATTATGGTTATTCAGAGTTTTTTTTAAAGACATTGTGGCTGATAATTTAGTGGTTGTTATAGCAGTTAAAAGCGTTTCTTTAGTTTAGTTTATTTTATTTATTCTGGATAACTGCCATGTTAATTGCTGATAATGTTATGTATTTTGTCCAGCTGCTCTGACTAACGTGTTATGTGGTAATTTGACAGCTGATTAGCTGCTTACGTCGAATATTATGTTAGTTTTGTTTTTGTCATGTTGATGTATAGTAAATGCTTCTGACATGTACTCTTTCCAAACTTGAAAGAGTGTTACGTTTGCCCTTTTTGGCATTCCCCTCTTTAATCGTTACGTTTCAATATTTTTATTTTTATTTTCATACGTTTTCCTTATAAATATATATTTTCCATGCAACAATTCCTATTTAATAAGATATTTACATATTCCAAATGCAACTATTTTTATTTACTAAAATATTCACATACTTCCAATGCAAAATTGTAAATGTTCCTTTTTTTCAAAGTTAATTTAATGTCTTAATATTTGACACAGGTAATATCTAATCATTGTTTTCTACGGAGTACTATCTTATTATCCTTATTAACCGTGTACATCCATCAAAGGTAATCTTTTTTTTTTGGGAAATTATCATTGGTACACCCGTGGTTTTGACTTTTCCCATTGATACACTCTTAAATTTTTGCCTTCCCATCGGTACACCCATGGTTTGGTCTTTTTCCCAAATCCCAACCCTTAAAAAGTGTTTCATTAAGTTTAAATAATTATGGAAAAGACTATAATACCCCTTTAAACATCTAATGTATCGATTTGCGCATCTAAAATTGTTCGGTTAAAGTTTTGGGAGTCATGTTAGTCCATAATGATCCAAATTAACCTCAAAATTAGCAAAAAAATAACATAAATGTCTCATATGCGTGTAAAAAAATTATCTCGGTTTGTGTGCCGTTACTTTTTATGATAGTAATTGTTCGGTTATGGTTTTAGGGGTCATTTTGACTCTTTATGGACCTAAATCGACTCAAAATTGTCAAAAAAAATTAACGAAAATGTCTCGTTTTGCATGTCATGAAAAAAAAAGAAATATTATGACATGCAAAATGAGATATTTTCGTTAATTTAATATTTGACAATTTCGAGTTTGATTTAGACCCATAAAAGGTCAAAATGACCCCTAAAACCTTAACTGAACAATAATTATCACAAAAAAGTAATGGCACGCAAATCGAGACATTTTTTGACACGCATATGAGACATTTGCGTTATTTTTTTTTGCTAATTTCGAGGTTAATTTGGTTCTTTAAGGGCATGAGCAATAGAACAAACCTCTAAGAGGTTTGTTTACTTGCCACATCATCATCATACAAGCCCCACACTTGACAAACCTTTCATCAACAATAAATAAACCTCTTCAAAGGTATATGAGACCTACTTACAACTCATTAAATTTATCTAAACAATAAAATAAGCCCTAACAAGATTTATTATTTTTTTAAAAAAAAGGAGAAAGTGGGCCATTTGGAGCAAATGAGCCGGTTTGTATATACAAACTTGTTCCTTATTTTGTTTTTCCCACAATAAGAGGTTTGTCAACAAACCTCAAAAAAGTTCCCACAAACCCAATGACAAACCTCTTATTGTGGATGCCCTAAGGCCTAACATGACTCCCAAAACTTTAACCGAACAAATTTCGACACGTAAATTGAGACATTAGATGTTTAAAAGGGGTATTATAGTCTTTTCCTTAATTATTTTAACTTAATGAGATACTTTTTAACGATGTTAGTCACGGTTGAGAAAAAGACTAAATCATGGGTGTATCGATGGAAAGACAAAAATTTAGGAGTATATCAATGGGAATTGGGAAAAGTTAAAACCACGGATGTACTAATGGGAATTTTTTCTTTTTTTTTTTTTTGGGAATGGAGGGAGTGGCTCGGTTAGATTCATCATTGTGCTTTGCCACAAACGTACTGCTCTTTATTGAATTCCTTCTTGGGATGATGATATGCTAGTAGTTAATGAAGTTAAATTGTTTTAAAGATTTTTCTCCATATCAATCACCTTGGTCATCAATCATATTAATTACCTTTTACTCTGATCAAATTGTTATACCCCCTCCTTCTCCAAAACTTCGACTCTTTTAGCCTAGTTTTAGTCTTAAAATGATCGACCCATTTGCAATTTACAACAATATTTGTGCAGAATTATTTTCCCCATATAAAATTTTATTTTTCATGTATTTTTAATACTTTATCTCTCTATTTTTTTACAAACCCCATGTAAATTTATCTTTCCAATATATTTTTATTTCTTTTTATTTAAGTTTCTTAATAACCGCAAAATCAACCTAAAAAGGTCAAATTTTTGGGAACGGAGGGAGTAAGTATTAACCTAGCAAATGAATAGGTTGCTAACCATTAGCATCTTATTAGTAATGTAGTTCAATTATGGGCATTTAACTATTCATGTAATGTCCAATATCGATATTGCTTCTACCTTTGGTTTTGGTCATCTCTATTATATACTACCTATAAGGTTGTGGTGTCCACTTAAAACACCCCTCTTCCTTTAAACATATACTTTGTATAATCGTATATATAAGAAAAACTCAAACATCAATCAATTAACAAATAATGCATACTACCTTTGGTTTTTTTTTAGTTAAAAATAACAATCAATTACTTAAATTACGTCAAATTATAAACAAATTACATATTACCTCCGTTTTTTTAGTTGCAACTTTGGAGTATTATTTATGAGATATAAAATATTCCAAAGTGAGATATAAAATATTCCAAAGTTACAACTAATAAAAATCGGAGGTAGTATTTTAATTTATTTCCATTAATACAATTAATTAATGGAAAAATTGGTCTTAACAACACGAACTTTTAACAAGGTGCATATAGGAGCATGAATTTTGACTAGTAGCCGTAACATCATCAACTTCTTCATCGGGTGTACAAAATATCACACTCCCTCCGTGTTTTGATAAGTGTTGCAGTTTAACCGACACATAATTTTAGACAATTTAATTGACTTAAATAAAATAAGAGATAAGTGAGGTAGTTGAAGTATTAATAAATTGTAAACAAAATTTAGTGGGGTTAATGTTTATCGAAATGTAATGAATGTGAGAGGAAATATATAATAAAAAAAATTAGTAATGGATTTGGGTGGGGATCATGAGAGGAGAGAGATGTAATATTTAAATGTAGTTTTTTGCGGAAAAAAAAAGTGTAACACTTATTAAAACAAGGAGGGAGTAAATGAAACCCAGGATCGAAAATTTTATCAAATATTAATATTTTATTAACTTTTTGCAAATTTTGATATCATATTTAGTCCTTAAGGTCCAAATTGACCTAATACCTTAACTGAGACATTTTTATAGCACATAAATCGATGTTTTTTGTATTTTTTTTTGGCTAAATTTGATCTCAAAATTGACTAAGGGTCTGCTCACATTTATTGAAGTGAGCTGATCTACTGAATTGATTAGAGCTGAATTGAACTGAGCTGAAATGAATATTTTATGAGAGAAGAAAATTAGTAGCTGAATTGAACTGAAATTAAGCTGAAGTGAACAGACCCTAAATTCACCTCCAAAACTTGTTTGATAATTCATCGGCAAAAAATTTGATATCAAGCGTCATTTAAATATTTTGTGCACCTAATAAGGAAGTTTGTGTTGTTACTTGTTATAGTTACTAGTCAAAACTCAAATTTCATGCTGCTACTTGCTTCATGTTAAAAGTTCGTGCTATATATTGGGGCCAATTTTACCTTAATTAATTAATACACAAATTACACTTTACAAATATTACGATCAATCAAACTCATTCTATCTATACCCTTCATTTGACATTAAAAAAATAAAATTGAAATCGCAATCACTCGCTACGCTACCTTTGTTAGTGGAGGTACCAAGCTCTACTACTTATCTTCACATTTTTAGATTCGCAAATTATATTTATGTATTCCTAAAATTTGTACATGTAATAGAAATAGAATTATACAGTATTAGACAGTTAAAATACACAAGCAATGTGTGCATAAAGTGCTTAGAGGCTTTTCAAGATGGAGAGCACCTAGGGGGTGAATGCCTGCACATTCTTAGAAGTTGTGGTACATTCTTTTGGTTGTAATTTTGACTTTGTGTTTTGTTTTGGGGGAGGGTAATAAGGTGGCAGACTTGTTTTGGTGTTGTTTATTTCGATATTCCTCCGACTTAATAAAGAACGCATTTTGGGAGGATGCTATGGGAGTTACTACTCCCCGTTTAGTTGTGTAATTTTTTGTTTCCGAGCTTGGCCCATGTATGCACCAAAAAAATAAATAAAAATGAAGTGCTAGTTTAACTGGTAAATGTTATGTCAATAGATATTGCTTCTAAGTTTGGCTATAGGATTATAGGAATGACAAGTGGGTATAATTTTGCAGATTCTACATTGCATCCATCCCCAATTAGAACGAGTATGGGTTTGACTTATGTGAGTAATGGGCAAGTACGTATAGCAAAATCATATTTGCTATGGATAGTGAGTTTTTAAATTAATATCTGCCATTATACAATATTAGTCAAAGTGGAATATGTCAATAGCACAAAAAGTCAAAACATTCCGCTTAAAAAAATATAGAGGAAGTATAAATTGAAACTCATTTTTTATGATTACAGTGTATTTAATTTCTCTACTAACAAATGTAGTATCAATATTATTCTTGTCAACACAATTTCAAGGCGCCAAAATTTCTCCGTCACAACATTTGAATAGCAAGTCTAATTTTAGGTGTAAGGACCTGTTACCACACTCAAGGCTGAATTCTGCAGAGGTAAAAACTTGAATCTTTCAAAACACAGTCGCTTGAAAATTATATGCAAAATTCATAGGACTCAGGTGTCGGGAGAAAATCATATTCGTAAGTAGTTCGTTGGCTACAAAATAACACTAGTAACATAACAAAAAAAATGATATTGAGCTACAACAATACATGAAGTGATTCTGAGAGGTCATATAACTCGAGTACTAATTACAATTGAAAGGAAGACTAAACAGTAGTTGGTGCTGGGGCAGGTGTGTACCATCCGTGGTGGATCTCCACAACCTTCTTGTTCCTAGCCAACCGAGATTTGCGGCGAGCAGCAGTGTTCCGATGTAGGGTACCTTTTACCACTGCCTTGTCAATGGCAGAATAAGCTTCAGCAATCAGGTTGTCAATTGGTACAAGATCTTCAGGTGCTGCGCCAGTCTTCTTCCTCAGTGCATCCAATGCTTCGAAAACCTGAAGTTAACAAACAGGCAACAAACATAAGCCTGTGATATTAATAATAGACCAATATCAAGAAGTTGAATACACATAAAACTGGGAAGTTACAGAACATTGGTTATTCACTAACTTTCAGCTAAAAAACCTGTTAGTGCTGTGTGGAGTTTTAAGATTCAGTTTACATGTCCCAGGAAAACTGTACACTTAAATATAACTTTGACAAATATGACAGTGAGATAAATAGCTGCTAAAAGATGATTATACGGCTTCATCGTAGTATATTTCAAGGTCACATTCACAGTCACAATCGGCAACAAACTCAAGCAAACAAAGCATAAACTGAAATCATAGGAAAAGCCCTGTAACAGCTAGCCAGTACTTCCACAGACCACAGCCCATAGAGTAAGGTTGTCTTATCTTCCTGACATTTTTCATACAAGGTGACAAAATAAGATGTACAGCTGTGAGACTATCCCTACTAACTTTTAGTAACAGCAATCTTATTATTGAGAAAAAGGAAACTTGATTAGACTTTTAGTTTGTTAATTAAGTGAATAAGAGGACATAGAGATGGATAGTATTTGGAAAGAGGTATAAGGAGAGGCCACATGAGATGTCTAGTGGATGCTGATAACACTCTCATGGATGCCTTTTGGTTCATAATGCGCTTAGGTAGAGTGTTGATCTACTCCAGTGGAGAAAAAATCACGATGATTTGATGAGCCAAATCAAAATGCTAATTGAACTGTTAACGCTTCCTGTTTACAGTGAAGAAGCATGGATGCTCAGTTTGTTTTTTAAAGAGTTCAAGACAGGCGAATTGGACTCCTCCATTCAAGGGAAAAAAATCAATGAACACAAAAGCAGGGTAAAATCTGCACTGGCATACCTAATTTACTATCTTAAAGAAGCATGTTCGTTTCATTATTGGATCAGTGGTCTAGCGAAAACAACCTCAACATGATTACAGGCCAAAGACTACATCCACGCAACTGACTTGGGGAAATGCAGATGTTGATGTCATGCAATAGCAGTGTGAATATTTTAATTACTTCACATTTTAGTCCATTAGGGATTGGAATGAGGGAGACAGTATTCTATTCCATGTCCCTACCAATCTCATCTCCCCGTGACATGATCAAGTAAAAGCAATATGATCGCTTACGAATAGGGTATTCAAGCAAAAGTCACTCGGTGATCAAGATTATTGGACAAACAGAGAACTATATCTAGAATGTAAGGCCCTAATCTTCTGATAAAGCAACAGACTTCTAAGATTGAACGATTCCTTAGAATCTACATCCACATGTCTAAGCTATTAGCCTATTAGAATCTACCTTAAGAAAATCAGTGAATGAAGTACACCATGGTTGCTCAATACACTTCTTATCTGAATGATTAAATGGGACATATTATATCGTTGCAGAAAGGAATAGAAATTATTTCATGCTTGCCATTCAACAAGCCCATAGAGCCACAGAGGTGATATTCTTTGTATGCACAGAATCGTGGTAAACCAGAAACTGCCAAATGTTAAGAAAATCAAACTCAAGTACTTAACAGCCAAAATCACTACTGCAGTACTGCTCTATTTTTAAGGTAACACAACAGTTGCTCAAGAGAACACAATTCACAACACCAATTGCAGACCACAGTAAACCAAAGGTTCTGAAAATAGATTCAGAGCAATATTCAAAATTTAATATTAAGGTTCATGCCCTAAATCAAAACACCAAGCAACAAGACAATTACCTTCCGCATCCGAGTCTTAACCTCAGATTTGCGAGCTTTGTTCCTGAGGCGTCGAGTCTCTGCTTGGCGTGTTCTTTTAGCTGCAGAATCAGCCTTCTTTTCGGTGGCAGCCTCACAGACTACTGAGAAGCCACGTCTCTGGAATGAGCCAAGAGAAGAGCATCCTAAAATACAAAAGCCATAGCAAACCACACAAATTACTCAAATTATATCATTGAGAGACTTATATCAGGTATATCTCATGTTGAAAGACAAAGACGAGCCTAATTCATAGCTACCAGCTACATTACAGAGGCTATGCTACAAGACCTAAAAGCATCTCACTCATTGTAAATAAAAAATACAACTTTATGGTTCAAAATGAAGCCTCAACTGTCAAGCATCCATGTCCAAGTCATTTGACAATTGACATGCGTACTTGAAGTGAAATGAAGAGTCTTAAGTAACATTGCTGCTGAAAATGTACTCCATAATAAAGATTAAACAGTCCAAGGCTACCTCTTAGAAGCCTTTCATTGCAAAATCACAAATCAAGTATCGCGCTTTTAACCAGCCAAAGTTTCACACCAGGAAATCAAGCCAGAAAAATCTCTCAAAAGAATGCACACACAATTGACTAAAACATCAAGAATAAAACCCAAATCAATTGATCCAACAAAACCAGTCTGCCATTAAGTATTCATTCAAATTAACAAAATTTTATTTATGCAATTGAACGGGCCCTAATAATGCAAATGCAACCCTCCCCTTCGACATTATGAACCTCAATCCAATATTTGCAGAACCAAAACTAATAGTTCAAACAAATCAAATGCATCTCAATCATAAATTATAAAGAATACACAATATTTACATTTTTTCTTCAATGATTAGGGAAAGTTTAAGCATTACTACCCGAAAAAAATATGTCATTTCATCAATTTCCATTTTTTTGTTTAACATACGAATAAACTAGTTAAAAAATTAATAAAAACGAAATTGGGTAGAAAATCATTCTGCTCAAATTCGAAGAATTGTTACTACTTCAAACAAAACAGAACAAGTAATACCAATATTCAAAAAGCAAAAATTACAATAATAATTGAAACCCACAAAATCCAAACATCCAAAAACAAAAGCAAGTAATTTGTAACTATAAAACCAGAAAATGAAAGAAACATAAAAAAAGTAGTAAATGGGGTAAAATCTTACCCTGAGAAAAAAGGCTGTGAGACAAATTAGCGGAGAAAGAGAGTGATTTGAGAGATGAATTGGGCAATTGGGTTGAAGAAAGAGAGAGATTATGAAGCTTAGAAGAAAGCGATAAGCATTGTGAAGAAACACAGGCCATGCTTATAGCAGCCATTATCTCTTATTTTTTTCACTATATTTTGGCACTCTTTTTTGGGATTTCAATTGACACAGTTTGAGTTTTGAGTAGAAGGAGATAGGAGGTTTTCTTATCCGCAAAGATTCCGGTTCCTGTTTTACCCTTGTACGCCCACTCCACTACAAGGTCTACGACTACTCTAACCATGACATTAGACGCTAACTAGACATTTAGACTAATGACATGTTCACTTCAACTTAATTTCATTACAGTTCAATTCAGTTATTAATTTTCTTCTCTAATAATTTATTCATTTCAATTCAGTTCAACTCTAATCAGTTCAGATCAGTTTAGCTCCAATCAGTTTAGCTCAGTTCAGTTTAACTCAGTTTAGTAAATGTAAACATGCCCTTCTGATTGATTGAAATGAACTGAGGGGCCGTTTGGTTCGAATGAGGGAATCGGAATGGAATGAACAAAGGTAAAGACATGGAATGGAATGAAAATCCCCCAATTTTGGAGTGTTGTTTGTTTTGAATAACAAAGGAATGAAATGAATGGAAGACCACCAGTCCAACCACCACCACTCTCCTTCATTTTCAACCATTTTTGGCCACCACCTAGGCTCTCCACCCACTCGCCGCACCTCCTCCACAACTCCCCCCCTTCGCCGCGCCACCACCACCCCTTGCTGCACTGCCTTGACCTCTCCTCCCCCGAAAAAACCTCCCCAAGCCCCGAAAAACCCTAACCCCGATCTCCCTTGACCCCGAAATTCGCCGCCCATCCCTCCCACCACCCTCGAAACCCTAGCCGCTAGGGTTTCGAGGGTGGTGGGAGGGCTGGGCGGCGAATTTCGGGGTCAAGGGAGATCGGGGTTAGGGTTTTTCGGGGCTTGGGGAGGTTTTTTCGGGGGAGAGGAGGGCGGCGAGGCTCAGGGGAGGGTCGGCGGTGGTCGGAGGAGGGGTGGCGGTGGTAAGGGTAGGGGCGACGGTGGACTGGGCTACTTTTTCGGTGGTGATGTGGTGGTGTGAAGGTGGGTAGGGAATGGAATGGAAATACCTAGGGGGATGGGGAATGAAGTTAGAGGGATTTGGGGGAATGAAGGGGGTAAAGGGAATGGGAAAAATGGGCTAACAAACAACAACAAAGGGAATGGGGGCAGTTGATTCCCATTCCCTTTGATGATTAACCCCAACCAAACGGCCCCTGAATATTTTATGAGAGAATGAAATTAAGAATTGAACTGAACTGAAAATAATCTGAAGAGAACAGCCCTAAGATATGATGTCTTATCTTACCGTAATAGAGTTTTAATCCTTAATTATTTATACATCTATAAATGAACGAAAGTTTAAAGCTATGGGAAAAATTTGCAAAATCAAAACCAATCTCGAAAAATGAATAAAAAAAAAGAAAGAAAGAAAAGGGTTCTTTTGGTATTGCTATGGTTTTCTGTTTTTTTTTTGTTATTTGTTTTTCAAAATCATATAATATACTTTCTATGTTCCTATTTAGTTGAAAAATTCAATTTAGGGGCACACATAATAAGGAGATGAGAGAGAATGATATGATAAAGCAAGTGAGGTACACTAGTAAATACAATGTATAAAACTTACTTAAAAAGAAGACGTGTCAACTAAAAATAAATTTCTTAAAAAGGAATACATGCCAACTAAAAAAACGGAGGTAAGTATGTCAATATGTATGAATAAAAATTAGTCAAACTTATTTCTTATTGACAACGAAAAAAGTGGAAACTCCATTTTCTTGTTTCTTATTTTTGGTTTATAGTTTTCAAAAAAAAATTGGATACATTAAACAAAAAAATAATGCAAAACAAGTTAGTACCCTTTAGTTAAAATTAAAACCAACATTTTGACATTGAGATAATTCACATATCTTGTATTTGATCAGAATTCTTATATTTTATTTTTTTAATTTTATTTTTTTGTTAATATTGTACAATGACACTTAAAATATAATTAATCTTTCATACAAGTATAGTCCATACAAGTGATACAACATATATGAAAACAAAGCCAATATAAAAATATTGTTACTTTATTAGTGTGCAAATGTTTTTAGTTTTATTATATCAATATTTACTTTTAATGTATTTACTTTTTGCTATTTTTACTAAATGATAATTAATCCATCGCATTTAACCCAATAAGTGAGGGGTAAATCAAATGATAATCATTAATAGTTGGATATTTTTATTGATGAAAATTTTAAATAAATAATTTTACCATTTTGTGGATGAATTGAGGAGATTTTGAAGTTAATAAAAATAAGTCCATGCTTTGTTCATTTTCTTTTCAATTTTCACGAGAAAAATGTTTACAAAATAAAATAAATTTACTTTATTCAATTTATTTTATATTAAATTAGTTTTTAAGTGAGATGATGTTATGAAATTAATTTTAATTACAAAACAACAATGTATTTCATTATAAAAATAATTACACTTTTTTTTTAGATATAAATCATTATGAAAATGTATATATTTTTTTAGGGATGAATCAGTTCATAAATATATAAAACATTATATAAAATAAAATACATTAAAATTATTTATTAATTAACAAATTACATGAAGCTACATGTATATTATATTACAATAGTTGACACACATAATTATGCACTACTAAAATTCGGTGATTTTACGACCAATTTATTGCGACTGGTATAAAAACGGTCACAATTCATATTAATAACGACGTTAAGAAGACTGTTGTAAAATTATTTATTTGCGACCGTTTTTTAATTTATTGCGACCATTGTGCCGGTCGTTGAAAATATGTGATTAACTTTTTTTAAAAAAATAATTACGACCGGTTTAACTGTCGTAGAACTGGTCGCAATGTTTTTAAAAGAAATTTAAAATAAAATTGTTGTGATCGTATTTCATTTGCAAGGGGAAGGGAAAGAAGAATCAGAGAGGGGGAAAGAGGGAAAAAAATGAGATTTCTCTGGCGACGAGCATTCTCCACCCGTTCTACCCTCCGACGAGCATTTTCCGGCCTGCGACACTGCAGTAGGTAGGTTTTCTTAATTTTCTCTTTTTATTTTTATTTTTATTTTTTATTTTTTTTTAATTTCGTTCTTTTGTTCCGTAACACTAACAATGGGTCGCAAATCTACCCCTAAGCAGGACCACCGTCGTCGACTTCCCCTCCTGCCCGTCCCTCCTTGTTTTCTGACGTCGGTATTCAGGTAAGTCGATGCATTTTTTTTATTTAATTAATTTGGGCGAAAACTCTAAATTATGGTCACAATCGAACCTCTTCGCAGGGCTACCGTTGTCGGCTCGCCGTGTTCCTTTTCTCTCCGTCCCTCCTCCGTTTTCCGTTGAGTTAATTTAGGTAAGTCGCTATAATTTTTTTTTTTCAAAATTAGGTTGCGTTCGTTAACAAGGAATTCATTTATGGAATTGAAAATGTGAATTTGTGGAATTCACTTTGCTGTGTTTGATAATAGTTTAATTTAGTAAAGAGAGAGTTATCTATGTTCATTTTTGTTTTGGTGCTTGATATTAAAAGAATTCATGTCTAGACCCTATTGTAGCTAATTGTTTTTAGCAAATTTGTGAGTATTATCTCTCAATGTATGATTATATAAGTGTTGGGTATAGATGGATTTATGTTCATTTTTGTTTTGGTGCTTGATATTAAAAGAATTCATGTTCAGACCCTATTGTAGCTAATTGTTTTTAGCAAATTTGTGAGTATTATCTCTCAATGTATGATGGTATAAGTGTTGTGTATAGATGGATTTGAGATGATATGGGAGTAAGGTTGGTTTTAGAATCTAATTTACAAACCATAAAGCTAACAGGTCACTATCTGCCCAGGATCAAAGATCCACTACTTACATAAACATACAACCACCTAAATATTTGCATCCAACTTCCTTCCACTCTATTACTACAAGTGTAGCCAGAACAAGTCACTTTTAAGCACAATCGTTCATTCATGAAGTGAATTTAGATTTCAGTGAGATCTCGATTATTGGTTTTTAATCGATTATTGGATCCCATTGCCTGTTAATAAGAGCCACATACAGTTAGAGAATTAGCAGCAAGTGAACCCCACTGCCCCAGTCTCTTCTTGGTTACTTTTGAAATATTTATAGCTTAAACCAATGTCAAGTGAACCACTAAACCCTGAAATTAAAGCTCAAAGACAGCTAACAGGTTGTCTTTGCTCGTCTGTTTTAGATTGAGCTTTACAAATCTTCTGGAACTTGAACTTTTATGGCTGGTTGAGTATTTGGTCTTTCATATTTTCGAGTTTTTCTAGAATATTGCTCTCTTTTGTTATTTTGTCTAAAATAGCTAATTGTGGGTCGCAAATTAACCCCCTTTGCAGCTCCACCGTCGCCGGATTCCTCTTGTGCCCGTCACTCCTCCTTTTTCTGTTTTTTTTTCCGTCGCCACCACCAGGTATGTCGTGTGTAGTTTTTTTTTTTTTTTTTTTTATTTTTTTTTTAATTTTAAAGTTTTTTTTTTATAAATACCCTGCCTAAAAGTGTAACACCACCATATACCAGGACCACCTTCGTCGCCGCCTCTGCTTTTCCGGTCAACTCCTCTAGTGTGTGTTTTCTTCCCTTCTTATTTAACTACTTCTTTTACTTGTGCAATATGATTCATATTTATGTTAATTGTTTATGGAGTTGTGATCCATATTAAAAAAAAACATCCTTATTAGATGCATTTTCATTTCAGTTTATTATCACTGCTTTACTTTGTGAATGTGCTTCTTGTTTAAGCGGGTTTTCCTAGTGATTCTTAAATTGTCAGTTTAGTATTAGCAAGAGGTTTGCTATTGATAGCTTGGTACATTGTTTGATTTTTTACGCTTTATTGTGGGTAGGCTTAAACTTGGATGTGTTTTGATTGGAAAAGAAATTTATTTTGCTTTATGTCCAATGTAGGACTATTGGATGGTATGAACTCATGTGTTGGATAATTTTAGATTTCGTTTAAAAAAAAAATGATTCTTATTGAATTACAATGGCTTTATTAGAAATATGTATGTTTAAGGGGTTATGATAATCTTTTGAACATTAATTTGTATTATGGTTCTATAATGTATTTTGGAAATTATTTTGTTTTTTCATGAAGGGTTACATGTGGTTTTTGTAATATTTTTATATTTTGATTTTTGTTATCAAACTCCCATCTTTGTTAACTATACAAATCATATTGCTTCTTTGATTTTATTAATGTTACATCAATTTACTTTGAAATTGGATAAATATAATTTATTAGTGCAAGTTATAAATAATTTAATCAATATTGTAAATTATATATAATAAGTATTTTAGAAAACATGTTGTAAAAATTATAAATATTTATCAAGTTAGAAGCATGTGACATAACATATGTTTAAATCTCTTAATAAAGAATGTGAAATCAGCTTTCCTGTTCAAGTCATGATAAGGACCTTTGGATATCATTTCGATTCTAATTGTATCGTATGCCATTATTATAATGAATACAAGTTCAGTGTGAATGATTAATGTGGTTTGTTTTTCATAGTGTTGTAGAATTTGTCACCATGAAAAGGAAAGAGCGTCGGTGGATGTACGATAGATATGATGGGGGTAATGCCCGTAGACTTAGGCAAGAGTTTGTGGAAAGTGTTGAACAATTCATAAGGTTTTGTGAAGCTCATCCTGAGAGCCCGGGCATAGATGAAGTAAGATGCCCTTGTTTGTTATGTAAGAATAGACGTCTTCATGATGCCAACACAGTAAAACTCCATTTGTACAAAAAGGGGTTTATACCTGATTACTATGAGTGGGTTTCTCATGGTGAAGGGTTCCCTACATCAAGTGTAGAGCAACCAAATACTTACCGTGAAATGGTTCTCGATGCTCTTGGGAGTACTCATGAACCACTGGGTGACGATACTACTAATGGTTCAGATGAAGAGCCAAATGCTCAAGCAAAAGAATTTCAAGAGCTTTTGAAGGTTGCCGAGCAGCCACTGTACGAAGGTAGCTCCATGTCTGTGCTAGAAATGGCATCTCGAATTGTATCTTTGAATTCGGAATACAATCTACCCCATAGGTGCGTTGATGGGTTTGCTTCATTACTGAACGAAGCGATTCCCGACAATAACAAGATGGGGAAAACATTCTATGATACAAAGAAGATTCTTAATGGACTTGAGCTTCCGCACAAGAAGATCCATGCATGCCCAAAGGGTTGTATGTTATTTTGGAAAGATGATGCTGAGTTGGACAAGTGTAGAGTGTGCAAAAAGGATAGATACAAGAGGACTTCAAAGGGGTCATTGGTTCCAATAAAAGAACTCATCTATTTTCCAATCACTCCAAGGCTACAACGGTTGTTTGCAACAAAGAACGTTGCGGAGGAAATGACCTAGCATTCTAAAAATCCAAGAGTCCAAGGCACAATGGCACATCCTAATGATAGTGAAGCTTGGAAGCACTTGGATAGATCCTTCCCCGATTTCGCATATGAACCTAGAAAGGTGAGACTTGGTATGTGTACCGATGGGTTTGATCCTAATGGCAAGTTTGGGGGTCAGTATTCATGTTGGCCAGTCATTCTAACCCCTTATAACTTGCCTCCATCGATGTGCATGAAAAAAAATTTATGTGACCAACTAATTCACAAAGTGATGGATGTCAAAAAACATACTTCAAACACAGTTGCATCTAGATATGACATTGCCAAATATTGCAAACGACGACAACTACATGTGACGGAGGATGCGAGAGGGAAAGACACTTTGCCGAAATCCCCATTCTCACTCGACAAGGCTCAAAAGAAAGTGTTATGCGAGTGGGTAAGGAACTTGAAATTTCCCAATGGTTATGCTTCTAATTTGAGTAGATGTGTAGATTTACAATCATATAAGCTTCATGGTTTAAAGAGCCACGACTGTCATGTCTTTATGGAGAGATTGTTGCCAGTTGCTTTGAAGGAAATGCTCCCGGTCCATGTTTTGAAAGCTATTACTGAGATTAGTCTTTTCTTCCGTGATCTTTGTTGTTCCACCATCAAATTGAGTGATATGGAAAGTTTGGAACACAACATTGCAGAAATTCTTTGTAAGCTCGAGAAGATATTTCCACCGGCGTTCTTAAACTCTATGGAACACTTACCAGTTCACCTGTCTTATAAAGCTACGTTATGTGGTCCTGTCCAATATCGTTGGATGTATCCGTTTGAAAGGTTTTAGCTCCTACAAACTCATAGCTGCCATTTTCCTTTATACACCTATAGTTTTTTGCATAACATATAACTTATTCAATATTTTTTATTATAGTTTCCTTAATCATTTGAAACGTAAAATTGGCAATAAGGCTCGTGTGGAAGGTTCTATCTGCAATGCATATCTAACGGAAGAGATAGGGTTCTTTTTCTCTAACTACTTCCAACAAGGAGTGGATACCAAAACACGTGACTTAGGCCGTAACGTTCATGATGATGTTAAAAGCACTTTGGATGATAGTGTTCCAGAACTGTTTAGGGTTGATCATGGACATGCTTCTACTGGTGGAGTTTGTCGCTTTTTGGATGAAAAAGAACTACGACGTGCTCATTTATATGTTTTTGGAAATAGCGGCATTCTGGAACCATATAAGAGGTATTAAATTTATATATTATTACACTCATTAAGATTTCATTGAATTTTGCATCGTATCCAATGTTGACCACCTTCATTAATACTCTTTCTCTAGTTATATGGAAGGGGGTTTGAGGACCACATTATTCAAATGCAACCCACTATGCGCAAAGAAGATGTGTGGATTAAACATGAAGCTGAATTCCTCGAGTGGTTTAGGTTGAAAGTGAGTATGATACGCATTTGACATCAACACGTTTACTTAATTTTTTGCTATAACTTCACGACATATATCAATTTAATATAATTATTCCATATGAGCAAGTGATTCAAGAAAAGCCAAATGATGAAATATTGTTTGCTTTGGCTATGGGCCCATCTAAGTGTGGGGAATAAATTTTAAGCATTAACCCCTAGGTTTAACCCCACTGTGATCATACACTAAAGTACGGTGGCGTCCAAAAGGGAAGAAGGTAGAGCAAAAGAGTCGCCAACAAGTTTTAGGAACTTGTAAACCGTTCATAGGGTGAAGGTTACACCCCTTAACGATCGAAGAGATCGTCAACTCCATAAGGTCTTGAACCAAATAAGGGTTCGGGGATGAAGGTACAAATCCAACCTAAAAGAGATTGAACCTTCCCTAATAATAGGCCTCTACTTTATTCTGATCGTATTCATGTGCGCTTTTTAATTAACAGCAATCAATAGGTTTAACCCTAAACCTGTTTATCTATGTGGGTTGAATTAAATGCACAAATAAACTATTATTGGCGATCACTTGAATTATAATCACATTAACCCTAAACAAGATTATTAAATATCTTATTAAGCGTGATTATAAGTACTAATTCCCTTTAAACATGCATAAAAGGTGTGATCAAGCAACAAATAAATATCAAGCAACATAATAAATAATCATAATCAATCATTATAATAGTCATAATAATAATAATATCATCATAAATAAAATAATCATCATCAAAATAATAATAATAATAATATTCATAATCATCATAAATTACAACAATTATAATCATAATCATGTTCATGTTAATATTAAAGCATAATAATAATAGCAAGATCCTAGACATGATACTAACAAGATTAATAACAAACCCTAGCATGTCACTAAGCAATAAAAATCAAATCTTTAACCCTAACATGATACTAACAATCATAAATATTAGGAAGAAGATAGGAAGCATCATACTTTTAATCATACTTAATATTAAAATTACCTTAGACATGATACTACGAATATCATAATAACAATTTAAACATGATTTCTACATCATAGTATCAATAAAAACCATTAAAGTACTTACTTTGATGCCTTGTACCTTTTTCTAATAACAAAATACACACGTTAGTAACTTCAAGGAAAATAATAATCAAAACAATTAAATTAAATAATTGAAAGAGAGATTTGGGACCAAACCCTTAGAAATTAAACCTTTCACGTCTAGGGCGAAGGCAACTTCGAATATGGCTAGGTGTTTCTAGATCTAATGAATGCGGAATTTTGTATGTAAAAACAAGGTGTAGAAAAAGAGAAAGATGAATGAATTGATTAAGAGAGGATGAAAGAGAATTGAAAACTGGTTGTAGGTGAATATTAATTGAAACTGATTGTTGATGAGAATTGGTGAATGAAAACGGAGTTTTTAATACGTAATTTATAGAGAAAATCAGCCAAAAAGATAAATTAACAGAACAGAGTCCTGGCGCAACCGAAACAGAGCTGGCGCCAACCCTGGCTAATTGGCGCCAGGCACCAACACTAGCGCCAAGCGCCAATGGCTGGCGCTAGGCGCCAAGCCTGGTTCTAGGCGTCAATGCCTGGAGTCAGGCGCCAGACCTGTTTTTGACGCGTTATCAAAAATCAGATAAGTTTGCCGTACTGGAGGATAAAATCGTATATTTTCCTCAAAAATGTTATTTGATTTTAATTAAAACTCTGAAAAGTTAACAAAAATCAATTTATCAATGCTAATTGAATTAGGAATGAAAAGAACCTTCTAGAAGAATCTAGAAGACCAAAACCATTCCTAATTGCATTAGGAATGATAAATCATATTAGGCCCTCCTCTAGATCATTGGGTCGTATATAAAGCTCAAACCGGGCCCAATTCAGTAATTTGGCCATAACTTCCTCAATATTCATCGGAATTGGGCTTATAATATATCGTTGGAAATCTCTTTGCAAGCCCCATCCAACTACACAAAATTGGACCCATATAATGGACCAACCAAACTGGATTGACTGTTTTCTTAAAATAAGTTTTCAAAAACAGAGAGAAGAGAAAAGAAATTAAAACTATCCGCAACACTAGACTTTCCACACTTTCACTTCATTCGATTATGATTCGACGTGAAAGGTACTCATCACCGGGTTTGGTTTTGGGGAGACTCAAATGGGTGTCTACACTAAGCGAGTGCGTACTTGGAGCCAATTCTATGTGAACGAATACAAATTCAAAACTTATAGCCATGGAAAACATAAGTCAACAATGAATTATGGAGTAAGCGTATCCAATGAAGATGGTGGTGATTATTTTGGGTTTCTAGAGGATATCATCGAGTTGGAGTTCACTGGTGCCCTACTGACTTATAAGACTGTTCTTTTTAAGTGCAGTTGGATGGACTCCACTAGGGGTATGAACATTGATCAACACAAGCTTGTAGAAGTCAATCATACCAAAAAATACCCCAAGTACGATCCATTTGTGCTTTCTTACCAAGCCAGCCAAGTCTACTATGCACCTTACCCAAGTCTGAAAAGAGACAAGGCTCAATGGTGGGTAGTGTGAAGACAAAGGCGAGGTCTGTTGTTGATGCACCAATTGACGAAGACTTTCTACAAGAAACCAGTTCTGACATTCCTACTCTTTGTGCTCCGGATGACATTCCGGACTATGAAGGTGATGAAGATGGATTTGGAGATTCGGATACTAAAAATGAAGTGCTGCCCGATGCCCCTCCAGATGAGTCCAATTTCGAATCTACTGATAGTGAGGACGAGGATGAGGATGACGGATTTTGGGATGACGATAACGATGATGATCTTAGTGCTGATGGGGAGGGTGATTCAACTGAGATTTAGGAGATTGATTGTAACCTAGTTTTAACTTTTTAATTATGTAATCTTAATGGATTTCAATTTATTTTAAAAGACCATCCTAGTTATAATGTGATATACTTGTGTAAATATGTTATTATTTATATTTTGCAAAGCCAAGGTTGTGTGTGACAATAGCTTATAGATCGTGAGATAACATGACTATATGATTTTTACCGATGCTCATAATGTTTTTCTTATTGTAGGTTGTCATGGCTGGTGGTGGTCGTCGGAAGCTGGGACATGCCACCCCGAGAGAATTGTTTCCGTCGATAAGCCATGCAAATACAGAAACTTCTCCGGAAGCTACCCCATCCCCTCAGCCACTTGTAGATGGTTCTGGGACATCTACTCAGTTTCCTCAGACGCAAGACAGTAACTCTCCCATGGGTGAGGTACCTACCCCCGTTGCGAGAAGGACTTTGCACCCTACAGGGTTATGGTAAGTTATTCATGGTTATCTTAATTTGCATTCCAACTTGAAAAATCTTGGTTAGATTAGTAAGTAATGACTTCATTTGTTTGCTTATTGGTACTAAGGTTCGATGATAACACCGTGAGCACCTCCATTACAAATATCTTTCAAGCACATTGGCGCGAACCATGGCTTAACTATGAAATGGTTGACGAGGTTACTAAGACCCATTGGTGGAACTCATTTACGGTATTATAAAACCCCCAAGTTTAGTTTACTCATCTAACTTTGGTGTTTGTTGGTTACTTATTACAATAAATTATTATACATTTTATTCTTCTTGTTTGCAGAAACTATACCTTTGGAATGATGATCTTGATGCCCTTGTGAAGAAGGAGTATGAAAAGAAAGCACATAAGAGGTTGAAAGAGATTACATACAATGTTTCGATCAGAAACAAGTCAGTTCCCAGATGGATGGGATAGTGTATGTTTGAGCAAATTATGGAGAAAAGAAAGGAGCCGGGTTTTCTGGAGAGGTCAGAAAAAGCAAAGAAGAACAGGAGGGGCGGCTCCTTGTCTAATCCAATTGAGCCATCATAATTCCAAGGTTCTATCTCTGCATCAAAGCATGCAAAGAAAATGGTAATACTTAATGGTATATAATGGTAATGATAAATTTTAGTACTTACATACACTAAGCATTTAAGGAGTTATTTGATTTGTGCAGGCTTAGAAAGCCGGTGGAGTGCTTCCAACTGCCCCTGAGGTCTTCCTAAAGACACATTTCAAGGAAGTTCCTGGAAAAGGAAAAGTTGCGGCTAATAAGAGGGCACAACAAATCTCGGTAACACATCTAACTTTGGAAACTAATGAAATTATTAATGAAGAAAGCAAAACATAAGCACTTATACTTGTGATTTGAAAGTTGAGGCACCTAACTTTGGAAACTAATGTGTTGTTTGATTGACAAAATCTTAGAATATAGCAAAAAAAAAGAAAATGGGTAAGTTAGAATGTCATTTAAGCCATTTTAGCCTGGTTATGACCTTATAGCCTTGTAAATGCTTGAAAATGTGTAGATTTTAGCAATTTGAACCTATAAACATGTTTTGTATGCTAAATATGAGTTTTTTGATTGACAAAATATTAGAATATAGCAAAAACAAAGACAATGGGTAAGTTAGAATGCCATTTAAGCCATTTTAACCTAGTTATGACCCTATAGCCTTGTAAATGCTTGAAAATGTGTATGTTTATGCCATTTAAACCTATAAACATGTTTTGTATGCTAAATATGAGTTGTTTGATTGACAAAATCTTAGAATATAGCAAAAACAAAGAAAATGGGTAAATTAGAAGGCCATTTAAGCCATTTTAGCCTAGTTATGAACCTATAGCCTTGTATATGCAGGAAAATGTGTATGTTTTAGAAATTTGAATCTATAAACATGTTTTATATGATAAATATGAGTTGTTTGATTGGAAAAATCTTATAATATAGAAAAAACGAAGAAAATGGGTAAGTTAGAAGGCCATTTAAGCCATTTTAGCCTAGTTATGAACCTATAGCCTTGTATATGCATGAAAATGTTTATGTTTTAGCAATTTGAACCTATAAACATGTTTTATATGCTAAATATGAGTTGTTTTATTGACAAAATCTTAGAATATAGCAAAAATAAAGAAAATGGGTAAGTTAGAAGGCCATTTAAGCCATTTTAGCCTAGTTATGAACCTATAGCATTGTATATGCATGAAAATCTCTATGATTAACCAATTTGAACCTATAAACATGTTTTGCATGATAAATATGAGTTGTTTGATTGATAAAATCTTAGAATATATCAAACACAACGAAAATGAGTAAGTTAGAAGGCCATTTAAGCCAAGTTGTGAATCTATAGCCTTGTAAATGCTTGAAAATGTGTATGTTTTAGCAATTTGAACCTATAAACATGTTTAATATGCTAAATATGAGTTTTTTGATTTCAGGATGCCTACCAAAAGAAGCTTGACGAGTCTTCTACTCAAGAAGGGTCACAACCGGACCCTAACAAGCTATACTGGGAGGTCGTTGGTGGTAGGAAAAAGGGTGTAGTGAAGGGCCTAGGTGCAAGTGCTTGTTTGTTTTACAACCCCTCTTCCAAGAAAGGCTCGCAATCGTACAATCCTTCTATAGCTTCACAGTTGGAGGAACGTGTGCAAGCCGAGGTTGCCGAGCGAATAGAGGAGGCAAAAGTGCAAATGCAGGCTCAGATGGAGGCACAGTTTGCTGTGTAATTGCAGGAGGCATTGAAGAAGGAGCGGGAGGAGGCGGCAAGTGAGAGTAAGCGAATGATGGAGACAATGTTGCAGAAATTGTTCTCTAACTGTTCAAGTGGTCCTCCATTTCAACTTCGTAGGGAAGATGACCTAGACATGAGTGGTGGTGGAGTTGGTCACCAGACTCCGTTGTCGTAGTTTTTGTTCATAAATCTCTTAGATTAGTATTTTTGATATAGGCCTTAGTATTTTTTGGGGGGAATATAGGCCTTAGGTTTTTTTTTGGGAATATAGGCCTTAGCTTTTTTTAGGGGGATATAGGCCATTTCGTTATTTTTTTTGGGGAATATAGGCCTTAACTTGGTATTATATTGTCACATGTTGGCCTTATCTATTTTTTGAATGAACATAGGCCATTACTTATTCATATAGGTCTAACTTAGTTTTTAAGTTAAGCTTATAAAACTATTACTAACTAATTACTATTATTATTAACTTGAACATTGTTATTGTATGTATTGTTGGAAGTTGGGATTTTTAATTATTAATATTATCATTTATATGAATTATGCATTTTATTTTTAATTTTTATTAATTTTAAAATTAATTCATATGATAACAGGTTATAGGTTCAGGTTAGGATAATCTCGATAATGCAAATTGTAGTATTATAATTGCAATATTGTCATATAATATTTGCGACCGTTTAAACCTGTTGCAGATTTAATAAATTGCGACATCCAGAAACAGTCGCAATTCTCTGATAAATTGCGACCGTTTGATTGCCTATCGTAATTTTTTAAAATTGCGATCGCCAGTCCACCTGTCGCAGTTACCAGGAATTTGCGACCGCCGATGGCAGTCGTAATTGTCTGAAAATTGCGACCGCCAGACCTGTCGCAGATCTTAGAAATTTGTGACCGCATTTGGCGGTCGTAATTTTGCATAATTGCGACCGTTGTGCCTGTCGCAAATTACTAATTACGTTAGCTGTAAAAACGGTCGTTGAAAATAAGGAAAACAGTCGCAATTTGATCTACGACCGCCAAGTGGACGCAATTTTTTGTTTTTGCGACCAACAGAATAACGACTGGGCCTTTGCGACCGGTGACGGATTGCGACCGTCTTTCTTCACTTTTTGCGACCGGCATTGGCGGTCGTAATTTACTGGTTTTTTAGTAGTGATGGATATTGATAAATTTATCTAAACTAGGTGCCGTATAGCGCGCGATAGTCCAAAATGGAAAATACCGAAGGTTGATATTGTCGATCGTATTGCTGTTGTGGAAAAAAATGAACTAATTGTGTTTAATGATATTTTGTGAAGTTGGGATGAATTGTTTTGGTAGAGTGTTTTTTTTTAAAAAAAACTTAAAAAGTAGGAATAATATATATTCCATAAAAATAAAGTTTCAAAAAAGAAGTGACGTGACAATAATGATATTTTCATGTGTCAAACTAATAATGTGTAAATAAGTTATGGGTAATTGTAAACCATTCGTTAGCCTTTTTTTTTGTCAGAAACCGAGCTTATATTATTAAGTAGGAAGAAGGTTTAAGTCAGCCATTACAAGCTCATGTACCTCTAAAGCAGGGTTGTAGCAAGGGGAGGGCAACTGGGGCGGCTGCCTTGGGCTCCTTGTTAAAATGCCCAGTTTCAATACAATACAGTGCCCAAATAAATATAATTCGTACTAAATAATATTATGTATATATACATTTAACAAAAAAAAAAAAAGAGAAATAAAGAAAGAAAGTGTGTACTGTACAACACTACAATAGTATTGTAGAATTCCAAAATATCAAATGGCATTTTTGGTAAACGTACTTTCCTAATTTTTTTGCCCAAATTATTCACTTTCCCAAGTGAATTTGATTAACAAAAAAAAAGTCATTAATTTTAAAGGAAATTTGGAATTTGGTACGTCAAATATGGGGGTAATTGAATTTTAGTACCCATCTAAAATTTAATTTTAAATTGGTACCTCCAAAACATCAAAACTGTAGATATCAGTACCTCCGTTAAGCTTCTGTCATATTTTCCGTTAGTGGGTTCCAGTTACCAAACTTCCCTCCCTTTATTCTTTCTTTCTCTTCGATCCTAATTGAATTCCCTCCCTTTTACTCTCTCTATCTCTCTCTTTGCCCTGTTCCTCCATAATCAAACTCCTCAACCACATGCATTTACTCCATAGTCTAACTTCAACCACAATTTCTTTCTCTCTCCACTGTCAATTGTTAGGGTTTAGTCTTGTTTTTGTTTTTTTGTCATTGTAATTTCTGCAATTGAGTAAGGCGTGGATTTTTACTAAAAGCTCACATCAGCAACTGGGAAAGGCTGGAGCTTGGGATTCGTCATCTCCATTGACACTTAGGAGAATCTTCTGACAACGACCCAGGTATGGTTTCTTCAACTTTTTGTACCTTTCCATTAATGGTTTAAGTGCAATTTGGATCAATTTTTTGGGCAATTTTGGAAAATAATTTCGCAAACCCTAGAAATGTGTGTTTGGATTAAATTAAGGTTAAATAATCAGTTTTATACAAATTGATTTACAATTCATTGTGACTGTATGCTTAAGTGTGGTATATGTGTGGTATATTGTGACTGTATGCTTAAGTGTGGTATATGTGTTGTTGCATATAATGTATTATTTTGCTTAAGTGATATGAACTTAATTAGGTTGGATTATGTTTGTTAAGGTACTGGTACGTGATTTTTTTCTTAATTTGTAGATTAAACAAATGGATCAGCTTGATAACACTGTTGACATAAAGCTAAGACTGTTTGGGGGTTTTGTGTTTAAGAAAAGAAAAAGAAAGGGGAGTGAGTATCAAGTATATGAGGCTGGTTTTGTTTACTGGAGGTTGGGTGTGCCTTTGTCTTTTATAACTATGGGTTACTTGAGATATCTATGTGCTGAAGGGTTTAGGGAAAAGGGGTGGGCAGTCCCTTACATTTATGTGTTATGGTATAAAAAGAAGGGAGAAACATAGATGACTGGGAAAAAGAGATTAGAGGATGATGAGGGTGTAGAGGGCTTTCTTGAGGCTAAACACAAAGATGGCTACTTGGAGTTATTCTGCACTGTTGCTGAACAAAACCCACTTGACCAAAAAAATCCAAATCAGACTGAAGGCCCAAGTGGAAATCCAAACACAAACCAAAACCTGAGCCCACCCAAAGACATTGAGAGTCAGTCTAAAGTCAACCCACCTCAAACTTCTCTTACTAAAAAAGTGTCAAAACCCACTGTTATAGCAAAAATCTCAGCAAAACAAACTCCCCAAAAGGCTTCTAGTGCATTAGTTGTGAGGAGGAGCCCTAGGTGGCAACAATCCAACCGAACAGAAACTGCTACTGTAGTGAGTGAGGTAATACTTATGAGGAGTCCTAGGTTTTTTGATGGGAGTGATAAGGTTAAACCTGCAATTGATAAAGGGAAAGGGAAGATTTCAGAAGAGCTTGAGTTGGGTAGCAGGAGAGAAAAAGTAGAGGGGAAAGGAAAAGGCAGGTGTCAAAAGAAGTTGTTCATTGATGATGAGGATACTGAATCTGGATCTTCAAGTGAGGATTTGAGTGACATAGATATAGATTGGAATTTAGGAGACGAGGAAGAAGGTGATTCTGAAGATGAGAGGGTGGATCAGGGTACAAGTCACATTTTAGGAGAGGTAGAAAGGAGCTTAGCAATTGTGCAGGTTGGTCAGAGCAGTAAGCAGAAATTGGACCAGCTTGTTAAGGATATTGGGCAGCCTAAGGTTGAACTTCAGGAAGAAGAAAGTGATGATGATGAGCTCAAAAGTGAGCATAGGTCTGATGAAGAGGCAGATGACAATCCATGGTTTAGAGAGGAGACAGATTTCAAAAAACCAGTTGTGTTAGTGAAGGGTCAGAAATTTAGCAACATTTTGGTGCTTAGGAAAGCTCTAAGAACTCATGTAGTTGAGAATAGATATGAGTTCTATTTTTTGCAAAACAACAAGGTCAAGTTGACCACTTTCTGTAGGAGGAGATGTGGGTGTGTATGGGATTCAAAGAGGAGCAAGCTGCCTGTTTGTCAGTGCAGTGAGGAAGTTAGGAGGTGCAGGTTCAAGGTGATTTCTAGGTCTTTGTTCAAGAGTTGTGCCTGGAAAATTCATGATATTAGGTTAGAACATAACTGTATGAGGAGCAATATGAATGCAAATGTGACTGCAGAGTGGTTAGCTGAAAAATATGTTGAAGAGTGGAGAAGTAATCCACACTAGAAGACTAACAGCTTCAGGGATAGAGTGTTAAGTGATTTGGGTATCAAAATTGGGTACTACAAGGCATGGCTAGCTAGAGCAAGGGCAAAATTCATGATATATGGGTCTGCATCTGAGCAGTATGCCAGAGTATGGGATTATGGCAAGGCTGTTTAAAAGTATAGCCCTGGGACTGTAGTTAATTTGGTGGTAGATCAGCTGGAGAGGCCAAAGCCACCTTTGTTCTTAAGAATGTTTGTGTGCCTGTCTCCATTGGTGAGGGGTTTCTTTAAAGGGTGTAAGCCACTAATAGGGGTGGATGGATGCCATTTGAAAGGCTCTTACCCTGGTCAGATTTTGGTGGCTGTAGGAAAGGATGGGAACAACAGTATCTACCCCTTTGCTTGGGCTACTATTGAGGTGGAGAATAAGGAAACCTGGTGCTGGTTCTTGGAATGCTTGAAGCAGAGTCTAGATGACTTAGCAATGGGAGGTGGATTCACATACATGTCAGATAGGCAGAAGATTAGTTGAGAATGTTGTATTTTTTCTATTTTTTGTACCTGTCTGCATTTATGTGTAACTGACAAGAGTTTTGATCTTATGTGTTAGGGACTGCTTCAAGCATTTGAGGAGGTGGTGCCTTTTGCTGAGAAAAGATTTTGTGTGAGGCATATATGGGCCAATTTCAAACTACAGTTCTCAGGCTCCACATTCAAAGAACTGTTTTGGAATGCTGCTAGGGCCACTACTTGGGTATGAATAGCTCTCAACATATTGATTTTGGTCTGTGCTTTGTTGCTGATTTATGTTTAAAATAGCTCTCAACTATGCTGGAATACTGTGTTGATTTGCAAAAAATAACTTTTCTCAGCAAATTATGGTTGTATATTGTGTGATTAATTGTTGATTAGCATGTCAATGTGGTTGTATATTGTAGGCTGACTTTGAAATTGCTATGGAATCCATTAAATTCCTGAGTGAGGATGCATATGAGTATCTAGCCAACATTCCTGCCCAACATTGGTCTAGGCATGCCTTTTCCACTAACTGCAAATCCAACATGCTTCTTAACAATATGTGTGAGACATTTAATGCCTGTATTAGAGAAGCTAGGGATAAACCAATCCTAACCCAAATGGAGTGGTCAAGGAGATATGCAATGAAAAGGCATAATGATAAGTGGGAGGGTGTGAAAAAATACAAGGAAAAGTGATGCCATATGTCAGTAAGTTGTTTGAAAAAATGGAGAGGGTGGCTAGGCATTGCATATTACAGGTGTCAAGGGATGATACCTATGAGGTCAACCTAAATGCAGACCAAGTGACAGTTGACCTTCAAAACAGAACATGCACATGCTATCACTGGCAATTAATTGGCCTCCCTTGTGTGCATGGCTTTGCTTGCATACTTGACAAGAGAACTGATCTAGAGGAGTTTGTGGATCACTATTACACAAGGGAGAGGTACATTTAGGCATATGACTTTCCTGTGCAACCTATGCCAGGTCCCAAGCACTGGGAAAAGGTGAAAATGAGGGAGCCACTACCTCTACCAGTGAGAGTCATGCCTGGCAGACCCAAGTCTAAGAAGAGGAAGAAAGAAAGGGGTGAGGGTGTCCCTGATCCTGCTGAGGGAAGTACACAAAAAGGCAAAAGAGGTGCCAAAAATGTGCACAGTATGGTCACTATGCCAAGACATGCACCAATGTGCCTGCAGATGTGGCAAACACTACTTCCCACCCTGACACAAAAGGCAAGGCTATTGTGAACACACCATTGGTAGTAGAACAAAGGAGAATCAAAGCAGCAAGGGCAACAAACAAGGTCAGTTCTTCACACTTTCCATGTACATATGACTCATACATATGATTTGGTTCTTTTTTATTTAACTTTGTATCTTTATTTATTATGTGCAGGCTACTCTTGGTGCATCAGCAGGTCCCAACAACATTGCTAACAAAAAATCCCCCCAAGAGGAGGCTAAAAAGAAAGCTGTAGCAGATGCAGCCAAAGCAGCATCCAAGGCAGCAACATCACAAGGAGCAGCATCAAAGGGAGCAGGAGCAGGAGCAGGACCATCTCAGGGTGCAGCAGCATCAGCACATGGACTAAACACAAGGTCTAGGAAGTCTGCAGGTGCCGAGCCACACTTGTGCAGCCAGGCATCAACAACAACTACAACAAAGAAAAGCACAGCAACCAGGACAAGCAAGAACAAAAAATTAGGATAGAGTTTGAAAACAGTTGGGTCTGTTTATTTGAAGACAAACAATATGTATTTTGTGTGTTGAACACATGTACTTAGCATTTTATTTTTGTGCTAAGTCACCATTTGATGAACAACTATGTGTGTAAATTTTCTATGTTGAACATATCAATGTCATTCACAACACAACATCATTCCAACTTCTCAAGTATAATATTGCTTGAAACTGATAAATTCATTGATTGTAACCAAGTTCAAATGAAAATAGAAACAACCAACATTCAAAACATTACATAAACAAACTTGAACAAAATGTCCTGGAATCCCTCAAAGTCCCCTAAATTAGTTTAATAACTATACTAATTCCTAATATCATAACAACTACACTAATTGCAACTAATACAACCAAGCACACTCTGTCAGTAGTGCCATTGCTGCTTGTCATCTTCTTTATGTCACCAGACAAGGCCTTGCATTTAGTCTTCAATGTGTCAACTTCATTAAGCAAACACCTTCTTTGCCCAACCAGATCATCAACCTCCCTTTGCAAAGAATTCATCTCAGATTTCATCAGCTTCTTGTCTAGCAGCAACTAATTGATCACATCCCTTTGCCATTCAGTTTGTTCTGAGTCAACCCATTCAAAGCATTTGCATCCCCTTGTCTCAGTGTTTGGATCCCAAAATTTTCAAGCCTTAAACTTGCGCCCTGGATTGTATCTTGTCCAAGATGTCAGTCTTGCAAGTGGCAATCCACAGTTACACTTCTTTAGTTTAGAGGGGGATTCAGTATTCCAGGACATTATAACTCCTGCAAAATTTAAAAAAGAAAAAAAAGGGCATTAGACACAACAACTACAATAGCAATAACTGTTACCCACACCAATCTCACACAAACCTTGTCAAACTGGTGGCCGAGAACCATTATAGGGATAGCCAGGGGGTGGCCAATTCCCATTTTGTTTCTGCCTAAACTCCCACATACAATCTGCCAAGAACCCAGGATCATCAGTGGTGCCCACATGAATGGTGTAGATGTCCTTATTAGGCTGCCTCCTAATCATTTTGAACACATCACCATCATCTTCTAAATCCCTATATTTCCCTTTATAAATGTACTGGAATTTGGGAAACATGATATCTATAGATCCTTCTACTGGATCATCCATTTCACTCAAACGGTCTTCCTACTCTAGGCATTTATCCATCAAGTTGTCCTTACCGATGTCTACTTCAATGTCAATGACTACACTCAAGTACTTAAATATAAAAACCACCCTATTCTCAGCCATTCTGCAATAAAATTGAACCAAACATGCAACAAAAACACCCAATTTCAGACAAATTACGTACATGCGACATGAAATTCAAACAAACAACATTTCCCTAAATTATTCAACTCAAGAACCCTAATTTTTCCATAACATAAAATTATAACAACATAATTCATTTATACACACAGTTGACAATACAAATCACATTTTCACAACATAAGAACCACATCTATAACACAATTCAGCTGAATTCTACTTCAAATTTAACATTTCGACAAAAAATTACTGAGACCTTACCTCTTTTTTTTGCCAGCAGCAGTGCTTCAAAAATGCCTCCAAAATCTTCCCAAATCTTTCGCAATTCAACAATGACCAACAACCCTAAGATTAATTCAAAGTACGGTGGTGTCCAAAAGGGAAGAAGATAGAGCAAAAGAGTCGCGAACAAGTTTTAGGAACTTGTATACCGTTCACAGGGTGAAGGTTACACCCCTTAACGATCCAGGAGATCGTCAACTCCATAAGGTCTTGAACCAAATAAGGGTTCAGGGATGAAGGTACAAATCCAACCTTAAAGAGATTGAACCTGCCCTAATAATAGGCCTCTACTTTATTCTGATCGTATTCATGTGCGCTTTCTAATTAACATGCAATTAATAGGATTAGCCTTAACCTGTTTATCTATGTTGGTTGAATTTAATGCACAAATAAATCTATTATTGGCGATCACTTGAATAATAATCACATTAACCCTAAACAAGATTATTAAATATCTTATTAATCGTGATTACATGTATAAAATTCCCTTTAAACATGCATAAAAAGCGTGATCAAGCAATAACAATGAATAATATCAAGCAACATAATGACAATAAAATTATAATCATAATAATAATAATCATAGATAAAATAATCATCATCAAAATAATAATAATAATATTCATAATCATCATAAATTATAACAATTATAAACATAATCGTGTTCATGTTAATATTAAAGCATAATAATAGCAAGATCCTAGGCATGATACTAACAAGATTAATAACAAACCCTAGCATGTCACTAAGCAATAAAAATCAAATCTTTAACCCTAACATGATACTAACAATTATAAATATTAGGAAGAACATAGGAAGCATCATAACAATCATATTTAATATTAAAATTACCCTAAACATGATACTAGGAATATCATAATAACAATATAAACATGATTTCTACATCATAATATCAATTAATCAATTAAAGCACTTACTTGGATGCCTCGTACCTCTTTCTAATAACAAAATACACACGTTAGTAACTTCAAGGAAAAAAATAAACAAAATAATTAAATTAAATAATTGAAAGAGAGATTTGGGACCTAACCTTCAGAAATTAAACCTTTCACGTCTAGGGCGAAGGCAACTTCGAATATGGCTAGGTGTTTCTAGATCTTGCGAATACGGAATTTTGTATGTAAAGCAAGGTTTAGAAAAAGAGAAAGAGAGAGAGAGATGAATGAATTAAGAGAGAATTAGAGAATTAATGATTGTGAGTGAAAACTGATTGTCGATGAGAATTCGTGAGAATTGGTGAATGATTAAGAGAGTTTTTAATACGTTATTTATAGAAGAAAATCAGTGAAAAAGATAAAATATCAAAACAGAGTCTGACGCACGAAAAACAGAGCCGGCGCCAATGGCTGGCACCAGGCGCCAATGCCTGGAGTCAGGCGCCAAGCCTTTTTTTAACGCATTTTCGAAAATCAGATAAGTTTGCCGTACTGGAGGATAAAATCATATATTTTCCTCGAAAATGCTATTTGATTTTAATTAAAACTCTGAAAAGTCAACAAAAGTCAATTTATCAATGCTAATTGAATTAGGACTGAAAAGAACCTTCTAGAAGAATCTAGAAGACTAAAACCATTTCTAATTACATTAGGAATGATAAATCATATTAGGCCCTCCTCTAGATCATTGGGCCGCATATAAAGCTCAAACTGGGCCCAGTTTAGTAAATTGGCCATAACTTCCTCAATATTCATCGGAATTGGGCTTATAATATATCGTTGGAAAGCTCTTGTCAAGCCCCATCCAACTACACTACTATTGGACCCATATCATGGACCAACCAAACTGGATTGGATGTTTTCTTAAAATAAGTTTTCAAAAACAGAGAGAAGAGAAAATAAATTAAAACTATCCGCAACACTAAGCTTTCCACACTTTCGCTTCATTCGATTATGATTCGACGTGAAAGGTACTCATCACTGGGTTTGGTTTTAGGGAGGCACAAATGGGTGTCTACAATAATTAAACTTAATTATGTAGTTATTATGATATAATTTACAACTAATTAAAAACAATACCATATGATCTTGACCAAATTATTAATAATATTACCAATCATTGATATTATAAAGTAATTATGAAGTAAAGTAAAAGTTTAAATTTATATTAATAAATTTAAGTAGGGAAAAAAAGCAAAAAAAAATGCTTATCGAATCGGATCGGGTAACCGTTAATTTAAAATGATACCCATAATTGATATGTCCATTTTATATAGTAATTTACCCCCATCCCTTGGTCATAATTAGTAGTGTTTTTGGCTCTTTCGAGCCACTTTTATTACTAATTGGTGTTTTCTAGTGTTTTCGTAGTCTTTGTTGAGTTTTGTAGGGAATTGCGCCTTTGGAGCATTTTCTCGGGTTTTTCATGGAGCGACTACGAAAATTAGAAGAGCACGACCATCTTTGAAGCCCAAGGCCGGCTAGAGTCATCAAGCCGGTGATTAAGGGCTCGGTAATCGGGATACCGAGGTACTTGGACCGAGTATTCAAGACCCAAAAGGGAAATCCGGATTGGGCCGAGGATTCAAGCCCAATCGAAGTCCGAGCCTCGAAGTGAAGCAAGGGCCCGATCGGGCAAGGATTAGCACGATCGGGCGCGGCATGTATGGTGCTGGTGCGTGGCCTATAGCGCGCCCGATCGTGCGAGCATCTAGCTCGATTGGGCGACGCTGCTGAGAAGGAGCGCAAGGAAAAAGGCGCGCCTGATCGGGCGGCCTCTAGCCCGATCGGGCGCGTGTTTTTATAAGACCTGATTAGTTTAGTTTATTTTTGTTTTGAGGAATGTTTAAGTACGAATTATGTACGTAATTTTAGTTTACCTTCTTTTTTTAGATTTTCTCTCTCTACTTAGGATATTTCTCTCTCTTAAATTCTCTCTCAACTCTTGTTCTTAGTTACTTCCATTAATTCAGATTTCCTTTGGTAACAATTTCTTCTCCTTTAATTCCAACTATTTCATTTACTTCTTTGATTATGTTTTCTTTTATTTATTTGATTAGTTTAGTTATGATTATGTGTGAGTAGTTTCATTCTAGGGTTTATGGGGATCCATAATTAATATAAAGGGATAATTTGTTATTATTGATTATTGGTATTGCATGATAATTTCTTATTGAATTGTTTTAATTCTTTGCAATTAGATTATGAATCGAGCAGATGTAATTTGGTTGTGAATGTTTAGCAATATTGTATTGATGAATCGAGCAGATGTTAATTTAATATTAAAGCCTATTTTCAATAGGAACTTAGATCTAGTAAATTTTAAGAGCCTGTTAGATCTATGTTGATTAATAAATTGCGAGAGCCTGTTAATCATGTTATTTGTGCAATGTTAATTTTTAATTATTATGTTTTATCCCGGAATATTAATTATTGGTGAACCTGTGACCCTAGGTTTTCTTATTATTGTTTCTTTTCTCCCTAAACTTATTCTTCGTAGTATAAAATTTATTCCCAAAAAATATTGGTTACTTAGATAATTTAGATTATAATAAATAATTAGGAGTAAAAAGACTTGTTTCCCTGTGGAGTTCGACCCTACTTCCCTATCTACTTTAGTTAGAGGACTTAGGTATTTACTTTTGATTAGGGGATACGACTTTACCCTGTCAAAATTTGGCGCTGTTGCCGGGGAAACGGTTTTATTTTTATTTCTGATTATTTTTGTAGTTTAGGTTATTTTCTTTTTGTCTCATTCTCTGAGGCAAATCTCATATTTGCTTCTAGTTTTTGTTTATGCCCAGGTGTTCCAGATCAGGGTACATCTCATTCGATCCTGAGATCGAACGATCTTTTCATAGACAGAAAAATCTCTACAAGCAAATCCTGGCGGATTCTGGTGATAATAACAATAATCACCGAGACCCTCCAACTGGTTCTAGCGATTCAGAGGTATCATCAGATCCAGAATAAGAGATGACGGCTCCAAAGAAGCTTAGTGATTACTCACAACCAAAGCTTACAGATTTTCCACACATCTCACCCCCACTCCGGCTCTTGATGGGGTTCAATTTGAAATTAAACCTCAATTTATAATGATGATAGAGAGGAAGCAATTTAGTGGAGCTAAGGGTGAAGACCCAAATCTTCACGTTGCCGACTATTGTCAATATTGCAACACCATCAGGCAAGCCGGGGTCACTCAAGACCAAATCAAGGAGATCCTTTTTGCCTTTTCTTTAACTGGAAAAGCTAAATTGTGGTTTAATGGCTTAAATAGAACTGCACTTGGTATAACTGACTGGGAAACTCTTGTTTTGAATTTTTATAACAAGTATTATCCTACGGAGTGCGATTCAGAATTTCGCCCAAGAAGCCGATGAATCTTTATATGAGGCTTGGGAGAGGTTCAAGGACTTACAAAGAGAATTCCCCCACCATAATTTAGCACAATGGCAGTTAATCCAAGCCTTTTATAATGGCATTGGAAATTCTTCTAGAATAATTTTAGATTCTGCAGCTAGTGGGAGATTTATGAATCTTAATGTTGATGATGCAGGTCAGGTTATTGAAGATATGGCGATACACATTTCCCAATATGGGAATCCTAGAGGATTTGCTAACAAGGGGAAACATAGTGTTGACTCTGTATCCTTTTTGCAAGCTCAACTGACCTCTAAATGCCAAAAATTAGATAATCTTAGCACTGCCAATGTAGCTAATGTTTCTGCAATTAATAATAATTCTAATGAGGCTTTCTGTGAAAATTGTGGTATTATAGGTCATTGGGAACAAGATTGTAGGAGTTCCGTGGATCAAGTTAATGCCTTTCAAGCTTATAGGAAGAATAACCCATACTCCAACACCTACAATCCTGGGTATCGGAATCATCCGTACCTTTCCTACCGGAGTACTAATGTTCAAAATCCACCACCACAAGAACCACAGGCGCCACAGCAACAACAACAGAAATATTATCATCCAAATGCTGGCCAGAAGAACTAACCACAACAACCCTCCTCATCTTCCTACCTTTCTTTGGTGGAAATTAGAGCAATGTTGGTTAATATGCAAAAGCACATGGAGAGTAGGGATGCGACAATTGATCAAATTCTAGCACATAATAAAATTGTAGATAATCAAATTGCGCAACTTTCCGCTACTCTGCAAGCCTGCCAACAGGGAGCTCTACCGGCACAGCCGACCAGGCCTACGGATCAAGCCTATGCAATTACTCTAAGGAGTGGTTCAAACTATGAAGGGCCCCCTATGCCCAGAGTTGATGAACCTGCAATAATGCTAATCTTGATTCCGTTAAACCAAACAATGTAGTTAATAGCCCTGCAAGGCTAAAGGATAATACTAACATATCTAATTCTACATTGCAGGATATGACTCCAGAGAAGGTGGCTACTCCAGACAAGAGCAACAATGCTCAAAAACCAATTATCAAACTTCCATTCCCCAATCGTCACTTGAAGACAAATTTGGATAAGTAGTTTGGTAAGTTCCTGGAGATGGTAAAAGATTTGAAGGTAACAGTTCCCTTCACTAAATTAATTACACAAATTCCTTCATATGAAAAATTTATGAAAGAAATATTGACAAGGAAAAGGTCTTTTAGTGAGGTAGAGACATTAGCTTTCACTGCAGAGTGTAGTGCCGTATTTCAAAATAAGTCTCCACCTAAATTAAAAGATCCGGGTAGTTTTTCTATCCCTTGTCATATAGGCAATCTAATGATTGATAATGCATTGTGTGATCTGGGTGCTAGATCGAGTTAGCGTCATGCCATTATCTGTGTGTTCCAAGTTAAATATGGGTAAATTAAAAGCTACCAATATAACTCTACAAATGGCCGATCGTTCTTTCAAATACCCCTTAGGTGTTTTAGAGGATGTCCCCGTTAGAGTAGGTAAATTTTATATACCTGTTGACTTTGTTGTTCTTGATATGGCTGAGGATGTGCAAATCCCAATTATTTTGGGTAGACCGTTCCTTAACACTACAGGAGAAATCATAGATGTGAGAAGTGGTAAGTTAACACTATCATTAGGGGATGATAAAGTTATTTTTAATCTTAATAATGCCTCTAAAAGCTCCATGACTGAGGAGAAATGTTTCAGTGTTAATGTGGTTGAGCATTATTCTAACAAGCCCCAAGTTCTTGAAAAAGATCCCTTAGAGGCGGTAACTTGTGTTGCATCCTTTTCAAATGAGATAGACAGATGGCAGAAGTAAGTTGATGCAATAGAAAGAGCCCTCTACACTGTTGGTCTTGGTTTTGAGGACGTAAAGGTGGAATCAATCAAGCAAGTTGTGCGATTTGAGCCTACGGTAATTATTCCGCCAGATTGAGTTGCAAATGTTAAACGCAATGACAATTTGAAGCAACCCTCGATCAAAGAAAGATCTTTAGTGCGTAGAATTGAAGACCTCCCCTTCCAAGTCAAGGAGGATCCACCAGACAAAGTGAATCGGCACCCCACACGGTATGTTAGGAAGCCGTGTCGTAGCCTAAACACCTCTAGACCGGGTGAGAAACTTCCCGATCAAGCGTTAGGCCAAGGGTCCTAGTTTTTGTACTTGGTAAGAAGGTCGTGCGGGACCTAGATAAACCAGCGCTTTGCGGGAGGCAACCCGTATTTCTTGCTTTCTAGACTAGTTTTTCCTTTTTCTTTATTTTTATTTTTATTTTAGAAAGGCGAGGAGAGTGAAATTTTACCTTTTATAAGTGTTTTTGTACAGGTATAGGTTTGAGAGGTAAAAAGACTTAGAAAAATTTGAAGACGAAAAGAAATCGAAGAAGAAGCTAAGAAAATCCGACTGGGCACGGGCCTGATCGGGTGGAGCTCGCGCGATCGGGCGCGAAAGCGAGGAAAATTTTCAGCTCTTAATTCGCCCGATCGGGCGAGGCTGCCCGTTCGGGCGCGCAAATGGAGTTGTAAATTGGATCTTAATCTGCCCGATCGGGCGAGGCTGCCCGATCGGGCGCGCAACTAGAGTTGGAAAATTGAGCTTAATTCGCCTGATCGGGCGAGGCTACCTGGTCGGGCGCACTTTTGTGGAAAATCGAGTGAAGGAAAAGATATGTCGGGTGAAGCTCGCTCGACCGGGCGAGTAAAAGGGCAAAATCGAACTTCGTATTCGCGCTCGATCGGGCGGAGCTCGCCCGATATGGCGCGCAACCAGACATCTGGAATCCCTTATTTTCGCCCGATCGGACGCGCCTATTTTTGGCCGTCCATTATATTCTTTTCCTTTCTTTCTTTCCTCACTTTCTTCTTCTTTCATCTTCTTCACTACTACTTTCTCTCTCTAAAACCTCCATTTTTACACCTTCAAACTCCCTTATTTTCAATATCTCCTCCAATTCTTCCATCTAAACTCAAATATTTTTGCATATTCTTAATTCTTTCATCTTTCCCTACAATCTAAACCAAATTTGTACCACTTTCTCTCAATTTTTATCAAACCCTAAGAGAGAGAAAGCTTCAATTCCTACATTTTTTCATCAAAAATGGCTCTCAAAAGATCTAGGACCGTAAGGGGGGAAAGCTCAAGGCAACAAGAGTCTAGGATTGACTCGGAGTTGCAAGTTTCGGGATGGGAGAGGGTGGTCATCACCACCCAAGAGCAAAAGCAAAGGATGATCAATCTCACGTCAAGGCAGGTAATTCCTTCACGTTTTGTTCATCACCCCACCCTTGCTAAATTAGGAATTGATAAACCCGTAGAAAAGTTGTTTAAAGGAATTGGCATGAGTGGTTTGTTTAACTTGCACTATGATACTTATGACTATTTGACCTTGGAATTTATTTCTAGTTTTAATGTCATAAAATCTAATGATTTGATTTCTCATGTTCAATTTAGATTATTTAATAATGATGTTAGATTGACTTTGAAAGAATTTGGCAAATTATTTGAGTTAAAATCGGATAGACCAATTGAACCTCCTCAATACAACATTGCCGTTGTCTATCAATCCCTCACGGGGGATGCTAACTTGAACCTCCAACATGCCAAGGGCACTTGGATACAACATCCCGTGCCAAAGTTTTGGCAACGGTTTGTTGTCCTTAACATATTTGGGAGGCATGAACCCGCCAATGTTATGCGGGATGAGCTAGAATTGTTAGGATCATACATGATACCTAGGAGTGATAAGCTCAACATTGTCTATGAGATGGCCAACCACTTCCAAAGGGTGGCCAATGCGGCCGAGGCGGGTAGGTCTAGGGTACCTATTTATTTTGGTGGTCTAGTAACTCACATAGCGGTCAAACACCTTAACTTTGTCCCTAACAACGAAGGGAAGGTAGCCGGCCCAACTATTATGGACATACCCTATTTATGTGGCCTAAATTGGATAAATGTCATGGGAGGTGAGACTTGGTGGGTGATTCAAAGGGAATCGGGTAGAAGGGACAATGCTTTTACTTTGCCCAACCCCGCCTTGACCAAATTTGAGAAGGGGAAGCCTTCTTATACTTTCGAGATTAACGGTCAAGGTGAGGTTCAACCACCTCACCCTTCACCACAACCCCACCAATCTCCCCTAGAACACTCCCCTCATCACCATTCACCGCACTACCCACCACCTCCACCCTTCACATATGACATTTCCACTTCCTCAACCAACTACAACATTGACCCCAACGCCCCTTATGACTTTTTGGCTTTTAGGAGCCAATTGGATAGGATTGAGATGGGGAAAGGGAGAGTCGAGAGTATGGTTAGGGATTTGGACACTAGAGTTGGGTCTCTAGATAGACGGGTGGGGTATGTGGAGAGGAACGTCGGGAGGGGTTTGTACCCCATGTATGATGATTATGCACGTCGGGGGGCTATACCCCCCGATTCACTTGTTTCCGATTGGTTCCAATGTCCTCAAGGAGTATACACAGACCCAAGTGCCTACGTTACCTATGTGAACTACTCATCGGTCCACAGTTATGGGACCGATGTACTTTTGGTGGGCTTGGGGGGAGTGTGGACCCTAACTACTTTGCAGGTGGTTCGGGTTATGGTGGTGGTTTGGATTATGGAGGAGCCGGTTCTAGCCATGGAGGGGGCTATTCGAGGATGGACGAGGATGAGGAGTAGGCTACACTCCCAAGTCAATGAGGGCATTGCTTGATTTGGCTTGAGGGGTGATATTTCGCTTGGTAATTCTCTTCCTTTTCTCTTTTTATTTGCTTTTCTAGTATAGTTTTTATTTGATTTTCTAGTGTAGATTCTTTTTGCTTTCCTATATGAAAAATACAAAAAAAAAAAATAAAATTGAAAAATAAAAAATCCAAAAATACGTTCCAATGAATTGTAAATCATGCTTCCCTGTGCCCCTTACTTGAGAAAGTTTGTTTTGATTCTTGGTTGTTGATAATGAGCATTGTGGATTTGTTGGTCATGATTTTAAGTTTAATTGTTTGGATTCCTAAACATGCGTTAATTTTGCCAACTACTAGTGAATATAGTGCTTGACTAGTTGATTTGGTTAGGAAATGTGTGATAGTTCCATAGTTCCTGGTATGTCAATGAATTTGAGTATTGGTTTGCAACTATGAGTAGTGTTTCATGACTTATTATTATGCACATGAGGAGGACGAAGGTGTTCATTCTTTTAGGTAACCTTCAGAGTATTTAGATACATTTGTTCCCTTCTTGCTACCCATGTTGTTTCTTGTGCCCTTTTATTGTTTATTTAGCCACATTATAAGCCTTTATGAGCCCCATTGGTTACTAGTCCCAAGCTTGGCTTGGGGGAGCTATTAGATGGTGAGGTGAGGGAGTTGTGGTGTGCACATTATTTGCACCATGTGGGAATAAAAGAAGAGTGATTGCTCTTTGATTTTTGATTGGAAAATATTGATATGTTGTGTTTCAAATTTGAAATTTCCAATATGAGTTAAAAAGAAAAAAAAGAGTAAAAGAAAATTTTTAATGCTCAAATGTTCTATTTAAAGGTTGTTCAAGAAAAAAAAAAATGAGTTTAAAGTTTGTTTTTCACTCAAGTTCTACATTATCATATTTTTATGAGTGAAAATTGTAAGTGTTGGGATTGTTTATATTGTTTAGAGTTGTATTTGGTGGATTCTTGTTGGAGTTAGTTATGTTGATGGAGATGTATGATCATCATTTATTTTGATCATGGGTTTGTTAGGATTTGGATCCCTTAATGCATAGCTTTTCTCTCACATATTCCCAAATTTATTTTACCCTTTACCCTAGCCTTACATTAAATTACAAGCTTTAAAGACCTTCCGACCTTGTGCATAGAGTTGTGTAAATGTGAAAGTGTTGTTTATCAATGCAAGTTATGATTTGACATATTTCGAGTCGACTAGTAGGTTGAGCATTCATTGTTTTAAACACACGAGAGTTTGAGACGGGTGGGAATTGTTCACAAGTAAAGGGGTTGGTTGGAGAGCGATCGAGTACATCTTTTACTCGCCACATAAATGAGAGTTGAGTGTGTGAGCACTAGTCTTGAAATCTATATGCTCTTGTGGTTTGCTCTATTTGACAATTGTTGGGGAGGAAGGGTGATTAGATGAATAAGAATGATTGATGTCGAAGCATGTTCATTAGATTTGCCTTGAATCGGTTATGCTTGATTTGATTATTGGGGTGAGGCATTTTATATGTTCATTGATGAGCTCTTTGCTTAGGGACAAGCAAAGGTTTGGCTTGGGGGAGTTTGATATGTCCATTTTATATAGTAATTTACCCCTGTCCCTTGGTCATAATTAGTAGTGTTTTTGGCTCTTTCGAGCCACTTTTATTACTAATTGGTGTTTTCTAGTGTTTTCATAGTCTTTGTTGAGTTTTGTAGCAAATTGCATCTTTGGAGCATTTTCTCGGGTTTTTCATGGAGCGACTACGGGAATTAGAAGAGCACGACCATCTTTGAAGCCCAAGGCCGGCTAGAGTCATCAAGCCGGTGATTAAGGGATCGGTAATCGGGATACCGAGGTACTTGAACCGAGTATTTAAGACCCGAAAGGGAAATTCGGATTGGGCCAAGGATTCAAGCCCAATCGAAGTCCGAGCCTCAAAGTGAAGCAAGGGCCCGATCGGGCAAGGATTAGCACGATTGGGCGCGGCATGTATGGTGCTGGTGCGTGGCCTATAGCGCGCCCGATTGTGCGAGCATCTAGCTCGATCGGGCGACGCTGCTGAGAAGGAGCGCAAGTAAAAAGGCGCGCCCAATCGGGCGCGTGTTTTTATCAGACCTGATTAGTTTAGTTTAATTTTTGTTTTGAGGAATGTTTAAGTACGAATTATGTACGTAATTTTAGTTTACCTTCTTTTTTTAGATTTTCTCTCTCTACTTAGGATATTTGTCTCTTTTAAATTCTCTCTCAACTCTTGTTCTTAATTACTTCCATTAATTCAGATTTCCTTTGGTAACAATTTCTTCTCCTTTAATTTTAGCTATTTCATTTACTTCTTTGATTATGTTTTCTTTTATTTATTTGATTAGTTTAGTTATGATTATGTGTGAGTAGTTTCATTCTAGGGTTTATGGGGATCCATAATTAATATGAAGGGATAATTTGTTATTATTGATTATTGGTATTGCATGATAATTTCTTATTGAATTGTTTTAATTCTTTGCAATTAGATTATGAATCGAGCAGATGTAATTTGGTTGTGAATGTTTAGCAATATTGAATTGATGAATCGAGCAGAAGTTAATTTAATATTAAAGGCTATTTTCAATAGGAACTTAGATCTAGTAAATTGCGAGAGCCTGTTAGATCTATGTTGATTAATAAATTGCGAGAGCCTGTTAATCATGTTATTTGTGCAATGTTAATTATTAATTATTATGTTTTATCTCGAAATATTAATTATTGGTGAACCTGTGACCCTAGGTTTTCTTATTATTGTTTCTTTTCTCCCTAAACTTATTCTTCGTAGTATAGAATTTATTCCCAAAAAATATTGGTTACTTAGATAATTTAGATTATAATAAATAATTAGGAGTAAAAAGACTTGTTTCCCTGTGGAGTTCGACCCTACTTCCCTATCTACTTTAGTTAGAGGACTTAGGTATTTACTTTTGATTAGGGGATACGACTTTACCCTGTCAATAACTGTACACGATAACAAATTATCGGAACGGGTACCCGAACCGTTATGGTTATCGGATCGGGTACCCTAATTTGCGGAATGGTTATAGATCGTTTTTTCAGGTTTTCGGTTTTTCGGGTAGTTTTGCTCAGCCATTGTTTTCGAGGAGGTGGCTTTTGTGTGAGACTGTTCCATAATTAGTTTAAGAATAAACCATTCGTTAGTTGTAATTAGTTTAAGAGTGAAGAGTTACGAATTTTTTTTTGTTTTTAAAATAAGACAATAAAAGTTTTAAAGACCTCGTGTGAATTTAGGCACGATATTTTTTGGGTACGTTGATTTTGTACTAATTAGATGTACGTAGTATATTTTTAGCTTTTTAAATATTTTTAGAATGTTCTTATTTTTGTGTAGTACGTTTGTAGTGTTATTACAAAGAAAATATGAATAAACATGCATCACGGTTTTAAATGGCTCTAATTCACTATATCAAATTGTAGATGAAGAGACACAAAAATGACATATTAGTTTCAATTTGCTATTTATTTTTTGGAAATTTTGTGTAGAACTACCCTAAACATAGGGTCATTTGTGAACATATTCATTTTTTTTTTTATTTGTTTAGAACTACCTACTAGTTTGAAAACGATTGGGTATCATTATCCATTAATATTTTCCGTCTAATTAAGACGTTATCACAGTCCACTTTTTTTCACTTTTACCATCCAATTAACTCCCCCAATTTATATAAAGGTTTTAATTTACCTTAATTAACCTAATTAGGGTTTTAATTAGAATTTATTTTAGGGTTCATGAGTTTAGTATTATTTGGGGATTTTGATTTCTAAGGTTTGGGGGTTTAATTGAATTGGGGTTTTTGCTTATTTTAGCATTGGCCATTGTAATTGAAAAAAGTGAAAAATTAGGCCAAAATAACGTTTTAATTGGACGAAAAACGTTAGTGGGTAGTGCTACCCAAACTTTTCCAAACTTGCGGGTAGTTCTAAACAAATAAAAAAAAAGGGTAGTTGTTCACAAATGACCCTATCTTTAGGGTAGTTCTACACAAAATTTCCTTATTTTTTCTCATTAAGCGGTTTTCTTTAATCAAATTATATTTATAAAAGCAATTTTAAAGGAAAACAACTTTGAATTCCTCTAAATTTCCATCTTTTGCTTAAAATGACTGATTTCAATGGTGGTTCTTCATCAAAGTGTCCTATTGTTCAAAGCGAACATCATAATACGTATTTCCAGCCGTTGGCTAAGAGGAAATCTGAATTCAAAGATTCTTTAGTCGTGAGTTTGCATGTCCGTACAGAGCCTGATTGGAGATGTCATGTTTTACAGCGGTAGTTGGCGGAGTTGGAGGTTGTCGGGGTAGAATTGTTCTTTGAGTTCCTCTTTGAACTCCGCCCATGTATCAATTTTGATTCTTCCTACTTCGATGTCTGTGTGCTTGGTGCGCCACCAAAGCTTGGCATCTTCGGACAAGTACATGATGGCAGTATCCACCTCCTGATCGTCACTCAATTGACATACTTGGAAGTACTGCTCCATATCGAAGAGGAAGTTATCTACTTCTTTAGCATTTAAGAACGTGGGAAAAAAAAGAACAGGACATAAGAGGTTTAGGGTTGATAATTACTGTGTGGGTGTTATTGAAATTGATAGTGATAATGATGATGGGATGAAAGTTGGTTTTAAGTTAAGGGCGCCTGTGTCTGTGGGTGGTGTAGGAGAGACGTCTGGTGTGGTGGCTAATGTTGAGGGTTGTTGGGTTTTGATGAGTCCGACTCATCGCGGAAAATAAAACCCGAGCCAAGATCACATTCACATTTAATATAATCAAAAGACATAATTAACAAGAATTAAGGAAAGAGAAAATTACCTTTAAAGCGTGTTTCGCTCGTTAACCGAGCTCTTACTTGAGAAAGCTTAAGTCTCACAACGGGCGAAAACCTCCTACAATATTCACCCGCAACACGACCCCGACTAGGTCTATTACTTGGAGGTTAGCCAAGTCCTACGAAACTACTCGAGTAATTATGAGTTTAAAGATTTTTTCAATGGAGATGCCTTTTCTAACTCTTACTCAAGTGAGTTTTCCTATACCCCAAGTTGGGTATTTATAGGGAAACCCATGAGTGAAATCCTCTCTCCCATCAATGTGGGAGAGTTGGTAAAATCAATATTTTCCCTTTTATTTTATATCAAAAATAAAATTAAATAGCCAACAGCTAGTTAATCAACAAGTGTCACACTTAGAGGAGGAGTTAGGTAAGGACCACAAGGAAAAGGGGGGACCAAACTTGATCCCCAAGCTCTCCCCATAACCGGCCACATGCACCCAAACACCCCAATCAGCCGCTGCCACGTGGCACCCACCCTTGGGAACCAAGGCACGCCCAGCTGGTGGCCTTGGCCTTATGCCTCGGCTTGGCCCTTGCCGTGACTACTTGGGTGTGTGCTGCTGCCTCGACCCAGCAAGCCACGAACACAAGTGCGGGTTGTTGGCCAAGGCCAGTTGCTGTGCTAATGCTAGCACACGCAGCTGTAGGGAATATTTCAAGCATTACCCTATACTTGATCCCCACTGTGATCATACACTAAAGTACGGTGGCGTCCAAAGAGAAGGAAGCTAGAGAAAAAGAGTCTCCAATAAGTTTTAGGAACTTGTAAACCGTTCACGAGGTGAAGGTTACACCCCTTAACGATCCAGGAGATCGTCAACTCCAATAGGTCAGGAACCATGACTGGTAGTTCGGGGATGAAGGTACAAATCCAACCTAAAAGAGATTGAACCTGCCCTAATAATAGGCCTCTACTTTATTCTGATCGTGTTCATGTGCGTTTTCTGACTAACATGCAATCAATAGGTTTAACCCTAAACCTATTTATCTATGTTGGTTGAATATTAATGCACAAATAAATCTATGATTGGCGATCACTTGAATTATAATCACATTAACCCTAAACAAGATTATTAATTATCTTATTAAGCGTGATTACAAGTATCAATTCCCTTCAAACATGCATAAAAGGCGTGATCAAGCAATAACAATAAAAAGATATCAAGCAACATAATAATAATCAATAAATAATAATAATAATTACAACAATTATAATAATCATAATAATCATAATCATGTTAAAGCATAATATTATTAGCAAGATCCTAGGCATGTTACTAACAAGATTAATAACAAACCCTTGCATGTCACTAAACATTAAAAATCAAAGCTTCAACCCTAACATGATAGTAACATAAACATTAAGAAGAGAATAGGAAGCATCGCAGGAATCACAATTGTCATCTTTGATATTAGAAATTATAGTTATTACCCTAAACACGATACTAGAAATCATTGTAACAATCTAGGCATGATTTCTATATCATAATATCAATAAATCAATTAAAGCACTTACTTGGATGCCTTATATCTCTTTCTAATAACAAAATACACCCGTTAGTAACTTCAAGGAAAATATAAAACAAACAATTAAATTAAATAATTGAAATAAAGAATTTAGAAAGTTTAGACTAGATTTGGGACCAAACCCTCAGAAATTAAAACCTTTCACGTCTAGGGCGAAGGCAACTTCGAACAATGCTAGGTGTTTCTACATCTTGTGAATGCGGAATTTTGTATGCAAAAAGCTAGTTTAGAAAAGAGAGAGAGAGTAATCAAGAGAATCTTGATGAGAGTATGGAGAGAGAGAAATTAGAGAATTTATTGTTGTTGATGATTGAAAACGGAGGTTTTAGGGAGGCTATTTATAGAAAAAAAATCAGCCGGATGGATAAAAAATAGAATCAGAGTTTTGAAGAGAATAAAATGAATTAGCGCCAGACGCCAGACATTAGCGCTAGACGCCAAGGCTAACGCCAGACGCCAAAGTTAGCGCCAGGCGCTAGCCCTGTTATCAGACGCTAGAAAACGGTTTCCACGTGTTTTCTTAATTTGATAAAATTTAGCCGCACAGAAGGGCAAAATCGTATTTTCCTTAAAAACACTTCTTTTATTCTGATTAAAACTCTAAAAAGTCAACTAAAGTCAATTTATAAATGCTAATTAAATTAGGAATGAAAATAACCTTCTAGAAGAATCTAGAAGACTATAATCAATTCTAATTTTATTAGGAATGATAAATCAATATTAGGCCCTCCTCTAAATCATTGGGCCGCACATAAATATCAAACCGGGCCCAGTTTAGTAATTTGGCCATAACTTCCTCATTATTTATCGGAATTGGGCTTATAATATATCGTTGGAAAGCTCTTTTTGAACCCGACCCAAATACACTATTATTGGACCCTTGCCATGGACCAAAATAAACTAGATTGGCTGTTTTCTTAAAATAGGTTTTCAAAAACAGAGAGAAAGAAAAGAAACAAAAACTAACCGCAACACTAGACCTTCCACACTTTCACTTCATTAGATTATGATTCGACGTGAAAGGTACTCATCACTGGTTTTGGTTTTGGGGAGACACAAATGGGTGTCTGTAGAAGCCCCCACTTTGACTGAGTTTGGAGAAACGCAAGTTTCGAAAACAAAAGTCAAAGTATCGATAGGGACGGAGAATGATTCAGAACGTTCTGCGATCCTAAACCATTCTTATAACGCCGATACCTGCAAACTATCGTTAGTTTAAACATATAAAAGAGTTAAGAAACGCGTATCTTGCATCCTCGAGCACACGTCTCTGTAGTAACCGATTTGTTGCTGTTGCATTGCTGTTGTGACAACCTTCCACAAGCTAGGGAACGCCGTCGATCAATGTAGCTATATCTTGAGCCTTTTTCTTGAATCATAGTGACAACCTTCCCAGTCATAGCAAAAGTCATTGAAGACCGCCTCATCACGAACCACTCTTCTCACATCTTGGTGACAACCTCCACAATCTTAGCGAATGCCGTCGAAGACCGCCCATCTCGTGCTATCTTCTCAAATCTTGGTGACAACCTCCACAATCTCAGCGAATGTCATCAAAGACCGCCCATCTCGTGCTATCTTCTCAAATCTTGGGTGACAACCTCCACAATCTCAGCGAATGTCGTCGAAGACTTCCCATCTCGTGTTGTCTTCTCAAATCTCTGGTGACAACCTCCACAATGTTAGCGAATACTGTCGAAAATAACTTTACTTGAAGTCATCCTCAATTATTGCGATAATATTCCTAAAAAAATCACCGAAGACCAATGCTTGTCGATCTTTAAAGCTCACTTGAACTTTGCTTTAGCCGGTGCGTCGGCGCTTCCGCTGCTTGTAAACCAGTATGTTGGTGCTTTAATTGCGAACTTGTATGTCGGTGCTTCTGTTGTTTATGAACCATTATGTTGGTGCCTTTGCGATGAGCCAATGTTTAGACGCTTTAAGCTAAGTGAGACGATCTTTCGTCAGGTTGATCACTTATTTGCGATTGTAATCAAGTCGACTACTCAATCATGTCAAATTGCTTATAGAGGCTAACTGGCGTACCAAGGAACCTGAAATTTCTGTATGAGGTCCGCATAATCTAATATGGGGGCCTGGCATTGTGTCGCCACACCAGCGCTCGCTGGAACTATCTGGCGCCGTGCTTTTCTTTTGTCGCCAGGCGACAGATGTTGTCGTCAGGCAACAACCTTGTTGTCTGGCGCTAGATTTGGGTCTTCCCTATTTTGCCCTTGCTGCTGTTCGTTGCTCGATTTTGCTTTGAACTTTGTACTTGGTCGTTTCATTTCAACCAAATCCGCTCAAATATTTTGTAAATTAAAGCTCTTCATCTCTAATTTACTGATCTATGTAACTCCTCTTATCTTCGGAAGAATTTCCTGTGTCATATTCGCGGTTTTTTCGAAAAAAAATCCGAGAATGTCCTCGCTTGCTGGGGTGCACCTGCATTTATATTTTTTGACTATAGGACTTTGCTCGTCTTTCTTTAGGGTTGACCTAAGACTTAGCGTTGACTCAATGTGATAAAACGACATGACTCAATGTGTACATGACTCGTGTGTGCATTGTAATGTGATCGTGCGACTCAAAAATGCAAAAAAACAAAAAATTTCAACATTTTTGTGGAGGGTACCGACTTTCTCCCGAAAAAGAAAGACGCGAAAAAGAATCGAAGTGTTTGAGAAGGTGCATGTTGAATGAGCTTAGTCAAATGTTTTGTAATGGATTAATTCATCCTAGGCTATCTCAATTGTTGACTCCATGATGAAAGTATTTGGGTAACTTAGGCACGGAGGCTAAGCACTTCATACTTTGTAATGCAATGATGATTATGATTTATGAGTGATTTTGTTATGACGAAGGGCATGGTTCAACGTTGTGTTAAGATTTCATGACAAAGGGTTCCTAAGGGAAGTATATTTGGTCATGTATCTGCGATGTATGTGATAGTGATACTAAAGGCCGCAAGGGCTAAGTATATGGAAAAGTATATTGAAAAAAGTTAGATGGTGGTGACTCTTAGGCTAGGCAAGCTAATGATGTAGGGATCAAGCCTCCAAGTCTAGCTCTAAATGAATAGAGATGAGCACAGGGGATCCCTTGATATGATCATGGTGTGAGTGTGTGAATGTGAGTATGAATGCATTTTTATTACGGCCGCACCTCGATGTGAGGTTGCCTATGTATCCTTTAGGAATTAGACTGAACGTAGCTCTAGCCGAACCTCGCACAAGTGTGTGTATACCTCAAAAAGGTCTTTTTAAGGGTGGTAACCTGGTTAGGTTAAAGGTTGAAGAAGAAAGGGACAAAGGCTTAAGACCCTAGATAAGCCCCCCAAGGTGTGCAACTTTGCTTTTGAATCTTATATATTTTATGCTTGAGACTTTTAACTCCTTTTTAGCTCTCTTTTCTCTTTTTCTTTAGCATTTATTTTATTTTTATAAGTTTGAGCAATCTCGATCATGCGGTCTATCACTCACTTGGCATTCATGTTTCTCAGGCACGGTACTGAGCACTCGATAAGAGACGCAATCTGAGACGTGTTCTTACCAAAGACATTCTCATATCAAAAACATTAGAACACTTGCCCTTTTGTACATTTTTACTTATTGCTTATTTTTTCTATTTTAATCTTTTGAATCACTCAAGCGTTTTATGAAATTGAAAATTACATAAGTTACGCACTATCCCATCCTAAGGTTAGGTAGATGTGGGTTGAAGAAAGACAAGTCTATCGTTAGACGAGGCTCAAAGTGGTTTATCAAAAAAGATTGTATATTTGAAGGGTGAAAGGTGATATGATGTGGCTACAAGGGGTGCCTCAAATCGAGGTTATATAAACGGAGGGTTGAGAGAGATGTAGAAGTGTCTCGCAGGGGTAAATTGGTCATTTCATGCGCGATTTAAATTTTTCCCTTTTAGATTTAGTGGTACAAAATACACTCTTAGTGGTACAAAATATAATTTTAGTGGTATTTTAAAAAAAGTTCAAATGTCTAATTAGACTGTCAAATAATACCATTAGAGCTCAATGGTACAAAATACACTCCCAGTGGTACTCAATGCGGTTTTAGTGGTACTTATAAAAATCCTCAGTGGTACAAAATATACTCTCAGTAGTTGTGGTCCCAATTTTTTTTGTCGTTTTTGCACGTGAAACCATTTCTGAAAAGTTTTAGTGGGGCCCACACCACCTTTTTCACTCTTCCTATCTCTCTCCTTCTTTCTCTCTCTTATTTTTTACTTTTATGTTATTTTAATGGTTGTGAGACATTTACATTTGTCTCACAACACTCCATTTGTACTTCCTCCCTCAAATCATTGGTATACCTTGTGCTTAGTTTGACATGGACTCCTTTTTTTTTTGGTGCAATGCAATGATCATATGTAAGGAAATAAATGCTCATTTTATTAAAAGGGAAAAAGAAAGAATCTACAAAATTAATACAAGGGAAAAGAAAGGTGCCTATGCTAAACTTATTGGGGAAAATGGTAAATAAAAGAAACAAAAAAAGAGGAGGTCACGAAATCCTGTCGTTGAAGCTCGCCTCTTGTCTTGTGTCGTTTGCTTTATCATCATTCGCTCTTCTTGTTAGCTGGAGGCATGGGAAGCTTCTTATTATCGATCAAATGTTGGATAGCCTCCTTTAGCTTCCAACAGCTCTCGGTAGCATGACCCCTACCTTGATGGTACTTGCAGTGTTCATCTGGATTCCAACTTGGATTCCAACTAGGCGATCTCTTTTCAGGTGCAGGATCTTGAATAGGTTCAATGGGAGTAATGAGTCCCTTAGCATGGAGTCGATCGAAGGCATTATCGTAACTCATCCCAATGGGGGTGAAGTCTTTCCTTAGTTTCTTCTTAGATCCTTGGTTATACGTGGCTAAAACTTCACAAGATCAAAGGTACTAACATTGTTACTAGAGTGGGCGTTTTTGGAAGAAGAAGGATTGTCGTTCTTCTTTCCTTTCCAGCCACTGTTGTTGCTATTGTTAGTAGCTTTTTGCTTTGCGAGGTCATCTTCGATCTCGATACCTATGTCATAGACGGCTTTGAAAGTATACAAGTTGTGTTGATATTTTAAGTGCCTTGAATACTTTTCTTGTAAGTTTTTGATGAACATCCTCACAGATTCTTTTTCGGTGGGCACCTCAATCATCTTAGCGGAAGTTTCCCTCCACTTATTGAAGAAAGAAGTAAAGCCTTCGTTCTCTTTTTGTCTTAGCATCTCAAGTTGTCTATAATCGGTTTCAACTTGAATATTACATTTATACCTATTAATGAAAGTGTTTACAATAGCATCCCAAGTAGAGGTTTTCTCTTTATCAAGAGAAAAGAACCATTGTTGACAAACAATTTCAAGAGATAAAGAAAACAAGGAATGAAAGACTTTCCTATCGATGCCCTTAGTGTTCAATATATTTCAAAGGCCCTTAAGTGAAGATAAGGATTATCTGTTGCCTTGAAGTTAGGGATGTCAGTGGCATTGAACTTCTGCGGAAGAAGCTCCTTGTCCACCAAGACCCCTTGTGAACTAAAGCCTTGAAACTTGTAGTCACTAGATAGCTTGCTCAAGCTTTATTGCATAAGGTCCATTTGTTGTTGCTTCATAGGGTCATTGATTTTGAGGGTTAAAGCCTTCAACGCCTCAGTCACGTCAGTCAATTGATTTCTAAGTTCGTTGACTTCTTGCTGAGTTGCCATTATCTTTTTAGCTTTCCTTTTCCAACTCACTGATTTATAGTTTTTAATTTTCTCATTGGTAAATTGACAAAAAAAAATCTTATTATCCTTGGTAAAATTAAATTAGTTATAAGTAAAAAAAAAGGGCCCAATTGAAATTACCACCTCAAGGGTTTTTTTTTTTTTTTTAACACTATAAGGAAAATTTGATAATTACTACCATCTATCGTAGGCAAAATTGAAATTACCACCTTAATTTTTTTTTTTAAAAAAATTAACACTTAGTTTTTTTCCAAAACTTTTTAAACTCTATCCTTTTTGACGAATGACATCATCATGGGGCCTAATTTCGCGTTTTCCCTCTCTCCTCCCTCAAATTCCTCTATTTCCTTGCCCCCCTTCACCCTTTTTTCGAATTCTTCTTTGAAATTCGATTTCAATAAATTAAATTAGGTTTACATTTCTGCAATCTTACTTATTTCGAATTGAATTGAATAGTTTAATTAGGGTTTGGGGGTAATCAATTTGGGGGTTTCGCTAAAATTGATAATTTAGGGTTTATGAAATGAAAATTGGACAATTAAACAAGTACTTGGGACGAAAACACAATTAAATCATGCAATTTGGGCAAGGGAAACAGGCTAATTCGAGGGAGGATAGAGGGAAAGAGAGGGAAAAAGAGGAAAAACGCGAAATTGGGGCCCATGATGACGTCATTCGTCAAACAGGTGGGAGTTTAAAAACTTTTGGAAAAAACTAGGTGGTAATTTTTTTTTTGAAAAAAAAACTTGAGGTGATAAAAAAAAACTTGAGGTGATAATTCCAATTTTGCCTACTATAAATGGTGGTAATTATAAAATTTTCCTAGTTATAATTATTCAATGGTAAACTTAATGAAATTATAAGCTTAACACTAGATAAATAAAGACTTAATAACTAATTTAGCCCTTATCCATAATTCTAGATTTCCCCCTAAAAGACTTCAACTCAAAAAGTACTGCCACCTACCATAGCCGCCGCCATCGCCACCACCACCGTCCAACGATCGACACCACCACCAACAACCGACCCAACTTCCGCTCACCTGAATCGCCCTAAACCCACCCGAAATGACCTACCCTCCATGTAGACACCTAAAAATGTCTCCCCTAAACCAAACCCGATGATGAACAACCTTTCACCGTCATTATTGGTCGAGTTGAGTATTTAATCTAGGATTTCTTAAATCCATATTTTCGTTTCATAAAAACAACCCAAATTCTAGCCCATTTCCTCAAACCATAACTTATTTTCCTCTTTTCGTGCCTTTAAACCCAAAATAATTCATTTCATGTCCTTTTAATAAAAACGTTTAGTCCTGTTTATTTTGGTCCATTATCTGGGTTCATTGATTGAATAGTTGGACGGAGCTTTAAAAGAGATTTCCAACGATATATTATAAGCCCAAATCCGAGTTATAACGAATAAGTTATGGCCAAAATATAAAACTGAGCCCAAACCGAACCTAAGCCCACCTTACCTACGACCCAATGATCATGGGGAGGGTCCAAATTTTTCAATCCCATTCCTAAACCAATTAGGATTAATTAGAAGCTTCTATAAGTTTCTAAAAGATCTTAATTGTCCTTTTTGAAAAGATAAGATTAAAGAGTTTGAAATTGAATAAAACTATTCTTTTTGAAAATCATATTTCTATCCGAATTGAAAGACGTTCAAAGATAGACAGATATTATTTTCGTGCCTCATATTTTTTATCAAAATTTTATATGGTTGGATATACCTTTAAATTATCTTTCCAAAGATATATTATAATATCAATTCCGAGCTATAACGGAAAAGATATGAATAAAATATCAAACTCTATCCAAAACTGACACCGTCTCACTATTTCGGTCATATCTTTTATTATATAAAATATTTTAATCTGATTTCAATTGGGATAGAAATTAGACTTCAAGATATTTCCAACGGTATCTTATTCATCTTATTTTGATTTCTGGATCAAAAGATATGATAAAAACAAAAACCGCAAAAACTGCTGTCTATCGCAAGAGTTTTTATTCTGATTCGAATTCTTATCTTTTCTTGTTTCTTCGACCCACTTTTTTCCTTATAAATAGAGGTCATATCTCCCCTTTTTCAATCATCAAAAATCTTGATCATCAAATCATTCTCTTCTCCCTCTTTAGCCTAAACACTAGCCTCCCTATTCTTCCAAAATACTTCCCTTAAACACTCCAAGGAGTCCATACTTAACCCGAGGTTCCGTCCTTAAACCAAGGCGTGAAAGGTACACATAACTGAGGGTTTGGACCAAATTAACTCTACTTTTATTTAATTTAATTTAATATTCATTTGCTTTATATTTTTATTGAAGTTACTAACAGTTTATTCATGATGTAGCAATTTAAAGGAACGCGCAGAATGTGAGTAATTAATTAATTTAATTACTCTTATTTTATTTTAATATTGCTAATATCGTGATTAGGGTTATTATTTATATTTGATTTGAGTAAAAATTTATTGTTAAATTGCTTCCAATATTAATATTAATTCTATTATATTTTTTATGATCACCATTTTGCATGTTTAAAGGGAATATGTAATTGAAAATCACGCCTAATAAGATAATTTGGACAACTGGTTTAGGTTCCTTTTCAATCTTGTTGTTTAATCAAGTGATCAATTATATTTTAGAATCATATATCGCATTAATATTTAACCAATTTAGCATAATTATAGTTGGGAGCGAATTGAGTATTTTGTTTGTATGCCTTTGATATCGCAGGAATCACTTTTCACTATAAGAATCAAGTAGAGGCCAATACGGACGAATGTGACTCCATGACTCACTTCGTACCATCATCCCCGGTCCTCCTTTTGTGGTTCCGAACCATATGGAGTTAGTAATCTCATGGATTATGAATGGGGTGTAACCTTCACGGGTCAATCGTTGTTGCCTATCGTTGTCGCTTTATCGTGGTTTCCTTTTATGATCCGTGAACGGTTTACAAGTTCCTTAAAAACATGTTGGCGGATCCCTACTTTCCTTGTCCCTAATCGTATATGTCAATTCCCACTTCCTAAGAGTGCTAAGCATATTCACACATGCTTTTACACAGGCGCACTTCGAACGACGCCTACACTCCCTGAAAACCACCAAATCGAAAACCTATCCTCCCTCGTCGGCCATCATAGCCCCTACCCCTCCATCGACGACCGTCTCAACCTCTCCCCCTCCCTCACTGGCCATCCTAACCCCTTCCCCTCCTTCGCCATGTGAGTTTGTCGCTGAAACCTCATTAGGAAAAAAATCCAGAGCTCCGAAGCATTTGCGATGCCCTCGTATTTCAATTGATTATCAACCTAATGTCCCCAAATACAATCACAAGAATCTTATTCAATTTTTTAGATTTGATTGTCTGATTAATTTGTAGGACAATAATTTAGTAATTTACCAAAATTTAACCCCAAGTCCAACACAAAGTAAATTACAACAATTTGAAGGAGGAATTGCAGAAATTGGGGATAATTTGAGCCGAAACACACCGTTTATGGAGGAGAGATTGAGGATTGAGGATTTGAAGGATTGTTTGGGGAGGGGATGGTGGTTCAAAGGGAAGGAGAGACGCGACAGGGGTGGGGGAGGTCGACGCATCGGCAAGGGAGGGCTGAGCGCCAGCGTGGGTGGAGGTGGAGGAGAGGTGGCTGACAGGTGGTGATTTGGTTGGAGCTTGAAAGTGAGAAAGGTAAGGAGGAAGAAAGAGAGGATGATAAAGATGATGATAGGCTGGGTTTGAGTGTATAAGTGAGGATATTTTAGGAATTTTAATTTTTTATTTACTACCTCCGGTTCATTTTAGTTGCAACAATTTCCATTTTGGGGTGGTTCATATTACTTGCAACAAATTTTTTTTCTTCCTTATTTGGTAACTTTTGGCCTGAAAAATTACATATATGCCCTTACTTTTTTCCTAATCTATTTTATTAACACTCCTAATTTCATTTGCTTAGTTTGATGATTTAATTAATTAAATTAACTACTCCCACCAAATTTACCCCCTTCCCCTTTAAATTCCTTCATCTCCCAACCACCTTCATTAAATCTGCATTCAATTCTGGAAAATGGTTGGGAGAATTAAATTCTGGAAATTTTTTCCAGAAATCACACCCCCTCTCAAACCCTACCTCTTTAAATCTCTCTCTCTCGTCCTTTCTTATTCTCTCTCCTCTTCGCCTCCTCTTTCTCCTCAAAAAAACTGGGATCTTTCCCCTTTCTCTCTCTTCATCTTCTGGGTTTTTTACACCGATTCACCCCATTTCACTCTTGAAATGTCTTCTTCTCAACCAAAAATAATAGATCTTGTAAGCCATGAGTCCCTTTCTTCTGGATCCACACGATCCCCACCTAAACCTGAGGCAATCACGTACATACCTCGTCGTGGTTCTGGGGTGATAAAGTCGCTCCGTCGTGCTTCTGTAATTGCTAGGAGGAAGATTGTTGGGGCGAAGCTTGCTGAATACATCTCAAGCGATGAGGATGAGAAGCCGACAAAGGTTTCTGGGTCCAAAAGGCCGGTTCCGCCACCTCACAGCCCAGATCTGAAGGTTGTTTCCACAAAGAAGGTGCATCTGCTGCTGTGATCGCTGTTCCAAACTCTTCACCACCACTAGACGCCTATTTTGAAACCGGGTCTTCTTTGTTCCAGGAGCTGACTGCCGGAGAAGTCCTTCAGCCACTTGCTTCCCATCCCATGATGGGTGGGAGTACTTCTGGGACTAGCGCTGGTACTAAGCGCTTGAGAGGCTTACCTCCAGGGGGGCAGGATCCAGATGACGTACTGGAGGCTTACCTCCAGATCTACTACCCCCAGTAGTCCCTTCCCCCATACTAATTGGGCAGCGTAATTTCTAAAACCCTAATCTTCTTCTTCTGTTCCAATTTATGGTTAATTATGCTATTGATGAGTCCCTTGTTCTTTGTTATGCCTAGTCTGATATTGTTGGTTGATTGGGTATGATTTGATGTGTTTCCTGTTATGTTTGGATATGTTGTTTGGGTATGAATTGTTGGTTGTTTGGGTATGAATTGTTGTTGTTTAAATGAATTGTTGAGTCCCCTGTTATGCTAGGATATGATGTTGGGGTTTGAGTTGTTGGTTGTTTGGATATGAATTGTTGATTTGGATATAAATTGATGAGTCCCCTGTTATGTTTGGCTATTATGCTTGGGTTTGAGATGTTGGTTGTGTGCTTCTGTAATTGTTTATAGAATATGAACTGGTCTGTTAGTTGACTTGAGGAGTTGTGATTGTGTGTTGGTTGGCTTATAGGAAGATTTTGTTGATGAGTCCCCTTTATATGATGCATTGAGTCCCCCCCACCCAAAGCTTGCATCAAATTGAATCTCATCCAAATGATGAAGGGACTCATCTGATAGCTATTTGAGTGTCATGGTTACTCTAGTTACCTCCGATTGAGGTTTCTATTGAGGTACCATAACTCATTGATGCCTTTAAAGAGAATTGTAACCCTTTCTGATGGATAATTAGTACCCAAAAAAGGTTGTGTTTCCATTAATAACAAAAGGTTATGATTTGTACAAAACCAAACTAAAGTAGCATACAAGACTGCCTAAGAATGTTATATGTGGTTATGTGTGGCAGTCTTTGGCTCAGATGGTTTGATTGTGCTTCCTTATATTCTTCAATCTGCATCTACTTCCATTTGAAATTCATTTGCACTTGTACTTGGGATTGTGATTGAATCAAGATAGGAAACAACCTCTGCAATTAATTCCTTGTCAACTTGAAGCAAATCTGGTAGAATACCTTGCCTGTCTAGACTTCTTTTTTTCATGTGTGGTGTTGTGTAGTTATTTCCTCCTTTTCTTGTTAATACCTCAATCATGCATGACTGAAGTGTAATCAACTGTATTTGTTCAACTCTGGATCAAATCCTTTGAATTCTATTTGAACTTCTTTGATAAGACCATCTAAATTCTAAGGGAATGACTGATACTCTAAGGGAATGACTGATACCGCAGTGATTGAATGACATTGAATAGTCCTAAGTCTAGAACATTCATGTCTGGTGATTGAGCTGGTTGAAAAACAAATTGTATGTTGAATCCATATGCTTGACATGCTTCTTGAAATTCTGCATCTTGTGGTATTTGGTGAGGCCTAGCATTGTCCCATTGAATAGTTATGTCCTTGGGAAGTTGTGGTGGCCATTGTTCATGTATTGTTGGCAACACATGATTAAGTAGCATGTCCCTTATTGTTTCCTTGTTAATACTCTGGTTTGCCTTAGCCTCTATGGTTCCCTTGTCTCTGTTTTTACTCTTTTTCTTTGCTTCCTCATACTTGACAAAAGGGAAAAGACCATACTTCCCATCATGTAATAATTGTTTGTTTACATCATATAATGGTTTCCCAATCATGCCCATAAACATAGCCTTTATCTTGAACCTTTTGGACTGTTGTGCTCTGTATGGATTGTCTTTTGCTGGAAGAAGATAGAATGTCCTTGTTTCTGGGTTTATAAAAAACCACTTTTCATCAATGTGTATCCATTTTGCATGTCTTCAAATGAAGGGTCCCCTTCTGCTGGAATTGGGTTATGTGACTTAGAACCCATTTCAATCTTGCTATTTTATGTTGGTTTGTTTGTGCTTGTGTGTGTTCTCAGTCTACCCCTTTTCCTTAACCTGTGAATAGCAGACTTAGACACATGAAGTGCAGCAGTATATCCTCTTTCAGTTTGTCTTTTGTACAAAGGCACTGATGTTAAGAATTCATCAGTGTACTCCTTTTGTTTTCTGCCAACATTACCTATTTTTTTGGTCCTAGCATCTACAGCATTGTCGTCTAACATGTGTTGCTTAATTACCTTAAACCATCTTGTTGTTGTTGATCTATGCACATGATGCTTTCTGGCCAAGCTGGATAAAAATCTTCTTGGCAAAGAGTCCCCCTCCATATTGAGCATGATCTCATCAACTAGTTGGCGCTTTTCTTATACTGTCATTTCTCTGCTTTGTCTGCCATACATATGCAGTGGACCATCTAGTTCACCATCATCATCTGCATCATAACAAGCTTCTTCTTATGAGTTGTTGTTGTCTTCTTCAGTTTCTTCTTCTGTGAAATGATGCCATGCTGCCATTGTCTGCTCCTCATTGTACAGTTGATTTTCATTAAAAAAAAAGAGTTCTTCAAAGAACTCTGTCATGAGTCCCTATCCTTTTTTTTTTCAGGCTGTCTGAAGGTGATGAAGTGGTGGCTGGAATTTTTTGGATGGTCTTCAACGGAGCCTAGAAGAACTGCACATGGATGCTGCTTTTGTTTAACTTAGCACTGTGAATTTAGGCTTATTATAAACTAATTGTAGGCTTTTGTAATTTGTAGGCTGGTGTTTTGTAAACAATGAATTATTCACCCTAAACCCCCCCTAACCCCTCCCTGATATGTCTTTTGGTTGATAAACAAACTGTTTGTGCATTGGAACTTCCCCTTTTTATAAGGGGAATTGATTTGAATTGTTAAGAAAACAGGTTTTAGGGTATTTTGGCATACTTTTTGAATTTCCCTTGAAAATTTGGGAGGGAAACTCATGAGAAACAAAAAAAAGGGAACTCCCTCTTAAATTGGCTGGAAATTCGGGAGGGAATTCTTACCCATGTGAAAAGTCAGTTTTTTTGGGTGGGAAAACTCCACCTCACCAAAATTTCCCACTTGTTTTACTTTATTAAAAAAATGGTACCACATGATTTCCCTCCTTTTTAACTCCCTTAATTACTTAATACTCACATGCATTAAGCCCCATAAAAGTTTTGCCTAGGTTTGCGTAAAGTTGTACTTTATAGCAACTAAAATGAACCGGAGGTAGTATAAAAAATGATAATCATGGTTAGAAATTACATAAAATCATCATTAATATTACCATTGAATTAGTAAAGATAATTAGGATTCACAAATGATAATAAGTCTTTTTTTACCTCTAAAAAATTAATTACGAGTTTACCAAAGAGAATTTCCCTTTAATTTTTAAGTTTAAATTTTAGAGCACACGCAGCGACCCAACTACTATCAATTACACAAATCATATTTTACTAATTTTTTTAATTATATCATACAAATATTCTTTAAAAAGATTTTGGCAAAATTTTACAAGTTTCGAAAACATTAAGGGAAATTCTCTTGGGTAACACTATAGTTTTTTATTTTTCTCAGTGGTAAATTGCAAAAAAAACTTAGTATCTTTGGTAAACTTAAATTAATTACTACCTCTAGTCCAATTTACTCGCAACAAAGGAATATTTTATGTCTCACAAATAATACCCCTTTGTTGTGAGTAAATTGGACGGGAGGTAGTATAATTTGTCAATGATAAACTTAACGAAACAATTTAGTTAATTCTTAACTATAATTAGGTTTTTTTTATAATTTTTTTTAACATTTAAATGATAATTTATTTATTTTTTTTTTGTGAAAAAGTCACCCCCTTCTCCTTATAACCTTCCATCACTCCCCCACTCTAACACAACCCCTTCCCTTGTCGGCCTCCCCCTCCCCTACCGTGGCGGCCTCCCTGCAGTGCCCACTCCACTCCGCCATCCCCCGAGCCACGACCCCACTTCCAAATACCTCGTACAGGAACTCCAATGACGAAGTCGGAGAACACCGTGCGCCATAGCAATAACTCCCACTTCAATCATCTATTTTCTTCTTCTTGCTCAACGGCGAATCCTCCACTCTCATTGTCCTTCAATTTCCCTTCATCTCCTCCAATTAGGGGTAGAACTTAACGCCATTTTCGCCATTATTACTATTTGAAGGAGAAATTGCAGAAATTAAACACCAAATCATTCAAAATTGTAAAAGAAATTAGGCTTTTAGAGGGCCAAATTGGGGAGATTTCAAACTAAATTAAGTGGATTTCATTTGAGGAGGAGAGATTTGTTTGGGGTAATTTTACCTTGACACGTGGTCCAGTCAGAGAGTGACACGTGTCACCTTAGGGTTAGTCCATATAGGACCAATCAATGTTTGACACGTGTCCTCCCAAAGAAATGGGAAAAAGGCGGCCTTTATGGCCCAAATCCCGAGAAAGTCGCAATGCGGCGTAGCCCACCAATGATTAGGGCTTGATGACCTAATAAGGGGCACAATTCCCGAGGACCCTATAAATAGGGAGATTTCCTCCTTTTGGAGACACGTTTTACCATTTATTACACACCTTTACTCTTTGATAGAGACATCTCGAGCTTGGAATCCGAGTAGATCCCCACCTAAATTTCCGCACCTTTTTACTCCTATTCAAGTTACTAACTTGACCGTCGGAGGCGGAGCTCCAACCACCCGGAGTCTCCATTATTTTACAGGTACAGCTCACGCATGACCAGATTTTGTGACGTAACTCTCCCGAGGGACTAAAACACCCAAAACATTTGGCGTCGTCTGTGGGGAGAGTATCTCAAAGATGGTTCAAGAGTCTGTGCCACCTCCTAGCGTCTGGGCGACGACCCAGAAGTTTTCACTGACTAAGAGGATGAAGATCCTCAGGTTGAAACTTATATAGCCGATGATGGCTCCCTGACAACCAAGCGCATCCGGCCCAGAGACACTTTGGAGCGGGGTGCCAGCCAGGCGGGTACAAATCGACCCCCTGGGCAGCTGGAAGGGGAAACCCATACTGCCAGTGGATCAGCTTCCGTCACTCGAGACGAACTCATGAAATTCATGACAAGTTTCAAGGGTGAAATTAAGGATCTGATCACTAAGAGCCAGGTTGGCCCAAGCAAGGGTCAGTCGGCAAAAAAGACTCCTCTTGAGAAGGGGAAGTCAGTCAGAGATCGGCAGCCAACTCCTCATCCAAAGGAGAAAGCAGCCGGGACCATTGATTGGTCCAAGATTCTTATGCCCAAGAGGAATGCCAACAATCCCCGCCGGACTCAACAGCCGGTGGGAAGCAAAAAATCAACTCTTGACGCCCGGGAGATCATCACCCGCAAGAGAAATAAGCAGCTGTTTGAGTCGGCTTCTACGTCAAACTTTCCAGACAGCTTAAACAACACCTCTGCAGGGAATGCACCTTCCTTGCATGAGAGCCAGACAGGCGGTAATACCGTCCATTCTGGTCCTCAGATGATTGGGACTGCACCGTATGTACCTTCTTAGGTCTACGGTCAGTATCCTCCTTATTTCATGCAGCCGGCCTTCTTCGGAGGTCAGGCGGCATACGACAACGTCCAGCCACTGGACTGGCAGCTTCGTCTGCTCCGCCTGGGTGAACAACCTTTTGCGTTCACCCGGGAGATAACCGAGGCGGCGCAGCCGGCCAAGGTTAAAAATGTGTTGGTGGGCACCTATAACGGTACCTCTAACCCGTAAGATCACCTCATGGCTTACACCAACCTCATGTACTTACAAGGGTTAGATGATGCCACTTGGTGTCGATGCTTCTCGGCTACATTGAAGGGCATTGCCCAACAATGGTTTGGCAACTTGCCAGCCGGGTCCATTGATAGTTTCAGGAAGCTTGCCTTCCTGTTTGCTTCCAACTTCTCGATGAACATCCCTGCGAAGAAAACAAGTCTTGACTTGAGCACCATTAAGTAGGGGGAGAGAGAAAGATTGCGCTCCTATGTCCGGCGGTTCAATCTGATTAGAGTTCAGATTCAAGGACTGTCTGACGAGGTAGCTTTTACTGACTTTTTCAAGGGTCTGCGAGACGGGTCGACTTTCAAGTTTGACCTAGTCAGAAAAGGGGCTTTCACTTTACAAGCGGTCCTTAGGGAGGCGGAAAGCTATATTCAAGCAACCGACCTCTGCTCGCCTGGTAACTAGTCGGACTCTAAGAAGTCTGAAAAACAGAAAGACAGCCGACCTACTCAGTCGGCCAAGAAGAAAGAAGAGAGCAAAAAGAGAAAAGAAGTCTGGGCGGTTAGTGACTCTGACCAGCCGACCCAGAAGAAGAAAAAAGAGTTTAAACCGTAAGTCCCCAGGTACGAGTTTAACAAGGACTCCAACTCTATCCTCATGGAGATAAAGGATCGGCTGACCATTGAAAAGCCGAATCCAATGAAGAGTTCCGTCCAGTCACGGAACAAGAATAAATTCTGCCAATACCATGAGGAAGTTGGCCATGACACCAACGACTGCTTCAGCCTTCAACGGGCGTTGGACCATTTGGCTGACAAGGGGATGTTAAAGTCCTATATCTCTAAGTCCAAAGGGACTAATAAGAAGCACCCGGGGCAGTCGTCTAAGATACCCCATCCTGCTAGTAGTTTGGAACTGATAAGGAGCCGATCTACACCATAGCAGGCGGGTTCTCATGCGGTGGCCCTACCATCCGGGGCACGAAGAGCCATCTTCGAAAGATGGACAAAGATGATGATGAGCAAGCGCCTGCTAGCTCCTCCCTCCCAGACGTTCTGATCACTGAGAAGGACAGGGGCAGCGTTCGCCGTCCGCATGACGACCCGGCTGTCATTTAATGTAAGGTTACCAACCAGCTGGTTGGACGAATCCTTATTGACACCGACAGCTCATCGAAAATCATCAGTCTCCAGTGCCTGCAAAAGTTGAAATACAACGTCAGCAGCATGCATCCGGTTACACACTCTCTGGTTGGCTTTGGGGGTGGAATGGTTTACACAGTTGGAAGAGTTGATTTACCAATCCGGCTGGGTGAGAAAGGAAAAGGACGACACCTGGTCGTCAAGTTCTTGGCCGTTAAGGAGCTGACCGCCTATAACATTACTCTGGGCCGGCCAACCCTCAACGAAGCCAAGGCTGTAATCATCCCTTCTCTCATGCTCATCAAGTATGAGAGGGGTGACGGCTCTGTTGGTTCCTTGAATGGGGATCAAAAGACGACCCGAGAGTGCTACCTCTCAGACGTCAAGGATAATGTGGCCCCAGACAGCCAAGGGAAGGAACCAATAGACCTTGACAATGTCAAGGATGCCGCCCCAGCCCCACCAGCAGCCGGGAATAAAAGAAAGGCCATTCTGATGGTGGAGGTGAAGAAAGAGAAAAAATAGCAATCACTAACCGGGGAACGGTCAGATCAGCTCCGTCCCCAACCGGATGGAGAACATATTGATATACCTCTAGACGACAGCCGTCCAGAGCGTACAGTTAAGGTTGGGATGGTTGCTTATTCTAAGTTGGGTGCAGATTTGCACCTTCTGCTGAAAGAATTCAAAGACATTTTTTCCTTTAAAGTGGAAGAGATGCCAAGCGTCAGCCCAGATCTTGTTGTCCACAAACTCGCCATGAATCCTAAAAAGAAGCCCGTCCGGCAAAAGAAAAGAAATCACGGCGAGGAAAGAAGTCAGGCGGCAGCTGCCGAAGTGAAAAAGCTGCTGGACGCTGGGTTCATTCGGCCATGTAATTTTCCCGACTGGGTGGCCAATGTTGTGCTTGTAAAGAAGCCGAATGGGAACTGGCGTATGTGTGTTTATTACACAGACCTCAAAAAGGCGTTTCCCAAGGACAGTTATCCGCTTCCAAAGATCGACAGCCTGGTCGATTCTACAGCCGGCCATGACTTGATGAGCTTTATGGATGCTTATTCTGTTATAATGTGATGTCGTTTGGCTTGAAAAATGCGCTTGCCACTTTCTAACGGATGATTAATACGGTCTTCATTAATCAAATCGGGAGGAATGTGGAGGCGTACATTGATGACATGATAGTCAAATCCAAGCTCATCACCCCAGGCGGCATAAGGTCATGTTGAATCCTAAGAAATGCGTCTTTGGTGTTGAGTCTGGGAAGTTTCTCGGATTCCTGATTTATCAAAGGGGGATAGAGGCTAACCCCGAGAAGATACAAGCGGTGATTGACATGAAGTCACCCCGCACTGTCAAGGAAGCACAGAGACTAACTGGTTGCCTAGCGGCATTGGGGTGGTTCCTCAGCCGGTCAGGTGACAAATGCCTTTATTTCTTCCAAGCAATCAGGAAGAAGACTAGATTTGAATGGGGGGATGATGATGAGGCGGCTTTTCAAAGGCTAAAAGAGCACTTGCACTCCTTGCCGAGGCTCGTTAGCCCTCTGCCTAGAGAGACGCTGTACATCTACTTAACCGTCTCAGATCACGCCCTCAGTGCTATTCTCCTTGCTGAAAGAGACGGCGTTCAGCTCCCGGTCTATTTCATTAGCCATGTCCTCAAAAATGCTGAACTCCGGTACCCCATGGTTGAAAAATTTGGCCTTGCTCTGTATATGGAATTCAAGAAGTTGAAGCCTTCTTTTCTGGCACATCCGGTAGTGATATACACCGATCAGCCACTCAAGCGGCCAATGTCTACCTTGGATTCATCCGGCATAATGCTTAAATAGGCTATTGAAATGCAAAGTCTTGAAATCATTTTCGAACCAAGAAAGGCAGTGAAGGATCAGGCGTTTGCCGACTTCATTGTTGAAATGACCCGTTCGGTGGCTTCGGATAATCTTGATCAGGTTTGGAAAGTGTATGTAGACGGGAGCTCAACAAAGAATGGCTGTGGTGCAGGCGTAATATATGAATCTCCAGAAGGAGATAAATATGAGTATGCACTACGGTTCAAATTTCAGGCCTCAAACAATGAGGTGGAATACGAAGTCCTGCTGGCTGGAATCCGCATGTGTAAGGCAGCAGGGGCAATCAAAGTTGACGCCTACTCTGATTCTCAATTGGTCGTTAGCCAGTACGAAGGTACATATGAGGCTACCCATCCGGCAATGATCAAATATCTTCAGGCGATCAAAGAAGAGGCTGGGACACTCGAAGGGTTCACTTTGAGCCAAGTGCCCAGGTATGATAACAACCAAGCAGATGCCTTGTCCAAATTAGCATCTTCCGCCTGTTGTGATATGCCTCGGTCAGTCTTTTGGGAAGTTCTGGAAAAAAGAAGCATTTATGAAGAGCCCATTGGAACACTAGACCGAAGCTCTACCTGGATGGATGGCATCCGAGCTTACTTGACAGACGGCACGCTCCCTGATTCGCCACAGGAGGCAGCCGTCATGAAAAAGAGAGCGGCGAACTTCGAGATGAGAAACGAAGAACTCTTCAAGGCAGGGTTTCTGAAGCCTCTTCTGAAGTGTGTTACCCCAGAGAAGGGGAAGGAAGTTCTCGAAGAATTGGACGCGTGGTATTGCGCCTCCCACATAGGCGGCAGATCCCTAGCCGTCAGAGCCAGGCGACACTACTTTTGGCCTACCCTTGAGACAGACGCCAAAGAGCTTGTGAAGAAATGTGACAAATGTCAGAAATTTGGCAAACTTATTCACCGCCCGGCTACTGATCTAACGGCCATCCACAACCCAGTCCCGTTTGTTAAATGGGGCATGGACATTTTAGGTCCTTATACGCTTGCTCCAGGCGAAAAACGTTACATTCTAGTGGCTGTGGATTACTTCACCAAGTGGGTGGAGGCGGAGGCGGTCAAGAACATCAAGACTAAGGATGTCATCTCTTTCATGTAGAAGAACATCATCACCCGGTTTGGGGTACCTATGTCTATGGTGTTTGATAATGGCCCTCAGTTTGAGACGCCTCATCTCAAGACTTGGTTGGGGGATCAAGAGATCTCCAACTGTTTTGCATCAGTCGGCCGACCCCAAGCAAACGGCCAAGTTGAAGCCTTCAACAAACTCATCTCAGAGGGCATAAAAAAGAAAATCGAAAGAGTCGGCGGCCTATGGGCAGAAGAATTGATTCATGTCCTATGGGCCATCCGGACAACAGCCAAAGGGTCAACCGGGGAAACCCCATTTCTCATGGTTTACGGTGCTAAAGCCGTCTTGCCCATCGAACATTACGAGCCTACCCTCAGAGTAATGCTCTATGATGAGGAAGCAAATTGGGAGGCCATGCGTCTGGCTTTGGACTCTCTCCCAGAACGCAGGGGCAATGCCGCCTTGCGTCACGAGATATACGGTTTGAGAATGACAAGAGCCTACAACAAGAAAGTGCACAAGCGCCCTTTGAAAGTTGGCGACATTGTGTTACGTAAAATGGAGGCAACCGGTAGGGCCAACGAGCTTGGAAAGCTGACTCCAAATTGGGAAGGCCCCAACCGGATCTATGAGGAAGTTAGAAACGGCACCTACCGCCTGGAAACCCCAGACGACAGGCGCCTGCCTAGGACTTGGAATGTAGACAATTTGAAAAAGTACTACTTCTGAGTTGTAAAATTTTGTAAGCAAGAAGTCTATTAATGAGAAATCACTTTTTGTTTTCAATTATGTTTTCCTTTTTAAAAGTATTAAGGCCGTCTGAGAAATTCACAGGCAGCCCAATTGGTGAAGTCTCTAAGTTTGAAACTTAGTAGACGATTCAGCGTTCATTTTACATGAGGCCACTGGCCGGATAACTAAACTAGGCACAGAACCGCTTAGTGGTTATACAGCCGGTCTCAACCTAGACCAGAGGCCAATGGCCGGATGGTGGGTTTTTTTCATAAAATCATTTGTCCCCACATGGACAATGGCTTCCAGCGACACCCCTCCGGGTGCGATCGTCGCAGAGAGCAGCTTACCTGCTTGCTCTACGTACCTATGCAGACGACAAAGATTGAACGACCAAATTGGTCAACTTATAGCCGCCTGACCAGAACATTCGAAAGAACGACTAATTTTTTGTAACACCGGATGTCCTAAGACATCAGTCAGTGACCGACCGAAGTTCTTACTTAGGCTTTTCATTCCAAAACTGCATAGACTCTCCCATTGGGGAAAAAAGAGTTGTGCAATGGCTATACAACCGTCTTGAAAAAGACATGAGGCCAATGGCCGGATGGTTATACATTTTTGTAAATTCGTCTGATCCAATTTGGAATATAGCGTCCGGCGACACCCCTCCGGGTGCAATCATCACAAGCATTATCAGAGTGCACTTGTATATACAGGCGACATGGCCCAACTCATAGCCGCCTGGCTTGGGTAAAATGAATCACCCTTTGTAGACACCCATTTGTGTCTCCCCAAAACCAAACCCAGTGATGAGTACGTTTCACATCGAATCATAATCGAATGAAGTGAAAGTGTGGAAAGTTTAGTGTTGCGGATAGTTTTCATTTCTTTTCTCTTTTCTCAGTTTTTGAAAACCTATTTTAAAAAAACAGTCAATCCAGTTTGGTTGGTACATGATATGGGTCCAATAATAGTGTATTTGGATAGGGCTTGAAAATACCTTTCCAACGATATATTATAAGCCCGATTCCGATGAATATTGAGGAAGTTATGGCCAAATTACTGAACTAGGCCCGGTTTGAGTTTCATATGCGGTCCAATGATCTAGAGGAGGGCCTAATATAGATTTATCATTCCTAGTGCAATTAGGAATGGTTTTAGTCTTCTAGATTCTTCTAGAACGTTCTTTTCATTCCTAATTCAATTAGCATTGATAAATTGACTTTTGTTGACCTTTTAGAGTTTTAATCAAAATAAAAGAATGTTTTTGAGGAAAATACGATTTTATCCTCCTGTACGGTCAATTTCTATCTGATTTTTAGAAAACGCGTCAAAAACGGGATTAGCGCCTAACGCCAGACATTGGCACCTGACGCTAGCCTGGCGCCTAGCACTAGCGTTGGCGTCTGGCGCTAATGTTAGCGTCTGGCGCTAATTGCCAGCGTCGGCGCTAATCAGGATTTATCCGCATCAGAACTCTGATTTGTTTTGTTATCTTTTTGGCTGATTTTCTTTATAAATAGTCTCCTAAAAACTCCGTTTTCATTCATCAATTCTCACCAACTCTCATCAAGATTCTCTTGATTATTCTCTCTCTCTCTTTTCTAAACTAGCCTTCTCACAAATATAAAAATTCCGCATTCATTAGATTTAGAAACACCTAGCATAATTCGAAGTTGTCTTTGCCCTAAACGTGAAAGGTTTAATTTCTGAGGGTTTGGTCCCAAATCGCTATTTCAATTATTTAATTTAATTGTTTTAATTATTATTTCCCTTGAAGTTAATAACACGTGTATTTTGTTATTAGAAAGAGATACGAGGCATCCAAGTAAGTGCTTTAATTGTTTGCATTGATATTATGATGTAGAAGTCATGCTTAGATTGTTATTATGATTCCTAGTATCATGTTAGGATGTTTTCCTTAATTTGATGTTTAGGGTGACAACAATGATTCCTTGTATTATGCTTAGGATAAAGGTTATAATATCAAATATGCTTATTATGATTTTTGTGATGCTTCCTATTTTCTTTCCTAATATTCATGTTAGTATCATGTTAGGATTAAAGCTTTGATTTTTATTGTTTAGTGACATGCTAGGATTTGTTATTAATCTTGTTAGTATCTGCCTAGGATCTTGATATTATTATGCTTTAACATGATTGTGAATATTATTATTATTATTATTATTATTACTATTATTATAATTATTTTTATAATTATTATGATTATGTTTTTTTATGCTATTTTTATTGTTATTGCTTGATCACGCCTTTATTGCATGTTTAAAGGGAATTTGTACTTGTAATCACGCTTAATAAGATAATTAATAATCTTGTTTAGGTTAATTTGATTATAATTCAAGTGATCGCCAATAATAGATTTATTTGTGCATTAATATTCAACCAATATAGATAAACAGGTTTAGGTTTAATCCTATTGATTGCATGTTAGTCAGAAAGCGCACATGAATACAATCAGAATAAAGTAGAGGCCTATTATTAAGGCAGGTTCAATCTCTTTAATGTTGGATTTGTACCTTCATCCCTGAACCCTATTTGGTCAAGACCTTATGGATTTGACGATCTCCTGGATCGTTAAGGGGTGTAACCTTCACCTCGTGAACGGTTTACAAGTTCCTAAAAACTTGTTGGCGACTCTTTTGCTCTATCTTCTTTCCCTTTGGACGCCACCGTACTTTAGTGTATGATCACAGTGGGGTTCAAGCTAGGGGTTAATGCTTGAAATATTCCCTACTGTTTTCGGCGACTCCACTGGGGAAGATTTCTATTTTAATTCCTGAAATTTATTTCGGCAATGATTTAGAATGAGTGGATGAGACTCGAAAAGTTCTAAGTATTTCATGTGCGTAATTTTGATTAACATTATTGTCATATGCATAAAAAAGATCTCAATGGAAAGACCATCTATAATGAGTTAAAACATAGGATTTTACACGTAGGAAATTTGAGGAATATTTTTCACAACTAGGACCGAAATAACACTGTGCGAAATTGGAAAATTTTATCGAGCACAGAAAGCTGTTGAGGCATGTAGGAATTAGCGTCAGCGAAAAGAAGATTAGCGCCAGGAATTTGATTGTAGCGCCAGACGATAGCTCTGTCGCCAGGCGCTACAGCCAAAATCCGGCGCCAACCTCTGCTTGCTGGCGCCAAATTCTTCCAATACCGAGCCAGAAATATGCGTTCTAATTTCGACCAGTTTTTAGCATTGTTTGCTCGATCCTACTTCCTGATTGAGTTTTTCTCACTTTTCTAAAACCCATATGTGTTCTACATATGGACATAACCCTCTGGGAATTCATGCTCCATCTACCTGATTGAACGCTCTGAGCAACAAAGGGTACATCCGAGAATGTTGAATTCACCAAACCATGGAAGCGAGTTTTTCTAAAACTCGCGATGTCCCATCCACTTGCGCCAACCCTTTACGGTTAGGCTTCCGCGCGGTGCATCCGGACAATTAACCATGGACCCTCTATTGACTAACCCGAACTTTGGAGAACTAGAGCCATGGTTAGGTTGCAAACTCATTGCATCATGTTGTGCCTACTTGACTAGTTGTGCATTATTTATTGTGCATATGGTATATGTTTTTCTTAACCGTTTGTTTGACTTGTGCTAAGATTAATTAAAAGAACTTTTCCTAATTAATTAATTAATTTGAGTAAATAAAGTCTAATATTTTAACCAGAACTGACCTAGTACGACTTTCGGCATACCCCTGTTGATTAATAATACCGAAAACCGCTTCAGATCGAAGCTCCAGCAATGGCGCCAAGGTTTGAACTATAGCGCCACTCTGTGGAGTGTGGCGCCTGGCGACAGTTCTGTCGTCTTGCGCTACATTGCAAAGAGAGGCGTCAGTCCTGTCGTTTTGACGACAGTTTGGATTATTGATCGAGTCATCACTTTGTGTCTAATTAACCAGTTTGCTAATTAATTCGGTTAAATTTTACTGTCAATAATACCTTGTTAAGTCATTAATTGAGTCTAATCACATAGTCCAGCCACATGGTCATGACACGAGTTTTAACATGTCACCTACACTCACTAGTCTTAGCACACACTTTGAGTATATAACACCATGACCATGTCTTAGATTCATGCATGAGTCGGTTTTTTCCGTCATTTGAGTTGGGGGTACATTCTACTCCTAATTTTCCACATCTCTCCATCTATATTCTTTCTCCATATCACCACCCTCATTTTTTCTACCTTCTTCTATCCATTGCATGTTGAATAAAGTTTGAGTCAAACAATTAACAATGAATATCCCTAAATTCCTTTTCCACAGTACTTGGTCGAGGAGAGAAGGGTGATTGATCAAGGATAACCTCTTTATTCAAGTCGAACTTTTTAATAAACCGATTCGTCAAAAGAGGAAGGCTAAAAAAATAATGGCAACTCAAGAGGAAGTTAATGAACTTAGGAGTCAATTAACTAACGTGACTGAGGTGTTAAAGGCTTTAACCCTCAAAATTGATGACCCTGTGAAACAACAACAATGAACCTCATGCAAGAAAGCTTGAGCAAGCTATCAAGTGACTATAAATTTCAGGGCATTAGTTCACAAGGGGTCTTGGTGGATAAATAACTTCTTCCGCATAAGTTCAATGCCAACGACATCCCAAAATTCAAGGCAACTGACAACCCTTATTTTCATTTAAGAGCTTTTGAAACAATAATGAGTGTTAAGGGTATCGACAAGAAGGTGTTCCCCTCTCTTTTCTCACTATCTCTCGAAACCGTTTTCCAGCAATGGTTCTTTTCTCTCGAGAAAGAAAAAACCTCCACCTGGGAGTCCATAGCAAACGCTTTCGTTGATAGATACAAATGCAACATCCAAGTCGAAACTTATTATAGACAACTTGAAATGCTAAGACAAAAAGAGAATGAAGGCTTTACTTCTTTCTTCAATAAGTGGAGGGAAACTTCCGCTAAGATGATTGAGGTCCCCACCGAAAAAGAGTTTGTGAGGATGTTTATCAAGAATCTCCAAGAAAAGTATTCAAAACACTTAAAATATCAACACAACTTGAATACTTTCAGAGCCGTCTATGACATAGGTATCGAGATCGAAGACAACCTCGCAAAGCAAAAAGCTACTAACAATAGTAACCACGGTGGCTGGAAAGGAAAGAAGAACGACAATCCTTCTTCTTTCGAAAACGCCCACTCTAGTAATAATGTTAGTACCTTTGACCGTAATGGTGTCTTAGCCATGGACAATCAAGGATCTAAAAGGAAACCCAGGAGAGAGTTCACACCCATTGGAATGACCTACGATGCTGCTTTCGATCGTCTCTATGATCGAGGATTAATCAAACCTATTGTTCTTACCGAGGATCCAACGCCAGAAAATAGATCTTCGTGATGGAATCCCAACTCTTATTGCAAGTACCATCGAGGACGCGGTCATACTACTGATGAATGCTACAGGTTTCAAAATATCATTCAAGATCTCATAGAAGTAAATAAGATCCCATTGCCTCTAGCTAACGAGAAGACTGGGTAATGATGAAGCAAACGACACAAGACAGAGGCGAGCTTCAACGACGAGATTTCATGACCTCTTTTTTCTATTTCTTTTTTTATTTTCCCCCAATAAAGTCTAGCATAGAACCTTTCTTTTCCCTTAGATTAATTGTGTAAATTCTTTCTTTTTCTATTTTTTATTTTTAAATAAAATGAGCATTTATTTTCTTGCATATGATCATTTCATTACGTTGCACAAAAAAAAAAAAAAAAAAAAAAAAAAAAAAAAAAAATCCATGTTAAACTAAGCACAAGGTATACCAATGATTTGAGGCAGCCCTTGTAGCAACATCATATCACCTTTCACCTTTCTAATTTACAATCCTTTCTTCATAAACCACTTTGAGCCTCGTCTAACAATAGACCTTTCATTTTTCAACCCATATCTACCTAACCTTGGGGTGGGATGGTGTGCAACTTATGCAGTTTTCAATTTCATAAAAATCTTGAGTGACTTCAAAAGATTAAAATAGCAAAAATAAGCAATAAATAAAAGTGTACAAAAAGGGCAAGTGTTCCAATGTCTTTGATATGAACATGCCTTTGATATGAACATGCCTCAGATTGCGTTTCTTATCGAGTGCTCAGTGCCGTGCCTAAGAAACATGAATGCCAAGTGAGTGATAGACCGCATGATCGGGATTGCCCACACTCATAAAAATAAAAATAAATGCTAAAGCAAAAAAAAAAAAAAAAAAAAAAAAAAAAAAAAAAAAAAAGAGAGAGAAAAGAGAAGCAAACCTCAAATATAAAATAATAAATATTTAAAAGCAAGGTTGCACACCTTGGGGGCTTATCGAGGGTCTTGAGTAGGGCTGTCAAAAGCTGACACGACACGAAAACCCGACACGAACCCGACGCGAAATAAGCGGGTTTGGGTCAAGTATTCTGGACCCGTTTACATAATTGGGTCGACACGAACCCGACACGAAATTAAACGGGTTAGGTTTGGATTGAAATTTTTCAACCCGAAACCGACACGCGTAACCCAATTATATAAATGGGTTGAACGACAACCCGCTAACCCGAACCCGACACGCTTAACCTATTAATAAAGTAGTAACAAAAACCGAAAATTTTGTTCTAAACTTGTAATTTTGTAAATTGCCTTGGCACCATGTATACATTTAGGTAATTTTGGCGGATAAAATAAAGTTCAAATTTTGTAAATTAAAATTTGGCTGTAAATTTGGGACAATTCTTATGTATGGTTGTGCTGCTAAAGCAACCAACTTTAAATTCTTGTAGTACTTTTGCTATAATTACTAAGTTTAAACTCTTGTAGTATCATTAATGAATTAATGATGTATGTCTTTTTAATTTTTGGGAAATTCTCAATGGTACTCTCAAGCTTTTTATATTTCTCAATGGTAAACACTAAAATATCAAATTATCAATGGTAATCCATAATTTATAAACTAATTCAGTGGTAACATTAGTTAAGCATTTTAAAAAATATTAACCATGGTTTATGTTTTTAAAAGGAGGAAAAAGAGAAATGTCTAAACTACCCTTTTTTACAAAAACCCACCACCACTTCTTTCCCCTGCCACCTCTGCCCGGCCAGCCCAATTCTCCTACTCCCAGCCGACGCCAGCTATGCCCACTAAGATCCCCTCCCCGGCGCCGGCGCCACGTTGAACCCCCTACCTCTTATCGCTGCAACCACTAAACCACCCATTCCCCAACAGCCCAGCACCACCGCTTTTCAACGCCCCTGGCGTCGGCGCAACCAAAACCTTCCTCGCCGTGCTGAACACCGAACCACCCAATCCCTTCGCATAAATCCATCTACCTCCCCCCATGAAACACCCTAAAACCATCAACCCGCCTTCGAAAAACCCTAATCGGCCCTCCCCGGCCATTGCTAGGGTTCCGGTGGGGGTTTTTCGAGAGTTGGGATGGTTTTTAGAAAGTTTAGGGTTCCGTGGAGGTAGGGAGGAGCTGGTGGTTCGTGGGCACCGACGCAAGGGGCTCTGGGCGCAATCGGCGCCGGGGAATGGGGATCGAGGTTGGGCTGGGCTTGGGTGATGGCTGGCGGTTGACTAGCTGTGGTGGCTGGCGATTGGGTGGCTGTGGTGGCTGAGGGAAATTGTAATGATTTTTTTTTTAAAAAAATTAAAATAATTTAATTGTTAAAAAAATAAAATAAAATCTGATTTTTAAGGATATATTTTTCATTTTGCCTTTAGTTAACTATAGTTAGGCTTAAAATTGTAGATTAATTTCATTAATGTCACCATTTTATTAATAACATAAATTGTTGATTACCAAAGATAATTCGAATTTTTGATGTTTACCATTGAGAAAAATAAAAAGCTTAAGAGTACCATTGAGAATTTCCCTTAATTTTTATATTGAATATTATAGTTTATTACATACTCTATGGGTAAAAGGTTACACGGGTAACCCGTTTAATAAGCGGGTTAGGTTTGGGTCACGGGTTTTCAACCCGTTTAATAAATGGGTTAGGTTTGGGTCAAGGGTTTTTCAACCCGTTTAACATCGACACGAACACGAACCCGACATGACACGACCCGTTTGACAGCCCTAGTCTTGAGCCTTTATCCCCTTCTTCTTCAAGCCTTTAGCCTAACCACGTTACAACCCTTAAAAAGATCTTTTGAGGCATACATACACTTGTGCGAGGTTCGGCTAGAGCTACGTTCGGCCTGATTCCTAACGGATACGTAGGAAACCTTACATCGAGGTGCGGCCGTAATAAACATGCATTCATATTCACATTCACACACTCACACCATGATCATATCAAGGGATCTCCTATGCTCATCCCTTTTCACTTAGAGCTAGACTTGGGGGCTTGATCCTTACATCATTAGCCTACCTAGCCTAAAGAGTCACCACCATCTGACTCTTTTCAATATCTTTCCACACACTTAGCCTTTGCGGCCTAACTTTAGTATCACTTTCACACACATCACAGATACATGACCAAATATACTTTCCCTTAGGAACCCTTTGTCATGAAATCTTAACACAACGCTGAAACATCCCTTGTCATGTAAATATCGCTCATCAATCATCATTGCATCACAAAGTATGAAGTACTTAGCCTCCGCGCTTAAGTCGCCTAAATACTTTCATTATCAAGTCAACTAGGATAGTCTAAGATGTTATAGTCCTTGTACTATGAGAAACAACATTTGACTAAGCTCATTCAACATGCACCTTCAAACACTTTGTTTCTCTTTTGCGTCTTTATTTTTCGGGAGAAAGTCGGTACCCTCCACAAAAATGATGGAAATTTTTTCTTTTTTGCATTTTCGAGTCAACACTATGCACACACGAGGCACACGAAGTGAGTCATCATTAAGTCAAGTTCATACCTCGAGTCACGACAAGTCCATTAGTCAAGAAACACTAAGTCTTAGGTCAACCCTAAAAAAAAGATAAGAAAAGTCCTATAGTCAAAGATATAAATGCAGGTACATCTCAGCAAGCGAGGACATTCCCGAATTTTTTTCGAAAAAAAACCGCGAATATGATACAGGAGATTCCTCCAAGATAAGAGGAGTTACATGGATCAGTAAATTAGAGATAAAGAGCTTTAATTTACAAAAGATTTGAGCAAATTTGGTTGAAAGGAAACGACCAAGCTCAGAGTTCGGAGCAAAACCAAGTATCCCAGCGGCAGCAAGAGCAGAATCGGGAAGACCCGACTCCAGCACCAGACGACAAGGCTGTCGTCTGGCAACAATATCTGGCGTCTGGCAGCAGAGTTCAACGCCTGACTCTAGATCCCAGCGTCTGGCGACAGAGCCAATTCTTGACGCCATAGATATTTCAGCAGCGACAGAGCTCGAAGCCTCTCAGTATGGTTATTTCGACCTTATACAACAATTTCGGGTTCCTTGGTACGCCAATTAGCCCATATAAGCAAATTGACATGGTTAGTAGTCGGCTCGATTACAATCATAGTAAGTGATTGACCTGACAAAAAATCGTCTCACTTAGCTTAAGCGCCTAAAACACTGGCTCATTACAAGCACCAACGTATCGGTTTAAAAGCAAGCACTTAAACGACAATATTTCCAAATATGGATTGTCGCGCATTCTTCTTAAACGATAATATTTCCAAATACGGATTGTCGCGCATTCTTATTAAACGACAATATTTCCAAATATGGATTGTCGCGCATTCTTCTTGAACGATAATTTTTCCAAAATTGGATTGTCGTCCCCAACTGACAATATTTCCAAAAATGGATTGTCGTGCATCTTCTTCAACGAAAATTTTTCCAAGATTGGATTGTCATCTCTGGCAAAGTTTCCAAGCGTGGATTGTCGTGCTCCTTCTCTGTTTGGCAATTTTTTCGGATTGTCATCGCTGGCAAGTTTTTCGAGATTGGATTTCCATACACCCAGTTCCTTATGGCAAAATTTCCCAAAGGATTGTTGTAGGTCTCTATTCATCATAAATTTCGGCAAAGTTCCTCAACGTGGATTGTCATTCATTTCAGTAAGTGGCAAATTTTCCCGAAGTGGATTGTCGGTCGACTCTTTTTTGTAAATGTTCCAAGACGCTAATTGTCATTTGTGGCAATATTTTCCTAAAAGGATTGTCGCATAGCATTGGCAAATTTCCTGGGTGGATTGCTTTCAAGAGTTATATTCCAAGATGTGGATTGTCGATCATAGCAAAATTCTTATGAAAGATTGTTACGAAGCATTGGCAACTTTTCCCAAAATTGGATTTTGGCAAATTTTTCCGAGATACGGATTGTCGCTTAGCTTCATCGTAGCAACATTTCCAAGGATGGATTGTTACAAAGCATTGACAACTTTTCCTAAATTGGATTGTCATACATCATACAAGAGAGTTATTTTGGCAACTATTCCCAAAGAAAAGAGGATTGTTATCACAGAAAAAGAACCGACATACTAGTTCACAAGCAGCAAAGCGCCGACGTACTAGCATAGCAACATTAAGGATCAACAAGCAGTGATCTTTTCACAGCAGAAATTGGAGGCAGTTACAGGCATAGCAGTCTTCAAGCGGTATTCTCTAGCTTGTGGAAGATCGTCACAACAAATCGGTTACCCTCCAGAGACGTGTGCTCGACGGTGCAAGATACGCGTTTCTTAACTCTTTTATCAGTTTTAACTAATGCTAGTTTGTAGGTATCGGCGTTACAAGAATGATTTAGGATCGCAGAACGTTCTGAATCATTCTTCGTCCCTATCGCTACTTTGACTTTTGTTTTCGAAACGTGCGTTTCACGTCGAATCATAATCGAATGAAATGAAAGTGTGGAAAGTTTAGTGTTGCGGATAGTTTTCATTTCTTTTCTCTTTTATCTGTTTTTGAAAACCTATTTTAAAAAAACAGTTAATCCAGTTTGGTTGGTCCATGATATGGGTCCAATAATAGTGTAGTTGGATAGGGCTTGAAAAGACCTTTCCAACGATATATTATAATCCCGATTCCGATGAATATTGAGGAAGTTATGGCCAAATTACTGAACTAGGCCCAGTTTGAGCCTCATTTGCGGCCCAATGATCTAGAGGAGGGCCTAATATAGATTTATCATTCCTAATGCAATTAGGAATGGTTTTAGTCTTCTAGATTCTTCTAAAACGTTCTTTTCATTCCTAATTCAATTAGCATTGATAAATTGACTTTTGTTGACCTTTTAGAGTTTTAATCAGAATAAAAGAATGTTTTTGAGGAAAATACGATTTTATCCTCCTGTACGGTCAATTTCTATCTGATTTTTAGAAAACGCGTCAAAAACGGGATTAGCGCCTAACGCCAGACATTGGCGCCTGGCGCTAGCGTTGGCGTCTGGCGCTAATGTTAGCGTCTGGCGCTAATGTTAGCGTCTGGCGCTAATTGCCAACGTCGGCGCTAATCAAGATTTATCCGCGTCAGAACTCTGATTTGTTTTGTTATCTTTTTGGCTGATTTTCCTTATAAATAGTCTCCTAAAAACTCTGTTTTCATTCACCAATTCTCACCAACTCTCATCAAGATTCTCTTGATTATTCTCTCTCTCTCTTTTCTAAACTAGCCTTCTCACAAATATAAAAATTCCGCATTCATTAGATTTAGAAACACCTAGCATAATTCGAAGTTGCCTTCGCCCTAGACGTGAAAGGTTTAATTTCTGAGGGTTTGGTCCCAAATCGCTATTTCAATTATTTTATTTAATTGTTTTAATTATTATTTCCCTTGAAGTTACTAACGCGTGTATTTTGTTATTAGAAAGAGATACGAGGCATCCAAGTAAATTCTTTAATTGTTTGCATTGATATTATGATGTAGAAGTCATGCTTAGATTGTTATTATGATTCCTAGTATCATGTTAGGATGTTTTCCTTAATTTGATGTTTAGGGTGACAACAATGATTCCTAGTATTATGCTTAGGATAAAGGTTATAATATCAAATATGCTTATTATGATTTTTGTGATGCTTCCTATTTTCTTTCCTAATATTCATGTTAGTATCATGTTAGGATTAAAGCTTTGATTTTTATTGTTTAGTGACATGCTAGGGTTTGTTATTAATCTTGTTAGTATCATGCTTAGGATCTTGATATTATTATGCTTTAACATGATTATGAATATTATTATTAATATTATTACTATTATTATAGTTATTTTTATAATTATTATGATTATGTTTTTTGATGCTATTTTTATTGTTATTGCTTGATCACGCCTTTATTGCATGTTAAAGGGAATTTGTACTTGTAATCACGCTTAATAAGATAATTAATAATCTTGTTTAGGTTAATTTGATTATAATTCAAGTGATCGCCAATAATAGATATATTTGTGCATTAATATTCAACCAACATAGATAAACAGGTTTAGGTTTAATCTCATTGATTGCATGTTAGTCAGAAAGCGCACATGAATACAATCAGAATAAAGTAGAGGCCTATTATTAGGGCAGGTTCAATCTCTTTAAGGTTGGATTTGTACCTTCATCCCCGAACCCTATTTGGTTCAAGACCTTATGGAGTTGACGATCTCCTGGATCGTTAAGGGGTGTAACCTTCACCTCGTGAACGGTTTACAAGTTCCTAAAAACTTGTTGGCGACTCTTTTGCTCTATCTCCTGGATCGTTAAGGGGTGTAACCTTCACCTCGTCTCATGCTTGATCAGGCCTTTTTCAGTTTGATCCTCAGCGCCTGTCACATGAGCGGTTGTGCACTTGGTTTGGGGCAATCACTGTTGTGATTGATTGACTTGCAAACATATCATGCTCTTTAAAGCATCAGACGTTTCCAAGTCAATCAATCGATTTAAAGGTGAAACCAACCACACAGCCGTCCAGGGACAAGTGCAGCCAGAATATCTGTTGCCGCATGCTTTTCTTAAGTTAGGTAAAATGCAAAATTAAAAATGCAAAATTAAAAATGCAAAATTCAAGCGCAAAATGATCAAAACCGACTCAGCCGAATTCATTAAAGAACTACCCAACCAAACGGTTGTGGTAGAACATTGTTAACCGGACCCCGTCCGGGAAGTGAAACAAATATTCAATTAAGCCGGTAAAGACAACTAATACTCGGCACGCAGGCCGGAAAGAAAGTAATTTGGCATACAGCCGTTGAATAAGAAAATAAAAAAAAATGGCATACTGCCGCAGAAAGTCACTGTTGAGCTGCAGACGGGTCCACCTGGTCATCGCCCCCCTCATCCTCAGCCTCCTCGTCAGAAGGAACCTCGTGCACCTGGTTCGGGACGAGGTGACCAGGTTCTGGAAGCTCAGCTTGCGCCCAGGCTTTGAACGAATCCGGCTCTGGCTCGCCCTTCTCCCTCAAATATACAACTTCCTCTGCGTATTTGTGAGCCAGTGCCCAGATGCCATACTCCTTGTTTGGATACAAGGCGTTCCATGCAATCTTCATTCGGGTGTCGTTTTCAGCCTCACTCTCAGCAACTAGGCGGTCTTGTTCCGCCTCCAAAGTTGCTTTAAAGTTTAGCTGCGCCTAGGCCGCCGCCTCCTCCAGCCCCTTGACTTTGGCCTTGAGGTTGTTATTCTCTTGGGAGATCCCCTTTAGAGAGTCCATCTCCGTCTTGGTTTTGTCAAGCTCCTCTCTGGCCTTTTTAAGCGTCGTCTCAGCATCCCCGGCTTTCTGCTTGAACGCCTTCAGGTCCTTCTCTAGCTGATCAATCTTCGACGCTTGCGTCATCATTGTGGCTTTAGTCTCAAGTTCATTTATTGTACAAGAGTATAGAGCAACGTTTTCAGTGTCACTGGCTGATTTGTTGGCTCTCTTTATCGGGAGTATGGACGTTTGAGACCGTCTACCCGCAACAGAGCCTGCATAGAAGGAATGAGGTTAGATATGCAAGCGGGATAATACTTGAAGTTCACTTGTTATTTACTTACACCTTACCTCAGCCAGAAGGGATAGAATGGGTTCTAGATTGAACGTCTCTATCCCAGGGATGTTTTCTTTGTCCCTCTTCCGGACGGCGTGAAGCATGGCCTTGGCATGCTTCTGGACGTTTGGCCAGCAGGGAGAGACATCTACACCACAATCAACACTTGATGAGTGCGAAATATAGGCGGCACAAATCTATTGCCGACCGTATGAGGAAGAAGTCTGTTGGGAGTGGGATTTCACTCGCAAAGGCCACCCCAACTTAGGTGGGGACTCAAATGGGTTAGCCTTACCTTCAGAGACGGCCTGGCGAGACCGCCTGCAGCCGCTGTAACCCCTCTTCCAACGGACAAGGGGTTGACGAGATCCAAGCCAAAATCGCCGTCTACCTCCGTCATCCTGCCCTCAAGGCGCATTACGGTTTTCCCGGCTCTGGCTCCAGGAGTCTGGGAGGAGCCAGTATTTTTCTTGGAGGGGGTAGAGGCGGAGTCATCCGTGGCCCGTTTGAGAGTCTTCTCAAACGTTTTTGGGATTTCGCCTCCCTTCAAAGTGGATGCAAGTTAGTTATGCATCCGGAGATTAAACTTGTGAAGTTAAGGAAAAAGGGGTCAGGCGTCTTACCTTGGCCCTGATAGCTGCCGCCTGCTTTTCCGCCAGGTCTCGACGGATGGCGGCGGAGGACCTTTTGGGTGTTTTCTCGTCTGGGAGCATGGCTAAAGCTTCCTCTGCAAAAAAGAACGAAAAACATTAGTAATTGCCAAATTCGGCATGAAAGTACCCTAGACGGTCTTAAGGTCAGGCACATACGTTTGGTGAACATTGTGCTGAGCCCACAGGAGGATGAAAAGGCCTCGTCTCTGAACCAGGCGCTTTTTGGAATCCAGTTCTTTGGAACCTTTATTTTTTCCCCGGTTGACAGGGTAGCATCTTCAAGACCAAAAAAGTTGGTCTCAATTATTTTGTCGTAATCTTCTTCTGGAATCCGAGGAAGACAACACTTCCGACCCAGAAGGTCGGGCTTCTTATTGTACCGGCGCAGTTCAAAATTTTCACGCTGGTTGGGCGCAGAAAGCAAGTAGAAGCGGTGCTTCCAGCCGTCGAACTTGGACACCTTGTCCAAGGTCATCATATACTGAGGGAAGGTGGTCAGTGTATACCACGCCCTCCAGCCGCCTGGGTTTCGACTTAAGTAATGCATGTGGGCAAAGGCCTCCCAGCCGGGATGCATCCCTTGGAACTCACAGGCGGCAACGTACCCCAGAATGTTAGCCCAAAAATTGGGGGGTAAGTTGCCAGACTTCCAGGTCATAGCCTCTCAAAATTGCCTTCAACGCCCCGTGAAGTGGATATCTGAGCCCAACCAGGAACACCGCCTCATAACACCCAAAGTAGGCGTAGGCGTTGGCGTTCCTCTCGTCGTCTTTCCAAGAGACGGTTCCATCTGCAAGAGGAACCCGGATGGTATAATTGCCGGCTAGGGGGCGCATGAGCTTGAAGTTCTCCAAGTCTCTATCCATGTTTGCCCTATCTTTGGCAGAGACGTGGATTTGGAAGGGATCATCCTTCTCACTCCATTTTTTCCTCTCCTCCACCTCACTATCTTCAAGCGTTGACATAGGCTCGTCACTGCTCTCGGAGCTAGAGGCGGAGCTTTCCCCGGATGAGTGCTCATCTTGCGAGCACGACATAGAGACGGCCTCCTCACCGTCTCCCTGATCGCACTCATCAAGGAATGAATCCCTAGGGGTTGAGGGGGCACCCGGGGGAGACCTCTCAGCAGCCGTCTGGTTTTCCCTACCTGACGTCTCCCCCTCATGCGGTTGCCCGCCTGAGCCCTCGCTCCTATAATTGGGATCTCATGCCGTCTGCATTGTCCGAGCCATTGTATCCTGCACAGACACATAGACGGTCGGATTCCAAGCATAAGGGTGGTCCCAACACCCCGAGGCGGCACTCCCAGTCCTAGACTCAGCCGTACCAAGTGACCGGTTGGACTCTAACCTAAGCGTGCCGTGTGTTTTGGTGATGCCTCCATTTATTGCAAAGAGTATATACAAGCGGGAAAGGAAAAGAGCTGAGAGAGACAGAGGCGGTATCTTTAAAAAGTTGATGACTGAAGGTTAGGCGGAATCGTCTGGGGCAGGCGGAAACGAGCTTGATTGCTTGCGCTTGACTCAGACGTGAAAGCAGACTCTCTCTCTAAAAAAGTTTATCTCTCTTAAATTTTTGTAAAACGTACAAAAAGTGAGGGTAAACGGCTACATATAGGGGGTAAATTCAGGGGTACCCCCGTAATTTCCGCATAAGGTGAACAGTAAAAAAATTGGCGGTAAAATCACCCCCAATGGAAGAGTGACACCTGTCACAAATGCCACGTCAGATGTCACGTCACATCTGTGAGGGGCAAATGTTTGGGGTAATTTTACCCTGACACGTGGTCCAGTCAAAGAGTGACACGTGTCACCTTAGGGTTAGTCCATATAGGACCAATCAATGTTTGACACGTGTCCTCCCAAGGAAATGGGAAAAAGGCGGCCTTCATGGCCCAAATCCCGATAAATTCGCAATGCGGCGTAGCCCACCAATGATTAGGGCTTGATGACCTAATCATGGGAACAATTCCCGAGGACCCTATAAATAGGGAGATTTCCTCCTTTTGGAGACACGTTATACCATTTATTACACACCTTTACTCTTTGATAGAGACATCTCGAGCTTGGAATCCGAGCATATCCCCTCCTAAATTTCCGCACCTTTTTACTCCTATTCAAATTACTAACTTGACCATCGGAGGCGGAGCTCCAACCACCCAGAGTCTCCGTTATTTTGCAAGTACAGCTCACGTCGGACTAGACTTTGTGACGTAACTCTCCCGAGGGACTTAAACACCCAAAACAAGATTGATCAAGGATTTGAGGGATTGTTTGGGGAGGGGGTACGGTGGTGGTTCAAGGGGAAGGAGAGATGCGGCAAGGGTAAAGGAGGCCGACGCACGGTGAGGGAAGAAAGGTAGATGGCTTTTAGCGAAGGTGGCAATTGGGTACGATTGAGAAAGGTGAGAAGGAAGAAAGAAGGGAGGATGAAGATGATGATCTTGATGATTGAGGGCAATTTAGGAATTTGAGTGTTTTAAGTGATGCGGCAAGGGTAAAGGAGGCCGACGCACGGTGAGGGAAAGGTTGGGCGTGGGCCCGGCGTGGTGGGGGCAGGGAAAGGTAACTGGCTTTTAGCGAAGGTGGCAATTGGGTACGATTGAGAAAGGTGAGGAGGAAGAAAGAAGGGAGAATGAAGATGATGATCTTGATGATTGAAGGCAATTCAGGAATTTGAGTGTTTTAAGTGTACTAAGTGAGGATATTTTAGAAATTTTAATTTTTTTTTATTTTTAAAAAATGTTAACCATGGTTGAGAGTTAACTAAAATTTTTCATTAAGTTTACCATTGAAAAATTATAACTAATTGAAGTTTATCAAGAATCATAAAAAATTTTACAATTTACCACTGAGAAAAATAAAAACTATAGTTTTACCAAAGAGAATTTCCCAAACATTAATTCTCTTTTTATTACAAACCCTCTCCTATGACTTCATTTTGTTGCTGCATAAATGAAGTCATAACAAGCACCTCCTATGTAGTGATAGAAATCTAAAATCTTTGATCAGTAGTAACAGTTGGTTGTGCATCACGATTCTTTTCTGCCAGGAAAGGACCCCGTTTAACAGCTTCCTGCAGCTGGTAAAAAAAAAAAAACAGAAAACAATACAAGAGTCCACAAGAATGAGTAATTAGTCCAGACATTACCCACTTACATTAAATAAATAAATAAAAACTTCGTATATATTTTACTATTATTTACAAGAATTACAACCTAAAGCTCTGTAAGATTTTCATGCAACTTTATCCTTAACTAAATTGATTATTCTAAGGTAGTCTTATAACTTTTGACTACCAGAATTTTTAAAATGGACGGTTCAGATTGTTTGTTTTTTTATTATTTTTAATTTGTAATTTTAATTAAAAATAATTTTTTTAATTATTTTAAATATATAATTTTATCTTTCAAAAATTATTCTTTAATATTTTCGAATGGAAATAAAAAAAATACATAAAAAATTAGAAAATTAATTTTAATTAAAATTAAAATTAAAAATAAATCAAAAAACAAATAATCTCCGCCGTCCATCTTAATAAATTATGATAGTCAAAAGTCATAAGACTACATTAGAATTTTCATAACTAAATAGCACAGCCACCCTAGAACTCTGTTCTAAGAGAACATCCATGTACAAAGTATTAGTTTGGTGTTGGTAGCATTAAGCCAACTTCATAGATTGGCAAATATAAGAGCTACGGAGACAGTAACTGCATTTTTCTAGAGCTGATGTGTCAACCATGAAACATGCAAATTGACAACGGTATTGGTTGACATCCATCATGATTTTAATACAGTATCTGTAAAGGGCCATTTAGCTCAACAGGTAAAAAGGAAAGGAATTAGGAAAGAAGGTAGATGTTAGCCCCATTAGGTTGTCCTAATAGCCTAATAGTAATAGGAAACAAAAATTTGGAAAAGAAATAGTTTCATCTAATTGCATATTACTCTGTACATGATGATACAATATAATTGAAACTATTTATTGATGAGGGTGGTTATGCAAGTGGGGAGATAAAAGATCCTTGAGACACAGAGGAAAGTTCGATGGGGAAGATATGGACACCTTAAAGTGGAGGGTGGAATCTCAGTACATGCATACAAATTAATAAGGTGTCAAATATAATACCTTCCTAGATATAGCAGCAAGTGCAGAATCACTCTTAGGGTTTGTATTAGCAAGAGCCTTCTGAATTGCGAAGCAGCAGTTATATTTAGCCTCCATGCCTGCAAAAAAAAAAAAAAGAGAAAAATTTGATGTCTAGATGATGACGGTAATAGTAATGATGATAAAGAAGGTGATAATATTGATGGTGAGCTGAATGACGACAATCCCATAGCTGCTAAGCAACAATGAATCACAAATGCTTTGTGGTTAGTGTAGATGCTTCTTAAGAACATTTCTTGACAACCAATCAGGCAAGGCAAGGCAAAGGCACAATGCACTGCTTGAAAACCAACCAGGCAAGGCAAAGGCACAATGCACTGATCACTCCACAATACAAAGAGCTTGGATGCATATAATTTCTGGCTTAATGGAACATAGGGGGCATGTGATTTACTCAATTCTGAAATCAGGTATGGGTTAGTAATCAATATATAACACCCTAAATGAATACCCCAATCCTCCTTAATTCTGTCCTGCTCCCACTCAGAATTCAAACTACATACCTCAAACCTGGGGAAGGTCGGTTTAAGCAAAGCCTTACCTATAGAGCCAAGATTTACAATTCACATGCACAGGCCACAACTCTCATCACCTCCTCTAACCACCATAAATACACTTACCACCAGCAGCAGCAGCAGCAGGTTCATCACCCCTTGAATCAGATATGACTGCAGTGAGCATGTATGATTTTTCATATCAACCAAACAACTGGAATCTGGTATGAGCATCCCATAAACTTGATACCCAACCTCAACCCCAGATACCGGGAATTAGCCAAACTGGCTTTTAGAGATTTTCTTATACATACAACTTCCAATCAAATGATCTCAGTAATTAGGGGCTACTCTAAAGAATATACATTAGCTACTTGGAGGCTAACCACCTTGTTAAGTGAAGTATTCCTTTAAAATCACAGGTTCTACTAATGTGTATTGTTGAGCACCATCATGTCAATGTAGGCACAACCGAGGAAATTGTGAAAAAATAATCGCCCAACCATAAAGATAAGGAAAACCATGATAACAGCCTGAATTAAGAGCTAGGATGACAAGGGGGGTATTACATGAGAGCTCTTTCAGGATAACCAGAGATTTGAGACCTAATCAAACTACAATTAGAGCCAGATCGAATAAGACCTGATGCTTATCTTATTGCAGATCATTTAGGAGCAAAAAAGATGAAAACGTTTAAAAAAGAGAGAGAAAAGAAGAAAAGGCTGAATATACTATGAGCTGAACAAACCTATTTTAGTGGTTTCCATGTAAGCATCAGTAACAATACTTATGATCTCTTGCCTTGAGCAGACTTCCATCAAGCACCATTGACGACCCACCAAACTGGATATCAACCTATAACCCTGAAAAGAAGGCAGAACAATCAAATCAAGGGCAAACAGAATCAAAGCAAAATAGGAGCATATAAACTTGATATGCAGAAGTTGAGCAGATAAACCATGAAATGAAAGTAATTATAGCAATCAGAATGGTCTCCAACCAAAGTGATTCCCTTGTAAACTTGAATTTCCCCTTTCCCATTTTAATACCCAGCCTTCCTTCAGCACTACTTATGAGGTCTTTGTCTTTTTAAATAAAAGTGTGCTAAGAAAAAGAGAATGAACGAACTGATTTCCAATAAAATAGTATATTACATAGTATTTATTTCCCGTTGTAACTAAGTAAGAAAAAAAGCAACTTCAACTATTGTACATTTGGTGTCGCTTTAAATTTAAAAGTCATTCATTCATCAGATCAAATAGTACATATTTTCTACGAGTAAAAGTGCAAATGAATCCCCTTTAACAGGCCTGGTTATTCACAATTTTTTTTTCCTGGTTCTCAACAAGTGGATTCAGTTCCAGCTTTAATTCTAAAATGCAAACGGTAAACCATCTTCAATGACTAAACAAAACAGGATAAATATAGTAAATCAGAATTTAATGTTAACTAAAATACAAGTGTAGCTGAGGCATTGCATGTGTAGGTTCCGAAGGAATATAATTGTAAAGAACCTAAAAGAAGATTTTTCCACTTACTGCCAAACGCATTTCTGAATCTTGCTGGAGAACTGACAAGAACAGCCCCTGCAAGGAAAAAAAAAAAACCCTTCAATTAGACAAGGACACAACTGAATATGAGCATAGAATATTTAGTGCAGAATCGAAAATTTTTCCCATACAACTTTGTTTCAATTACCAGCATGGACGCACCTAGCAGAATATTCTTTTATATAGAAAAGCTCAAGAGATAACTTACTGATGGTGTCAATTTTGAAGTCTTGGACGCGATTTCATAAATCAAGCGACGAAGGATCTCTTCAGCTTCCCCTTTTAGCAATATTCTGTCTTCAGATCTGCTAGCACCAACAATGTCCCCAAAAGCATGAAGTGCAGCCTGTGTTGGACAATATAAAACTATTACCAATAACTCTTACAAAAAGAACTGACAGATCACTCAACAATAAGAGTCTCAAAGCTGAGAGCATCCAAGAAGAAATTAATTCAATGATGAACAATGGTCCAGCCATTAAGCAAGTAGTGGAATATTTTTAGTTTATATCTTGACGTATGCTGAGGAGTGATACTTTGACAAGTCAAGCAAGCACCCCCTATATTAATGACAAGAGTCATGAAACTACAGTAAGTAAATAAAGTTTACACATTTTTTACTGGAACTCATTGACCAAAAAATGAACATCACTTATGCTTTTCCATTTTCCTAAGCCCACTTTCCTAAATCTCTCTAACAAAATTTTACTTGCCGCACAAATGTAGATTTAAGCATAAAACAAGGGAAACAGATTCCACTTCAATTTAATCTCTGATGAACTATCCATAATGAAGAAAAAAAAAACTTCTAGTAACAACACAACTTTTTGGAAGTGCTCACCAGCTGCTTACCACCTTTATGCCTGTCAAAAGCAGCTTGACCAAGAAATCTTGCAGCTTCAAGAGATCTTAAGAGTAAAAACTCCGCTCCTGATTTAGCTGAAAACATAAGCCATAAGATAAAGTTAATATCTTAATTTAGTGTAGGGGCCATATCAAACCTTCCAGTTGTGTCATATGAACAGAATATGTATGTATGTGTGTGTGTGAAGGGTTTAGTAATGGGGATCCTTCAAGCTCGGATTGTCACCACAGAATGAACAATAATCAATCATAACATTTTTTTAACAGTTTGCTAATCCAGATAATATATTTCAATGCAATAATTTCAGAGATTAATATTGATTGCAGAGACTATTAGGTTCAACACAAATCCCGCAATTCCACATAATGGATGTGGCTATTTATACCAGTTGGTTTGTCACTGATACGCTCTACAATGGCCTAATCTCAATACATACATAAACCCAAGCTCAGCTCAACAATCTTATTTATTTTGATTAACAATTTTCAGAGCTGTTCATCAAATACAAATTACAAGTCAGCATGGAAAGGAAAATCTAAATAGGCCAGGCAATGATTACTTGATTAGTCTGTTTCATATAAGCCTACAAGTCAATCACGCGCAACAGAAATATTTATCTGAATGTCTTATCATTCTTTCGAAACCAAAGCACAGTTAATTCCAAATAATTGCTGAATTGTCAAGTATGCGAGCCACAATAAAATTGACAAGCTACTTACATGAGCCGATTAGACCAACTGTTTCAATCGCTGATTCACATTCATTGTCATCTATGGTTTCAGGTGAAGTGAGCCTCCCGATAATATCTGACAAAATTGCAAGAGCACCTGAACAAGCAAAAACAAAATCAGTAAGAAGAAGATGCTTGAAGAAAACCAGCCTGCATCTCTCTCCCACCCTCTTTTACTTCTGGTAGTTATGAATCACGATGCTGGAATTTGAATCACATGGGTTATGTCCTACCAACATATGCCTGAAAGATTTCTAGACATGAACACAACAATACAACATGTTGCACTTCTCCACATGCATAGAAAGTAGTCACCATTTAAATAAGCATCACAATTCACAACTGAATAAAAACTCATGAAGGAACAGGAAGAAGCCTCACTGGTTTCATCAATGAACGTAAATATGTTTTCTCTGGAAAGCATTCTTCCACTGATCACCACTGCTCTTGATCTTAACATTGACTCCAAAGAAGCATTTCTGTAAAGTTACACAAGAAAAAAATATATACGTAGTATAAAATAAAATTAATAAAACTTTAAAAATAATTATATAAAAAAGAAAAAGCTCTCTCACTGATTAGTGAATACCTTATAATACTGCCAAGAATTTGAAGAAGACTGGTTTTGGGTAAGAATTCTGATGCATGTTCACTTTCTGCTATCTTCAAACATCAAATTCAAAAAGAACAAATCAATAAAAGAGGGAACCTTTTGCTAAGAACTTAAAATTAGTAACAAATGAGAGGAAAATTAGAAGCTCCAAGCAGTAATTTACAGGGAAGAAAATCTGAAGCTTCAAGTGAAGATATAAAATTCATTACTTGACCTTAACTACCAGCAGCAAGTTAATTACAGCACTATATGACAAATGATACAAAAATATGATAAAGGGAGTGCTTTTGCATCTTTAAGATGCCACAATACCGTCACCACATATACATAATGAGGGAAGGACCTCAAGCTACCATGAAGCAATTTATCTACAAAATCAAGGAACGCCGAGTGTTTCTCAGTGACTTGAAATTCTCAAGCTATACAAAATTCTCAAAATCAAGCAAATCTTCCACACCTCAACAAGATAAATCTTTCTTCATTCTTTTTCCCAAGCTACTAGAACATCTTTGACAGTACAAGACTGAACCAACTCACCAAAACAAGGCTATAGATGAGAGCCAAAGAGAAAGGACACAAGGACCAACGAGAAAGGACCCAATGGTTTGCAATGTAAAAACTTCCATCTTAAAGAGCAGATTTAGCTGGGATATTCTCTTTGACTGCCATCCATTGAAAAAATAATGCGGAGTTATTGCCTTCCATGGAAGGGAAGAGTAAAGACCATGGACAGATTTCTTTCAAGGAAGCTACAGTCTACAGAACCTTTAAATAGAAAAGGATACTCTCAAATAGCATTGTATTGGAAAAGTTCATGGGTAGATAACCGGACTTGAACAGTTGAACCATCTTAAATGCAAAGGATTGATGCTTTCTATGATGTATTTCACATATTAGGGACAGGTGCCAAACACAATTGCAATATGAGAATCTGAAAGGATAAACAGCTTTTATATTTAAGTCAATCGCATAGCCCCTTCCTAAGTATAAATACAATATGTAAAACAAATGCCTCTATTCAATACCAAATCAAAGCTGCACCTCCCACTTAAGGTTTCTACTTAATAATATCTAATAATAACAGCAGAAACAACCTATGAATCTCTGATAAGGGATGGTTTAAAGACAAACACAATTGAATGTCAGAGTTAAATCTAAGAAATCAATAAGTTATGTCGCTACATTAGAAAAATAATGCCTTGTTCTAGGTCAGCATGTGCTTAAAATACGAATCCGGTATCAATTGGCTACAATCTAAAATTAAGATAAAGCTTTTCAACGCAAAAAATCCTGATCCTGTTGGCATGTAGAGGGAAAAAAAAAAGGTTCATAACCCTTTTAGGTGTCAAGTGTAAACAGAAGTTACTACATATAAGTTTGAAATTTTTCTCAACCAGTTGTTGTGGCTGCATAAGCACATATGTGACATGCATTCTGTAAATCAAGCATATCATGCATAACAACATATATATATAAAAGAGTGGGGTAAAATCAGATCATATAAGCACCTCAAATAAGAGCTCCAGAGCATTTAGTGTTGCAAGTGTGTCATCAGTTTTCCTCACTTCTGCCTCTATTAAACCAAGTAAATTCAAGCTAGCAATTACTTCTGCGACAGCACGAGAGACTGAGAACAGCTTCACTATTAAAGAAAGAATTCGTACACGCCCCTGTCACATGAATGTTGTATAAATTGACTGAAACAATTCAAAATATTACAGCTCTCTGATTAAGTAGCATAAAAAATAAATAATTAAATGGGCATGGAAATGGGAACAGATAAGTGTCAATTCTCAAATATTAGGATGCATGGATACATCGATTAAAATTTATAAAAATTTATATACATTTTCCCTTAGAGAATTTACAGATAAAATTTATCAACAAATAAATATATACAATTTGAGATTTATCCTAGGCTAATGTCTTAGTTTTGGACTAAATCAGGAAAAGGAAGGAATAAATTCGCAAATGAGTGCAAATTCTGCAAAGCTGAAAGATTATGTTGGCATATAATACCAACATATAAAGGTTTGTTTCAAATGTAGGCATAAAGTTTATACTAGTGATATCTGGAATAATAAGTCTGTAATTAACTTCAAGCAAATTTACTCTTCATTAGCACATTAAGAAAAAGTTGCTTGAACTTAATGTATTTTTAAAATCTAATAATTACTGAACACCACGAACTAGTAGATAGAACAGCTTACTCGCTGGGATCCAGCTTGCTTTTTTCATAATATTGACTCTTTACTAAACTCCTTCTATACACTCCAAAAATATTCAAAACACAGCTACTACTTTCAGTCACTGCTTCTGATGTTATTCAATTTAAAGGTTCTTTACACCAAATATAGCCAAGGTGCCACCAGTAACACAATCTAATAACGCAAAATTTCCAGAGTTCATTCTCCACTTCAATACACATATCAAAGTTCATTTCAGTGAGATATTTCAATGAAAACTGACACAAGAGCATTAGCTTATGTCATAATATAGTTTCAGTTATTTTTTGTAAGCTTATATAGCATATTAGCATTAGGTCATTAGCTTAATTTGACAAGTTGGCATGATCATGGATGTTAACACACTCACTCGTAAACAAGTCCCCATGGATAGATACATGATTATGTAGTATAACAGACTCATGGTGCAACAATAGATATGAAAAAACAATTCATTTTGGGAAAAAACATTCCAAAAATGAAAGGCAAAATTGGCCGCAACAACACCAAATATAGCCAAGGTGCGACCAGTAACACAATCTAATAAGGATGCACCCAACAGCACAATCTACATAAATGAGACTGGAGAATCAAGTTTCCACCAGAGTACGGAAATATTAAATACTAGATGCCTTTTAAATCCCACCATTAACGATTTTAAGGTTGAATTGAACTTAAATATACACCATTAGCTAATAAACTAAAACCTATTGATTAAGAACATTACAGAAACTTTTACTGAAATTGTAACTAAAAAAATTGGTAAAAATCGTTTAAAATGGAGAATAGGTCAAGTGAATGAGTTGATAAATATAAAATTTTGAAGGAAATTGATCTTTTCATGTGCAAAATGTTTACTTGACAGAGTTCGTTAATGGTAAAGATTTGGTTGGGTCGTTGACTTTTTGTCATACCTTTGCCGGCTGCTCAAAATTCTTTGAGAACAGATAGACAATATATTGATTCTTGTCACATATGTGTTTCAATCTTCAAATATTAAAAGGGTTCATGGGTTGCTTTATTTTGTTAGCTGAAAGTGGTGTTTGTGGTTGTCTTCCATGGAGTCTAAATAGAAGATGAACTTTTTTCTTTTTCTTTTTTTTTTTGGGAAACAGAAGAGAAAATGAACTGAAAGAGACAGAATGATAACCTTTTATTTTAGAAATTCCAAATCTTATGCAGGGAAATGTTTATGAGTTGCAAATTACATTAAGGCCCCGTTCACTTCACCTCATTTTTGCTGAATTGAAATTATTTTTATAGACCTGAAATTATTTTTGCTGAACTTAAATTATTTTTACTAAACTGAAATTAATTTTACTGAACCGTAATTATTTTTGTTGAGCTGAAATATTTTTACTAATTTTTAGCTATATTTCTTCTTTAAAATTACTGAATTTTATTGAACTAAAATTATTTTTACTGAACTGAACTTATTTTTACTGAACTGAAATTATTTTTATTGAATATTATTTTTTTAAGGTGAAGTGAACAGGCCCTAAATTTGGTTAATTATCATAATCAACAAGATTGAGAAAAAACATGTGAAATAGCAAATTTTTTGCTTGACGATGAAGAATAGGGCTGATGAACAACGGTGGAAAGCGGGGAGTTAGAAATGACGAACGAAAGGAGAGGAAAGCAAGGACCAGAGGAGTTGGGACAATGGAAAAGTTTTTTTAAAAAAAAAAAAGTATTAAAGATTCACTAAATTCCAACGAACCATTTTTCTTCATCATCATGTATTTCACTCCTTTCACCCTTGTCCACAGGTTGCGGCAGCTGGTGCACCCGCGTTAGGTTTTGCTGTTGCACTCAGCCATAATTAGTGTCTTCGCAGCAAATTTTGCGACTGTAAAAAATACAAAGACTCTTACATTATTTGTTGTACATCAGAATATCTTCTGAAATGAATCGTGGAAGAAATCCACTATGAAGACGTTTTAGGAGTTACAAAAACAACTATAGACTCATATTGGTCATGGGTTGAGATATAAAATAGAACCCTGTGAGATATATTTCCTTCTTGTTCTTGAATCTTAAAGGTTCATTTCTCATATTAAACTTATGATCCATATGAGCTCAAAACTTCACAGATAGGAATATATCAATGCCTCTATCAGCAAAGAAATTCAGGGAGACTCTTTTATGTAATTTGGGTTAGATAAGATTTATATTTAAATCAGTAGGACAAATGGTGTATTTGGAATTGGATATAATAGTTCTCATCAAGTTAGTGGTAATAATAATAATTAGCAAGGTCCTCTTTTTTCAAGTGATAGAATCAAGATTTTGTTTGAAGCCTTAAATTTAATGTGGAATTTTCACGAGATAGAGCATAGAATCCTCAAGAGTTGAACCATCTAACTCTGATTTTTGGCTACTTCTATTTATTTATTCGTTTCTCATATATAAATTTATATTTAGCATATAACAATCAAACCCCAAATTACCAGTGAGGTCGTCTTGATAAGTGTACCTTAATGATTTTAAATGAAATTTTCAAGATATTGGAGTAGAACTCCTTGATAGGAACCACCCAGCTTTCTCATATATACACTCTAAGTAAGCTTTTAGCATATGCGTAATACGATAATATAGCACCATATTTTAGCATGTTCCTAAGAAGTATGAAATTCCCAATATTTCTACCCATGGTGTCCTCAATATGCATAGTTTAGCTATGCATGATTGCATGCTCTTTGATTTATGTCTAGGCCATAAATTGAATTCTTTATTTAATTTTTTTCGATCATCAATAGAGCCATTCTTGGTGCCATTGTCTATACTATGAGAAGGTTAGATCCTGCCAATTATAAGGAAGCTAATTACTCAATCTGGCAAGAAAGATGTAAGACAGACTGAGACACCCACAAAGTTGCCTTCTGATAAAACTCCCTACACCCCACAACAAAACTTCTCATTTCTCTTTAAATAATTTTACCACAAATACTTCCCATTTCTCTTGACTTGGGTGTACATAATATAATGATATTTTACTTTTCCTCAATTTCTTTACATTCATTTCCTCTCTACTTCTGTAAAGCATTACAGCCCCCCCCCCCCCCTCTTTCTCTCACAGTCTCACCACAACTGAATTAAATAGAAAATTCCCACTTTTTTTTTGGTTCACTTATATTTAACAAAACCCCACCACAAACACTCCCCTAAAACTATGTGCCCAAGAGAATCGAAAGTCTCTTGTTGGATAAGTAATTCATGCGATATATATGAGCTGATCAAAACAAGCCCGGCCCGCTGGCCCGGCCCAGTTTTGGGCAGCATTTTCCGGCCCGAAATCGGGTTGGGCCGGCCCAACCCGAATTTTTAATTTTTGGGCGGGCTTGGGAATGCATTTTTAAGCTATTTTAGTTCATTTTTGGGCCGGCCTGAAATGGCCCAAAAAGCCCGCGCGGCCCGTCCATTTTGGGGCGGGTTTGGGCATGAAATTTTTGGCCCAAAGCTAGGCCCGACCCGGCCCGAGAAATGGGCTATTTTTATGCCTCGGCCCGACCCGAACCTGGCCCGGCCCATTGATCAGGTCTAATATATATATATATGCTAACAATAAACAAAGAGTACAAGATAAATTACTATGAATTTACTTATGGGGAGTGAAAGGAGAAGAAAAATACACTCCATCGAACATTTTTCCGCACAAGGTAGAAAGCATTTGGTTTTACTAAAGGAAAACATTATAGTATACACTCTGTCGAATGAACAAAGAGAAAAAAAGTAAAATAATAGCTTCATTACCAGCGAAGAACATTTGGCAGCCAGATGCTTAAGGTCTGTAGCTTCACTGCTCTCAGCTGGAAATATAGTGGCCTGTATGGTACTTCTTGGTTAATACAACAGACCATATGATAAATGATAAAACACAATACAATACCCATACATTATAGATATTATAAGCTAAAATGAACTTATAGTCAATTTCTTACAATTCCTTCTGAAGAAGAAGCAATACTCTTGATAGCATCCATCGAAGCAGCTGCCACACGTTCATCACTGAAGATCACAAAAAAGAAAGTATGTTGAATGAAACAGTGCAATGTCCTTACATCTGTAAGAGTTTAATTTCTAAAAAAAGGTAGGGTTTGAGAGAGCTTTCTCACTTCAGATTATCATAACATAGAGGTCTTACAGAGGACTAATCCTTAATTTTTCTTATAAAATATTACCTCTGTTTTGGAATAGTAACACTATTTCCTTTTAGCTAGGGATGGAAATTAAGTTCGGGTCAAGTCCAATTGAAGAAAAAAAAAAAAAAACCGAGCCGAATCCGAGAAATAATGATCCGACTAACTTTTAATGTACTTATATATATTTTATTATTCATCTTATGGATTTATACGTCTTTGACATAGATTGATTATACATTTGGATACTATTGAATTGGGTCAAAATAAAATTGAAAGTAGGAGTCGGATAGTGGGATTTTTAGTCAGATCGGAGTAAGATTTGCATAATCCGAGCCGAATCCAACGACCTGTTGTCATTCCTACTTTTGGCACAAGGGAGGGAAATTAAAAAGCATGTGAAATGGTGCAACTATTATAATTTTAGTAAGCATATGGGTGATAGGGTACTTTAATGTTTTGGGGCGGAATAAATAAGGTAATTCAGACATGTTAACCAAATAAAGGTTAACCAAATAAAGAGATGGTGCAATTACTATGATATGTTTTAAGGATAGGGTTCAACTATTAAAATAGTCTTGTTTTAGGGAAATGATGCATCCATTATAATAGTTTTGTTTTAGGGAAATGATGAATCTATTCCGAAACAGAGGAAGTACGAGTTAGGAATAAAAATTCATTGATGCTTCCCATCAAAGAATGAGTAAAAGGAGAAGTAAAAAGGTGAATAGAATATAGAATATGAGGCCATCTAAAAACAAACGAAAAGCAAAAGAAGTACTCCTCCTAAATTGCCCATCATTATGGGAGATAGTTTTGAATAAAGAACAAAAATAAATAAAAGCAAGCTGTAATAAAGAGCCTCTACTACAGCATTATAGTAGGCTTAGCAGCATCCATTAACAACAACTATATTGTGAAGCATAGGCCTCGAAATGACAGGTTAGCTACACCAAGCATATCACTCAGCAAACAACAAAAAGAACAATCTCAACACAATCATGCTTCTCACCAGATCATTAAGTTAACAGTTTTAATTTACGGTCACTATGTTTTATTAATTTTATATATTTGTTTTTATAAAAACTATACGGCAAGATTCAAATTTAACAAACACATAACAATTGAATTAAATAAAATAAATTGAATCAAATAGAACTTCTAATTTGCAGCGCTACTATCAATGCAAATAGAGCATTCTCCATCCCTATTTCATATCACTTAGTTTTACGGACTTCTTCGGTAAATCAATTTGTTATAGCAGTGGTTTCATATTATTGTATTCTAAGGATTAACTTCTTTTTCGATCTCACATAAATCTTTACCAAAGAAACAATTTGCTTTATACAAAATTAAAATAACAAAAAATAATAATAAATTAAAGGAAAATGGTCATAAATAGCAAAAAAATTCGAAGAAAAAAGAGGGAGAGGAAAGGGCTTTAAAACCCTGATTTAAGTGTTAATTAAAAGAGATTTATCATACAGAAAATTTGTGTGTGCTACATCATTGTGTGACAAAAATATTGACAATAATATTAGGGTGAGATATATGAAACAACCTTGTAAACCATAAGGCACCCAAAATGGAACAATTTTGTAATCCTCGTGCACCCAAAGTGGAATTGTCAAAACCTCCATTATGGTTTTTATTCCTTTTTTGTTCCACTCACCCTTTGTTTATAGTTGTATGTTTGTTTTTATTTTTATTCTACTTCTTTACTTATATTCCATTTTTGGCACATTATTTTACCAATATACCACTCTTCCACAATATTTACACATTTCCACACTATATCTCTTACTTTATCTTATGCCCACCTATCTTTTTGAACTCTCTACTTCACTTTATCTTAAACCCACACACATTTCTACATACCCTCTCTTACTTTTTCTTACACCCACCCATCTTTTTCAAAGCTTTCTGAAACAACACATCCACAGTAAGTGGTCAAAGAAAAAAGAAAAAAAAAAAAAACTTTTGTTTGTTTCATATTAAAATTTCAACTCAAAGAGAGAATAAACTTAATCTTGAAATTTTTGTAATTAAAAAATAGGAAAATTTGTCAAAAACAACCTTTTAAAGTGTCCACTTTATTTAAAACAACCTTTTAAATTTTTTTTTGCAATTTAAGACCACATTATAAAATTTTTTTATCAAAGATAACCAAATGTTACTTTCCGGCGTTGACTCAATTTTTGCCGATGTTGACCAGAGTGTGCGAGTCACGTGACCTCCTACATTGCTTAATACACCCCTTTTTCCTCCAATTAACTCCTATTAAAACCTCTGCTTCTCTTTCATCCCTCTTTTAGTACGAGTGAATTGGAGTGAAAATTGGTGTATTAAGCAATATACGAGTTCATGTGCGTTGCACACTAGTGGTTAACATCGGGACAAATAGAGTCAAACGCCGGAAAGTAGCATTTGGTTGTCTTTGATAAAAAAAAAATTATAATGTGGTCTGAAATTGCAAAAAAAAAATTTAAAAGGTTGTTTTAAATAAAGTGGACACTTTAAAAGGTTGTTTTTGACAAATTTTCCTAAAAAATATAAGCAAAAACATATTAATGTGTGATCTTGTTTAGTTTGTCTCACTGTGTAGTTTCAAAATAGAAACTGTTTGTAATTTTAATAATACAGAATTGGAATATACTGACAGTCAAATGTGTACACTAAAAAAAAGGTCAAACAAAAAGGATTTTCTTATGTTACTTGAATAATTAAATAGTACTGAAAATTAAAAAAGAGTATGCACTAGTGGTACCAGTAGCTACAAATATCATATGGTACTTGGGAGACATAACTATTAGAGATAAAAAAAAATAAAAATAGTATTAGAATTGATTGGATGACACATTTAATTTAGACACACACTTTTAGAAAAGTGAGATAAACATGTGAAAGACAATAATACCCCTACTTAATCTCCTCTTTCCTTCCTCCATCTACTGACCAGCCTTGTGAGCTACCATCAGCCCGTCCCACCTATATCAATGAATTCTACTCCACCACCACCTTGATGTACTTTTTCGGCACCACCCATACATTCGTCACCATCTTCATCACATAAAGCCCACAAAATCACATAAGATCCAATAGCATTTACAACCTCAAGTCCCAATCATCAATTCGTCACTTCGTCACTGCTACTACCTTAAGATCTCAAATCGAAAAAGTAGACTACGACAAAGGATGAAAAAATTGATGTTGCAATCAATGTTTCAGTAATTATTTTTTTTTTAACAAAAAAAAAATAAATAAATAAAAAATAAAAACCCTATATCTACACTTTGTCATGCGGGGATGAAATTACTAGTCCTACCGACTAGTAGTGATGGTGGTGTTGACAAGGGTTCTATAGTGTTGAGGCAAAAGAGGAGGTTATATCCAGCGGTGATGGTCGTGGTATGATGCGGTGGAAGGAGGTGAGAGAAAGAGGCGATCGAGTAGTGGTGGTGGTGGTGAGGAATGAGGTGCAATGTGGGTGATCTGTTTATGGGTCAGGTGTGAGAGAGGAAAGAGATTAGTCTAATATGAGGGAGGAGAGAGACTAAGAATAAGGGTAAAATTGACCATTCACAATAGAAAATATGCCTAAAATAGAAACATGTCAACTAAAAAAAAAAAATCCGTAAACAGAATGTGTCAACTAAAAAAAACAAAGGTAGTATGAATATAATAATATTCCATATTAATATATAGGAACTTGATTTAAAGTTGTAAGACCTAATTTAAACTTACTGGACTGAATTAAACTAAATGGAATTTAAATGACTTGATAAGAACTTCTCAAAACTTATTAGACCCAAAACCTTTTTTTAAGGTAAGGAAAATCCACCCTTAATAATACTTTATATTTTTAGGAGAATATATAACCGTATTATTGTAAACAATAACGCAAAGCTAGTCTTCCATGTCTAGGGATTTAAGTTATAGCCACTAGTGCAATGATACCAAGGTAACCAAAATAAGGCATAGCCACATAGCTCAACAAAAGTTAAGTGACAACAAATAATACCAAATAATTCCCTTAATGTCCTTAAATTCCCTGCTTAAAGCTGGAGATGATTTCCGATTCATAGGCATGAGGGAGTCATATCAGAAAAATAGCTACTTGGTTACCCACTATCAACTATATGAAGATGCACAAAATATTTTCAAAACAAGGATTAGCAATCTCCAGTTTACTTAAACTACTACTAAGCCCAGCGTAAATGAAGAAGGTACCATAATAACATTAAAGAAACACTAATCTCTATGACAAAACACGATAAGATAAGATGGGAACAACTATGCCAAGTGGACTAGCAATTCAGAAAATTACACTTTCCCAGTGAGCATAGGTTTCTAGGTTGCCCCTTTTAACTCCAAGATTAAACTGTTTTCTTTCAAATTAAACGAGTTAGAATAACTCTGTCACACCTCACAAGTATATGGATTCCTAACTTTGGAAATAACCAAGCCTTTTCTGCGCATGCTAACTTTGCACATATAGCTAGAGCTATCATCCATACCATTTTGGCTACATCTCATCTAATCTATAAGTATATTTTCCACGCATCTCAGTATAAATGAGTAAATTTCCAACACAGAAATACAGGTGGCAATAACAATTGCTATAACCATATATAGATAGCTTACCCATTAACAAGGCAAAGAAGTAGCAGGGGATATATATTGTATGTAATTATCAACTGAGATGGGTGGACAGATTTGTCATTTAAATCCTCAAAAAGAAAAGAGACCTGCATGAAAATCGAGGAGCAACATTCATTGATAGAAAAAGTATACTTGAAATAAAAACAATCCTAAGAAAATTTAGACACCACCACAGAGATAAAGATTATAATAAAAGATTATATATTAGTGCCTAAGTTATTCCAATTTTTTCAAAATTTCATCCTGCAAACACAGCTAGTTCCAAATTTTTGTTTTCCACATATACTAACAGACAGCAGCCAAACAGCAAAAAAAAAGAGTCTGCTTTAGAATTGAAGAAGGGAGGGGGGAGGGGAAGTGGAGGTTTACATACTATTTTGCAAGTCAAACATCTAACTGCTTCAGAATCTGCTTGTAGACCGACTTGCAATAAAGACTGCAGTAAAAGGAGTCATATTAAGTGTAAATAAGGATGCCTAAAGAGCTATTAAGTACAAAAATTACCAAGCAATGAATCAAGGATAACAAAAACAGCTTGAGCTTATTACACGATCAAGTTCTAAGATCAATGTTGAAGAACAGACTCATGGATAATTCACACTAATTTTGTAGTTCCAAACAAGTACTAACTCTGTCCCTAATTGTTTGCTCCACTAGTCCACTTTCCTTTTTAAGGTGTCCCCAAAAGATTGCCCCATACTACTTTTGGCATGTTTTCCCACTTGCACTCTGTCTATCTCTCTCCTCATTGATATTTGTGACAGCCTATGTGCATCATTTTTTGCCCAAAGCCTTAATAAAGTGAATTTATGGTTTGGGGCAAACAATTGGGGATAGAGGGAGTAACAGGTAACAAAATTAAGGGAGAACTTTGTTTCTAGAAAAGCCACGAGTTTTTCTTTGAATGCCTAGTTCACATAGTAATTTTCCGAGGATTTGTATCTATACCGGTATCACCTCAATTTACCATAATTTCTTCAGAGATATAAGCGGATTTTTGTAAAGACGGGTAGGGAGCCCCACTCCCCCCTTTAAGCCTTCATCCCAACTGGATAGTCCTAGTGATGTTAACAGGCCTGAGTTTTAAAAAAATGGGCTGGTCCCACCAAGGTTTGGTAAGAAGAAAGCTCCCCGAAAAAAAACAAATTCCAAAAAAAATTGCACTAATACTTGCCAGCTGCCACAACAGATAAACTTGAATTACTCAAGCCTATGCTTAGTTAAAAGAACTTAATCTCTCCCTAAGAGGAATATCCAAGTGAATTAAAAACAATTAGAATGAAACCAAAGTCTGAAAAATGGAAGAAGATGCACAATGCCACTTTTCCAAGGCTTCGATTTATTTTTTGAAGTGCCAAGTACCCAAATTCCTGTTGCATCTTTCTCTGCATTACCTAAATATCTTGTTTGTCCATTTTTGTTTTATACAAGGAGTGGCTATTCCTGCTAGCAAGGCCTGAAGCCAGAGCTGATCCTCTCAAGGGCTGGCAACAAGAATCAAGTCTAAATTTCTATATTTAGCATGTAATTGTAAAAAATTCCCTACAAAGTTGGGAAGTCTTGTTGCATGCACATGATGATTTTTAATGCACACGTACCATATATTGCGGGATAAGAGAGGAACCATATTTTGTTCTAAATATTCTTTCTAGACAATTAACCAAGGCATTTTCCAATCCAGGCACCACCGCTTTAGTCTGCAAGGCACTGCATTGAGACGGAAATAATATTAATGAGCCTACATGGAAAAGCTATTGCCCCTATCAGAAGAATAGATCAATAAGATAATTATATAGAAACATAAAATAGACTCCGGTTCATCTAACAGATCAAGTGTCTTTCATCACCACCATTTTGACAAGTAAAAGATGTACGGTTATAAACAATTCAATTTGGACACCTTAGGTCAGATTTGCTAAAACTACTTAAACAGGAAAGTCCCCACAATATTCAACCTATACAGAAACACACATACATACACACTCATCACCCTACAGCATATCCTAATCTTAATCACAAGTTCAACCCTTTATTCCAAATCACCTACATCCTATCGATGGCTGTAAGAATTTATGTATAACTAATTCAATTTTATTTTCCTATGCCCCCTCAGTCCCTCACCTTAGCTCCAAATTCATACCAAATATTGTAGTAATTAGTGAATAAACTTCGTCAAAGAAACTTTCAACAATCAGCTCAACAGTCAACACGCTATTCTTCTCACAAATCCAAAAGGAAAAAACAAAAGGGAGAACTTCAAAAATCCGACAGAACGAAATTCAAGCTGTTACAGGGCCAACATCAAATAAGAGTTATCCCTCCATAACTCCATCCAAAGTTAAGCTTATATGATCTTACGATACGAGCATCAATATTTACACCATCATTCTCTTAAATTATTAGCATTCAGCAAAACCAAATAAATGACAACTTACATAAAAAAATAAAGTACTTTTTCAAAACAAACCTAACAATGGTATATTTCATTACATTGTAAAACATAATAATATTCATAAACAAATTTATCATTCCCGAGTATAAGCTGTAATGGCTATATAACTTAAACTAAAAAAATCCAAAGAGCAAATACATAATTTTACCCTCTTCTGATTTTTAATTTTTTAAGGCATAATTGCTTGATTACCAAGAAATCTATACTTAGTATTTAAAAACACAAACCATAATTTTTCATATGACACGTGTCATCACAACTCACTCACTACCACATATGACACATGTCACCCCTTTTGATCTTTTTGTTTAAGTTTTAATACATTCTATAACTAGCAAATTCAATTAAGAAAATGAAGTGTTTCATTTCCATCATAATAAAATAAAGTTGAACCAATTAATATATATCACATAAACATATGAATTGAATTATATAAAAATTGTCTTTTCAACCAATAGACTTAAAATACTACCTCCGTTACATATTATTTGCAACGATTTGACATAAACTAGAGAGGAAAAATGTCTAATTGTTGCAAATGATATGTAATAGAGGTAGTATAACTTAAACCAATATGTCATTTCATATCCTACAATCTTCATGTATATATACGTATCTAAATTCCTTTATCTTTTTTCACAATTCTACCCTCATTCTTTTTTTCCTTTTAAGTTTTAGTAATAAAACAATTACTTCGTATTTCATATCAAAAGTTTCATCCAAATTTATCTTAATTAAGTAAATAAGCAAATTTTCACATCACTAATTATTAATTATACGTCAAACACGTGTTAAATTAAGAAAAGGAATTAAGAAAAGGAATTATAACCAAAAAATTAAGAATTAAAATAATGAAATTCAACCAAAAAATTAAGAATTAAAATAAAAAAATTATAACCAAAAAATTAAGAATTAAAATAAAAAAATTCACCCGAAAATCGATAAATTAAGAAAAGGAACAAGGAATTTAGTTATTAATTCTTACTTAATGATGAATGGAAGAGGAAAACGATCAAGAAATTCCTTCACTGAAGCTTCGTTGAGTATACCTGCATTCAAATTTCGAAATTTGTAATTAGACGCAAAAAATAAACAAAACAATTTAGGAGCAAAATTATAGAAAGCAGAAATTACCAGGATAAAAGGCGAAATCAGTTGCTGCTTCAAGAAGTTGGTTTGTTTCTGCTGCTGAAAGTTCCTTCATTGTTGCACAAGCTAGAGGAGAGCAAAAACTGGGGTTCGAAACAAAGTGTTAGAAAAAAAAAAACGTTGGATTGCGGTGGAAGAAAACGTTAAGGTTGGGGTGACACTTGGGAGTGACTTGACACGTGCTATAGGGAGATGCCTTTGGGCTTTGGCCTTCTTTGTATGGTTTGAGAGTTAGGGCCGTTTCTAATTTATTGAAGTAAATTGAGTTGAGTTGAACTGAACTGAAGTGAGCTGAATAGAGCCGAATCTTGTAGTCAGATCACGAGACATCAATACTTAGCATTAGCGATTGTAGTGGTTTAACGGATGATGGGCGGAATGGGTATAAAATGTGTACCTCCCATGGTGAATGGGGCGGGTATTGATGTTAGAGTAGACCCGCTCCACCTCGCCCTATACCTGGCCCATATAAATTTTTACCTACATTCCTATGTAGGTAGCACTGCCTGCGCCCCCTTTCTGTCATGATGATGTCATCGTGTTGTTTTCAGTTTCAAGTCATCATCTATAAAATGTTCATTTCCATGGTAGTAAATGTTCAATTTTGTATCCATACATGTTCAATTGTGTTAATACATAATATAACATCTAAATTAATTTATTTTTTGTATTTGTGATTCTAAAATGTGTTTTTAAATTACAATTTATTATTTGGTTAATTTACACACTATTTTGATTGAATATTATTGACTCAATCACAATAATAAAGTTAATAATAACTCAATCACAATAATGAAGTTATTCTAAATATTATTTATACGGCTATTTCACCAAATGCCACTAACAAATTTAAAAATTCACCAAATGTCATCGGACTTTTCATAATTCACCAAATGCCACTCAGCTTTTAAATAATTTACCAAGTGCCATTAATGACTAACGGTCGTTAACTCCGTTAGTCATTAGGGTCTAATCATGACACATGCCATGATATGATTAGTCTATTTATTTTAATTCATAAAATTAAAATAAAAAAATAAAAAATAAAATAAAAACAATATTTTCCTAGCCACCTTCCCACCACCGCCAAACCCTAGCCCCCTCCCCTTTTCTCGCCGGAAAACAGCCGGCCACCCCCTTAACCACCAAAAAAACGGTCGATCGGCCCTTAAGTACTCCACCTGACCCACCGCCGACTCCCAAAACCACCCACACAACCAGCCCCGACCCCAAATACCACCAACATAAGCTTTGATTTAAACACCCAGCGTTTTCCAACCACCACGCAAAACCACTCCTCCTATCCTCCACCCTTGAAACGATGAAATCGACCATAGAAATCGACCATTGTAGAATTCCATGGTTGATTTCGGTCGTTTGAGGGTGAAGGGTTTCCACAGTCGGGTTCTATTCTGAATTTCCATGGTCGGTTGTGGTGGCTATGTGATGCGTCGTGTTGGTGCGTGAGGTGGTTGCGGGGGTTGGGGTGGGCATCAGCGCAAGGTCGTCGGGTAAACAGCGTTTTGTGGGTCAGTGTGTGGGTGCTGGAGTCGAGTAGGCAGAGTTTTGGGCATAGCGTGAAATGGTTGCGGTGGTTTTTCGGGGGATTAAGAGGAGTCGACGGTTTTGATGGGGTCAAGGGGTTCCAGCGGGACGTCAGGGGTTCCGGCGGGTTCCGACGGAAGGTTAGAGGGTTCCTGCAGGAGGTCAAGGAGTTCCGGCGGTTGGCTTTGGGTCGTCGGTTGGCTTAGGCAGGTGTTACGGTGGTGGGGTTGGGTTGGGTTGGGTTAGGAATTAGAGTTATTTTAATTTTATTTTATTTATATTTTTTAAACCAATAATCGATTGTCATGTGTCATGATTAAGCCTCTGGTAGTCATTAATGGCACTCGGTAAATTATTTAAAAACTGAGTGGCATTTGGTGAATTCTGAAAAGTGCGATGGCATTTGGTGAATTTTTAAATTTGTCAGTGGCATTTGGTGAAATTTTCGTTATTTATAATTGTGTTTTTAAGTGTAAAAGGGAACATACTTGTCAATTGTACATACATAGTTTAAAATTAAATACATTTTATAATATAAAACTATCATTCTTGTTGCACCCTTAATCTAATGTTCTCACACATTTTCCTTGAAAATTTTGAGCTTAGCATAGTATTTGTGTCAGTTTTAGCTTCTTTAATTAATAATTCTATAAAATAAAATATCAAAAAATAAATCAGAACAAGTATGACATGCTATAAACAATTATAAACAACTCTCAATACAATAATGAACATTTATGGATGTAAATATGATCATAAATCACAATCTAAATGAACATTTATTTATTAATAAGTGAATGGCCATAAATCAGTATTCCCTCTAACATCACTAGAGCAAGATTGCATATGTATCAATATTTTATACAAAGGAACTAGAGCTCTACTAAATATCTATGATGAATGAGCAATATGTGATCGGTTTCTTTTTTAAAGATGGTAATAAACAAAATATAAATTATTACTAATAAATCTTGTGGTTTTAGAGGAGGGAAATGCAAAGGATTGAGAAGGGGAAAAAAATGAAATTTAAACCACAATTGATGATGAAACTTACTTTTGGTTTTAAGGAGAAGTACATAATTATTTTTCATTTTTTATAAAGAGCATACTCGTAAAATTTTTATTATTGAACATATAATAATTTTAAAATGAACGTATTTTTTTTAATGGTTGTAAATGAACATATAATTATTTATAATCGACCATTTAATGGCAAAGCATTATTATAGAAGAAAAAATGTATAAATGTATATTTTTATTCTCATTATTGAAAGTAATTGAGAGGAATGACAGATGTTTATGGAAAAAATATTGATTACAGCTGAAATTATCATATACATGTTCAATTGTTCATAACATGTGAAAATGATTGAACATTTATCATTATTATGAAAATGATCATGTCTCAATATGAAAATGAACATTTATCATTATGCAAATGAACATAAATAATTTTGAAAATGAATTACCCAATTTCTTCTTAAGATACCTGTTTGGTTATTCTTATGAAGATAAGTCACAAAGCGACATTTTAGGCACTACTTCCCCTAAAGATAATCAATCCTAATCTACCTACTTTATTCTATTCTTGGGATATCTTATTGAACATTTAGGTTTTTGTTTATGAACATTTTGCATTTTTAATATGAGCATTATATTTATACTACTAGCTAGTTGTCTATTTTGTAGGATGTGGGTTACCATAGTGTTTTGTGTTATTTTTAACATCTTTCGGTAAAAATATGAACATATAATAAAATTTAATACTACTTCCAGTTCATATTATTTGTACTTTAATTTGAAATTTATTATATCTCACAAATTATTTACCGAAGTTGCATGAAATACGAACATAAGGAAGTATATAAATGAACTTTTATGTAAATTAAAATGAACATTCATCAAAAAAATTTTACATCGTGAACTAATTTTAGATTTCTATAATTAATCCTAAGAAATTGATCAAGCTATATACTACTCGTAGTATCTTTGTGCACAATTTTTTTACTATTAATTTTAAACATAATTTAGTTTTATAATCAACATTTGGTTTCCACAAAATAAAAGTTCAATAATTTTCAACACGTTATTACTTAATACGTATTATCATTTGACATTAAAATAAATTAACAACAAATTATCTTAAACCGGACATTAAGTTATCTCAAAATGAGCATTAAGTTATCTCAAAATGAACTATAAGTTATCTCAAATTGAACATCAAATTTCATACGATTAAAAAGTAATTGACAGATTATGCAAAGGTGCTCATGAAGCTCATAAAGAAAAAGTGGTCATTAATCACTTTTTGTAATAAATATGAACATTATATCATCAACTAATGAACATAATGCCGCTTTTTCAATGTGAACACACATGATTTACTTGAACAATTATATATATACTAATTTGATAAAAAAAAAAAAAAAAATCAATCCAAAACAACCAGAAAGATATAATAGTATACCAAATAATTATATCACCAAAAAGAAAAACTTAGCAAATACAAACAAATAATCCTTTTACAAAATTACAAATAATTAAAGAGTACAAAAACAATAATATAATCAAAACTTCTATTGCAAATTCATTTTATTTTACTACAATTTTTACCATGAATAATTTTGCTACAGTTAAATATGAGATTGAGATGCTTCAAAAAAAGAAATTAAAACAATTAATTTGCTGAAATTGCCTCCCGTTAATACTAACTTTCTCGAAATAAAAAAATAATCCAACATGAAGTAGACTAGAAGAGAGAAAAGGGGAGGAGAGAGAAAATTTGCTTTGATTGTTTGATTTCGTCTACAATGTCCAGTTGTCCACTATTGTTGAAGTTTTAGAGTTTAGGATGAGAGAGAAAATTGGAGATGAAGAGTATAATTTTTTATTTTATTTTATTAATTTATACAGTATATATATATGTGGGGTTATCTAGAAGGGTCATTTTGGTAATATAGTGGGGGGTGTAGGCATGTTTGGCTAAAGGGGAGTGTAGCCATAAAGAATTATTCAGAATAACTTAGAATTTATGAAACTTGATACCCTTTAAGGCCCAATTCGCCCAAACAATAAGAGTTTCAATTTTTTAATCATAATTTGATATAATTGTCATTAATGTGATACAATAGAACATCATGACAGTGGGTTTGGGATGGTTTTAGAGCAAATATGGGGTGGGTATGGGGCGGGGATGGATCCTATCTTGTACACGGCGGGGAGGATATGGATGTGGATATTGTACCCGTTGTTATGGGGGTGGGGTGGGGATGGGTGTAATACCCCTCATGATTGCTTAAAGAAATTTACTACTCATGCCAGCAAAATGCATGCATCTTCTTTTTTATAATTTGCTTCCTATTTTGGAGCATATGTAAATACGAGTGTCACCTTCTTCTTCTGAATTGTTCATTTATTTGAAATCCAAACACATAAACACAAACCTAGATATAGCTACCTTTTGAGATCTAAACAGTTCTTGAGCAATTCCTACCCCGAGTTCGGATATACAAATTACATAGGTTGTTGTGTCAAAAACCTTGGGGGTGTGTCACTAGGATATATGTAATGGTAGTGGCACGACACAACTGAGGGGGATGAATCTTGATTAATATGCTACGGTAACTCTTATTGTCTTTGATTTCAACATGTATTTTTTCCAACAATTTAGAAGCAAAATATTTATTATTAGATCTACTTAGGGTCTGTTCTGATTTACTAAACTGAACTGATTGGAGCTGAACTGAACTGAAGTGAAATGAATATTGTATGATAGAAGGAAATTAGAAATTGAAGTGAAATGAACTGAACTGAACTGAACTGAACTGATTAGAGCTGAACTGAACTGAAATTAAGCTGAAGAGAAAAGGCCCTTAGATCTGTCTAAAGTTGAGTTCCTTGACTGTACAAATTATAAGAGATGGTCACAAAGAATGCTGATTACTTTTGAACAAATAGAAGTTGATTATGTTATGTTTAAGGATGCTCCTAAATCTATTGAACAAACCAAAACTATGATTGATATTCCTAGTACTCTTGTTGGTGGGGGTAAGAATCTGATACTTCCCAGAATATAACTATTATAATTGTCAATGAATATGAAATTAAGAAATATGATCGTGATAACAAATTCGTTAGGGGTCATCTTTTGAATCTTATAATGAAAAAACACATAAAGAAGTTAACTATGTTCCGTTTAGCTTTGCTACTAAACTTGTCTAGTCAGTGCTTTGACTATTTACAATCCAATCTACACATGGTTCCCTTTGCACAGATCGAGGAGCTAATGTAATAGAGGATACCTAGGGTGTAGGGAGAGATACATAGTCTAAAAATGACGTAGTATAGTATAAGAGGGGGAGTAGGGAGAAATACATAGTGTTGGATGTAGGTAAAAATTTGTATACTTTTAAACCTCCTTTAATTTGAGCAGCTATTCAAATACTTTACGTATAAGGCATTGGGCTATACGTAATAATTGGGCCTCCTTTGGCTTTTAAGCCTTTTTTTTTTTTTTTTTTAAGTCCTAAAAGGACACTAAATTTCATTAATGTAAGTCATACGGCATCTACAATTGACAATGAACAATAATGAAAACGAATTTAACAAAATCAAACAAGAATTAATCGGGGAAGGGCTAAGAATACAAATACATAAATATAACAATTCGGCATATTCTCGATTCGTTGTCTCATACAACTTTTTGAGTGGATTCGTCATCACTTCGCAAATTTGTGAGAAAGTAAATTCTTGTGTTGATTCCGTAACCCGAATCTGAGCCACAATCAATAGTAGCCCCACACAACCGGAGACCAAATTAAGCACAAATAAAACCTTGTATTTCGAAGGAGTACGAAAAACCTTGTCTTTCGAAAGAGATCGAAAAAACCTTGTCTTTCGAAGGAGATAAACCCTTTCTTTCGAGGGAGACATTATTGTAACCTAAAACAAATTAAAAAGCTTACAGGAAAATAAAGATTGGGGCTTTCCACCGGTGAAATCCGATGGAAGCCCCTTAAAATTAACAAAGGAGACTAGGTTTAGGAGAGAGAAGAGAGAAAAGGAGGCTAGGGTTTTTTACTGGTTATTATTTGGCTATTAAGCTTAAACACACAATCAAGACCTTATTTTTTTTTAACCATGGGCTTGTTTGGTAAATGGTTTTTCATTGGCTTTTTGATTGACTTTTGGCTTTTTCATTTGGTCAAACATCCAAAATTTGTGTTTGGTAAATGGTTGAGACAGCTGAAAACCTGGATTTTAAGCCAAAATGAAAAAGCTACTTGGAGTAGCTTTTATCTTTTAGCTACCTAAGTTACTAATAACATCCAACAACCAATTTTACCAAACATGTTTTTAGACTAATAAAAAGTCAAACAGCCAATAAAAAAGTCAATACAACTAACCAATCAAACCAGTCAATAGCCTTGTCAAACAAGGCTCGTATCATTAGAGGAGGCCTGCCTAAGCCAATACTCGAACAATGGAAAAGCCACATTGGAAATTGTGGGGTTAATAAATTTCACTTCAGATCCAACAATTAGAGTTATATATACTCCCTTGTTCCTAATTTTTTTACCCCATTCTTTAAATATGGGTCAAATTTTAAAATTTTGACCATAAAATACTCCTAATCTATAGTGATAGGGTAGTCATGTGAGACTTTGTTGGACTTATCTTATTGTATTCTTCCTCCGTTTCCTTTTAGTTGACACGTTTCTTTAGTCACGTTTACCAATGCACAACTTCAACCATTTATATCTTTATTTACCGATAAGTAAAAATTATGAAAAGTTGAAATTTTAAAAATATATATCATGACGAATCTAACAAGATCCCACGTAACTACATTTTTCATTACGTACAAAAATCAAAATACGGTCAAAGAAAAGTGTATGAATAGTGCTAAAATCAAAACGAGTCAACTAAAAAAAACAGAGGTAGTATATTTTTATTAATATTTAGTTTTAATAATTTTTCCATGTATGAAAATAGAAAAAACCATTTTGAGATGAGTCTTGAAGACCGCGATAAGTTAAATGGGACAAAATATTAGGGACAGACTGATGGAGGGAGCACATAGTAAAGTTTCGTGTATTTCTAAAAAAAAATTAATTTATGATGACTTGACCCAAATTAAAAATTAATGCATATTTTGGACCCGCTAAATGACTAAATACTACCTCCAATTTTATTATTTGCAACTTTGGGGTATTATTTGTGAGATATAAAATATTTTAAAGTTGTAATTAATAAAAATCGGAGGTAGTATTATTTTTGGTTTTGCCACTCCCAACTTAAGTGCCATATTTTTTTGAACTGACATATAAGACGATATTTATTTTGTTCAATGAAAAATTTTAGTGGAGCGAAGTTAGCCTATTAGATTAGATATAACATACAATCTAAGTAGAAGTGTTAATTCAAATCTGAATTTAATTTTTTTGGATCGATTTGAAATCAGATTAGTTTTTGACACCTCTAAATACAAATCCATACATCACAGCATTATCAATTGGATGGGGTTTTATATGACATTTTCTTGTCTAATTGATGCATGATGGAATGACTTTAGGGTGGTCCAAGTCGTCCAACACAAAACAATGATAATATCACTAGCTCATGAAAGATGCAACCTGATGAACTTACTATATAGACAAACAACAGCCAATGGCCCAAAAGTCTTGGATCATTATTGCACTTTGCACCTCAAACATAGTACAACCAAAACCCTCAAACCTAGCTTTTGGAATTTTGGTTCATTTGCTTTCTACTTTCTTGCATAATTATGTTGTACATTTCATAATACACAAACACACAAAAAGTTTCTGCGCAAAACAAAAAGAAAATCCAAAATTAGAGTTCTTGCAAGGAAATTGCTACATTTAATATATTAATCCGTATTTAAGTAATTCGCCTAAATGATACAATGCTACACAAACTAAAAACAAATTATTTTTGAAACTTAGTTGAATTGCACTATTATTATAAATGGTACTGCATTACTAATTCACTAAATGAAATCTGCTACAGTACTAACAATTTTTCCTTCATATACAACATATACTTCATAAGTTAAATTACTTATATAATTATTGTACTCATGTATATGTTCACTTTATATAAAAACAAAGAATTTTAAAGTTATGTGTATGTATTATATGGTGTTACTCATGTATATGTTCACTCTATCTAAAATTAAATAGTTTTAAAGTTATGCGTAATTGACTGAGAGTGTATGTACGTATATATTATATGGTGTTACTACATTAAAGTTATGTGTGATTGAGTGATTGTGTATATATTATATGGTGTTAGGACATGTTCTCTTCAGGTTATTTTCAGTTCAATTCTTAATTTCCTTCTCTTATAAAATATTCAGTTCAGTAAATAAGAACAGGCCCTTACTACACGTTGTTTTATCCATCACTCGAGAATGTTTATGTTATGAATTTCGTGCTCATAAATAAGGCTAATTTTATTATCTTCTAAATAACTTCCATTATACCATTTTAAGCAAGAAAAAGAGAGAACACTAGGAGTTTATTAGACCCTTCTCACGAAATACATTCACGATGCGACTTTCTCTTTTTGATCGATTATCACATGATTATTAGAAGTATTCGGCACCAAAGATGAATAGTACATGAAAAAATCTATTGTAAACATATTTTCGTGACTTTATGACAAATATAATCCATAAATATAATTGATCGAAGAGTCAAGATCTATAACAAGACTATAAATCCTAGACGAAAAACATAAATCAATATCTAATTTTAGGTAGATTAAAATGACATAAAGATACAACAAAGAATTCAAAAAATTAACCTTACAAATAATATATAGTACATGTAATTGGATGGAAATTTCCCAAAATAAATAGATGCAGAGAGACGTAGCTAGTATCGTTTAAAACTGAGATTGCAATGCTGAATTTCTCAGAGCACGCGGCTTATATTGTAACCTAATTTTAGCTAAGTCTTATTTATTTTTTTTTATTTTATTTTTTGGACCATCCTTTATTTCATGTACTATTAAGCTATCGTCATACTTAATCATTATAAACTTCAAACCACTAGCTTTTTGTCCCTATTTATATTTTTTTGATACGAATGGATTATTTGAGACAATTTTAGAAATTAACTTATAATGAGAATTTTAGGTTTCTTTCAATTTATTTACTTTTTTTGATATATATTAAAAGGGGACCAGCGTTTATAACAGTAGATGAAATAATAGTTGTGATGTTTGTTGAAAACCACATATTTTTGTTGGTTAAGTAATCATTGGGTTAATATTTTCATCATTGTATGGAATAGCTGTTTTGGTATGTGAGGGTTGGAATGTTGGAGGCTCTAGTTGAGATAATTTGATCATGTATAAGTGTGGTAATATGACAGTTAGGGATTAGGGGTTATAAAGAGCAGATCGAGTTAAACCTAATACGAGTATGAGTTTGGTTTAGCTTAGCTCGGTGTGTTACGATAACAATCCTAACTCAAACAATGTTCGAGCTTGTAGAGTTTGAAAATGTCATGTTTGACAAATGTTTGTTACAACTTAATTATGGCCGAGTTTGAGTTTAGCTTGAAATCAAACTCAAACCAACCTAACTCAATGCTATGTTCATTTAGTAACTCACTAACTTTCTGATCATCTAATTTTCATTAGTTATGAGACTTATAACTTAAACTTAAATTTTGAGGAAGCTAAGTACACCATTTTGATTAATCTTAAATTCGAGATACGTAGGGAATTGAATAAATTATTATATTGTACAGTGTAGTACAAGTACAACTTAGCTTTGTATGCATTGATAAATGTCATATCATTTCATGTTTTTTCCTTGAAATTCTCCGTAATATATTTTTGATTGTCGTTAAGCTAACTTAAAACGTAGTTCAACTCTTTTTGCTTTAAGGCATTTTGGGATCTCCAAAGGCCACGACTTAAAACGTCCAAGTGCCCAACATCACACACGATTCTCTCACTCATCCTTAGATAAAGATTTGATCTCAAGTCTAAATACTACACGGAAAGATCGAATAAAAAGTGAAAACGTCTACCACCACCACCACTAGCCACTAGGCTAGAATCACTCACTACACACTTAATAAGACATAAAAGAAGAGCATTTATTACTCACATCTCAAACTATAGTAGTACACCAAGGAGGAATTTGGTAGAGGTAAATGAAGGTTGCACAGCAGCACACAAGTGAAAGGCAAAAAGAAAGAGATAAAGAAAAGGTTGGATAAATAATAATAGTGTGATAGGTGAACCCTGGCCTTAATCCATCCCCAAAATTATGCTGACATTTTAAGAAATTATACAAACTAAGGGCCACCAATTGTATTTGAAAAGAGAGATAAATTACATGTTGCATTTATTATACATGCTTTCACCTCCCTCAACTTATACATCTTACTGAGAGAATGGAGACAGACCGACCTTTGTCTGTCTTCAAGTTCAATAGTCCTTTCAACACTTTAATTAAGATAGCTCTTGTGCAACCATTTCGCTTACTGCGCCATTGTAGTTGTCAAGGCTCCAAGTGAACTTTTACTCCCTCTATTCCAAAATATAGTTAATTTGTATTATGTATTGTATTAATTAGTTCACTTTTCTTTTGTTTAGGCTTTTGAACATAGTTCGTTCTACCATGTCATGTTATGCAATGTTAAACGGTCATTTGTTGCAGAATAATTTTCCTTATCTATCATTTTGAATTTGTTACACTTTATGAAGCGAATATCACTTTAATAAAATCTAACTATGGATTAGTCACTTGGTAATTGGTAATTGGTACTATTAGTCACTTTTTTCTCAAGTACCCTACTAACTTTGATTTCAATTTCAATTAAATCTTCCAATTGATAATAATACAATGGAAATCCTGTACCCCTTCAACTCATATTATAGCACTTGTTAAGAATGCATACACTCTTTCTTTTCTTTTTTTTTTGACAACCAAAATGCATACACTGATACACCTAGTTTTGAATGTATTATTTCAACTCCTAATTCTTGTTGTACATAAATTTATTATCCGCCAATTACTTTTGTTTGTGTTGATTATATTCTACCCCCGAAATTACCCTTTAATCTATTTCATCTAATTAAAACATGCAATATCAATTAATTACAGAAATCGAAGTACTAAAATAAAATTTCAACACCACACGATGAATTAACCCATATAATGAAGACTTAAAAAAATATTAATAATAATCTATCAACACCATGCACAAACTACTTAATTAATACAACAATCTAACAACACATAAATTTAATAATATAGTACAAAACAAAGATTCCACAAAGTACATAACACAATCATACAACAACAATCACTAGCTAGAAACAAAGTTTTTTTTTTTAACCCTAATTAAAAAAGAAATACACAAATAAACTTACAACAACAATAAATAAAAATAAAAACAAGTAGTAGAAACTAACTCATAGTACCAAACAACCTAGATAACATACCATAGTACCATACCATAACCCTACTCACATCAAACTCTGATTAACACACACATAGAATAGCCTACCTAAAGCTAAAGCTAAAGGCCCCCAAAAGTCAAACCCACTCAGACAAGCAATGCAAGAACACCATGCAGACTGATTAGCAAGCCTTGTCATTATCAGTAACTCCACATGCAGTCTAGCTCACTCCCACCACCACCACCACCACCACCTATTCCCACCCTTCCACCACCAATGTAATGATCAAACCTGACCCCGCCACCGCCATTGCCACCACCCCATGTTGCATTAGTACCTCCCATCATCACATCTAATTCACACCCGCCTTGGACTGGTGTTCCCCCACCGACCCAAGGGAGGTGGAGGTTGTCCTGGAGGGACCTTAGGCTAGGGAAAACCGGTAACCCTACCCCGGATAAGGTAAATGAGTTACTACTACTACTAGTAATACTCCTAGGAGGTGGAGTGCTCATCATTGGTGGTGGGGGTGCAAATGTGAGCTCAAAAGGGTTAAAGTTGCTAATAATATTATTAGTACTACTAGTGTTGTTTATATTTATGTTGTTGTTGTTGTTGTTGGAGAAACAGGACACGTGCTCTTTCTTGATTGGATTGTTGGTGGTATTGTTGGATTCGCTCCCATCGTCGTAGGAGCAAGCCTCATTCAAGGCTCCGCCGTAAGGGGAGGAGTCCAGGAGTGGTGGAAGCTGCTGAGAGATTGAGATTGAAGCTGAGGAAGGTGAGCTGCATGCATCATTGTTACTACTATTGTAATTGTAGAGGCTGCTCATGATTCCACTGCATCGAGTTTTCTTTCCGCCTCCGGTGTTGGTGGTGCCGGTGCTTGTTGTTCCGATTCCGTTACCGATCTTTTGAAACACCCTTGAGATCACCCACTCATCCTATTAACAAAATTTCATACAATTCAAGTATTAACAAATGTGCCCTAGTACAAAATTAGTGACAATTATCATGTTCAAAAAAAATTAGTGACTTATCAAGACTAATACTCGTATCAAAAAAACGTTAACCACATGATACAAGATTACAAGTATACAAATATGATCTAATTTAAAGACAAAAATAAGTTGTTAAGATTATCTCATGATTTAACTCAAAAAAAAAAAAAATCCATTAATTATTTACATTTATGTACTTGATTTTCACTACTTTAATTTAGTACCATAAAATATAGTCTCAAAATCTTTTGATTTAACTAAGTCATCATAACATTGTGAAAACTACAAGGTAACAAAATATGAATATAATTTCACAAGTCATTCATGATCTTCCTGAAATAAAAGATATCATATCAAATGTCAATAATTACTACCTGATGAGAATACTCAAGTAGTGTTTTGCTTATTTCACTGAAAATGATTGTACCATGAAAAATCCTTTCAACTTCTCTCATTTTTCTCATCAATTTATTCACACAATGCAATCATAGTAGTACTTGCTAAACGCATGCAAAACAACACATCACAATTTTTTTTTTAACAAAAAAAACAATTTAACCATATTAACTAATTCTAACACACACTTCATATGTAAAATATCAACACCTACACCACGAGTAACGAAATTTAAAACTAGTAACGTGACAACTAAATACGTACCTTAGAGGTGCGAGAAAGGTAGTGGTAAGAAAATTTGCCTTCGAGGCGGTACTCATGCATAACCCAGTTACTTTTCTCACCCTTAGGAGCTCTTCCCCGGTAAAACACCAAAGTCTTCTTCATTCCAACCAATGCACTTGTTTTGGAACTGTAAATTTCCCGGTCTTTCCCGGTTGCCTTCCAGTAACCAGCTTCTGTTGCCCGGTTAGTCCGTAACCCCGTTGGATATTTCCTGTCTCTTAAGCTGAAGAAGTACCACTCCTTCTCCCCCATCTTCGCCTTCTCTACACTCATCACATAATATATAGTTTAACTTTAACATTTACTTGTATAATTCTTTGGAATATTAAAATTCATGTTAATATAATGTTAGCAAAAATAGTACACTACGAGTAGTAAATTTTTTCATTAAGTTTTATGTACACTAGATGAGAAACTTGTACATTATATATGATCATGAAATTTTATTAAAACTACAAAAAAGAAAAAAGTCAAAACATACATCAACGATGATGAAGCTAAGCAAGGTAGAAAAGTTAGTACTTGGTAATACTATAATAAAAGAAATTACCCGGACTCAACCATTACGTGTTACAAGTTTAAATTACACTATCAACGAGACAACAAATTCCGAACAAATAAAACACAAAATAAGAAAAGAAAGAGAAATACCAGGAAGTTCCCAAGGCTCACACTTGTTAAGATCAACTTCAGCAATAGCTCTACCACTAAAATTACCATCAAGAACTTTCTTAAGCAGATAATAAGAAATAAGTTCTTCATCAGTTGGATGAAACCTAAACCCAGGTGGTAAATTCGACTCACTGTTATCAAAATGAAGAAAAAAAGGTTGGTCCATTTTCAAACAACCCACAAAACCAAAAATAAAAATAACCCAAAGTTTTTATGAGAAATTTTTGAAGCAAGAATTGTGAGAATTTGAAGGGGTGTTAAAAAGGAAGAGTTGTGGTATGGTAGGGGCCCGAAACCCAATATACTGTGGTTTTTTCTGTTCTGTCCTGTCCTGTTTTTTTCTTTTTTTTTTTTATTTTAATTTCTCTAATATTTTTATTTTAGAGTATTTATTTATTTATTTTGTTATTATTGTGATTTTTTTTTTATTTAAAAATTTTGTGTGCACATTTATGATTTCCGTTGGCTTTAGGTAATGATGTATGACATGAAGAGAGAGAAAGGGAGTATGCGTGCGTGTGTTAGGAAATTTGCAGAGGGTATTCCTATCTGTCAGTGAAGAAAAATATGAGCTTTTTTTTATTTTATTTTATTTTTTTGTATTTTTGTTAAATTTATTTTATTTTCTTGAATTTATTTATTTAATTTCTTAATTTTTTAAGTTTTGGGGATGAGGGGAAAATGAGAGAAAGAAAGGGAGGAGATTTTAGCAAAAATCGATAAAGCTGAAACAATATCTCAAAAATGTCAGCATAGTACACTAGGATTTTTTTAATTTTTATTAATTATAAAATTTTAAAATATATATTTAAAAAATAAAGAAAATAAAAATTGAACGATTTCCCTTAATATTATTGAAATAGAAATTAATTCTCATTATGCTTCGTTTTAAAAATAAATTCTCAAAGTAGTGTCCACGTAGGATTGGTTTTTGGTTCAGCTTAAAACCGCTAACGGTATTAGCGGTTTTGCAATTTTGGTAAAATAAAGTCAAAGAAACCTGTTTTTATTGAAAGGCGGTCTCTTTGAAGTTATAAGTGTAATTGTCGGCACTCTCTTTTTTTTGTTGTGGGCTAAGAATTAACAAGGACGCAAAGAGACCTGTCGCTGACAATAAAGTCAAATATTTCTTTACACAAATATTATAGGAAATCGTTCAATAAAAATTTGGTAAGAAGTGAAATCTTTTAGATGGGAGCAGAGGAAGGCAGGGCTAGTGTGTAAGGGGGGTAAGGGGTAGTCTGAGGTAATGTAAGGTAACTTTAAATTATTAGATAGGTGAGGTAAACTTAAGGTAAAATATTTGTCTTTTGAGTGTATAAATTTGATGAGCTTGGGATTTTCAATTAATTTTTTTTACTACTCCAATATTTTATCAGTAGTTTGCATTTGCATTGGAACTTTTGGAAATTTATTTTTGTCCCTTATATTGTTTATTTATGTCTAGAGTTATTTAAAAGCCGGTTCGAAATGAAAAAGAAATATTTGTGATCATACTATAAATAGCTAATATACCCTTATTTTTTAACTTTTACTTTTTATTTTTATGTACAATCATATGGACAACTTTGTATTTCTACCTTTCTCTCTCATTTTTTTTCACTTTCAAATATTTTGTGTCAAACGCTTACGATGCAATAATAAAATAATGAAGGAAGTATTAAACTTAAATCAAACTATATTCACATCTTAAATTTCTTACGTAGGGCCTGTTCATTTTAGTTTAGCTCCAATCAGTTCAGTTTAGCTTCAATCAATTCAGTTCAATTCAGCTTTTAACTTCCTTCTCTCATAAAATTTTTAGTTCTGTTATGCTCAGTTTAAAAATGTGAACCGACCCGTAGTATGCAGTACATGTTTGAACTATGAACCATATTATTCGCGGCTTAATATGTGAGAATAATCTTGCTTTATAAATGAAAATTGATGGAACAAAAAGAAAATATTTACTATATATAAATCTAATTATTCCAAATAATCTTTAATTTTTACTTTTAATTGTTTTAAATTAATTTATTTTACTATTACTTTTTTTTTTGGTTTATAAGAGCCACGAAGGCGGGGATGAGAATCGATCCCAAGAATCGGGACTTCGGGAGAAAAGCTCTAAGCCCTCTTATCACTTGAACTATACCCCACCTTTTATCACTTGAACTATACCCCACTCTCGTTTTACTATTGAAATAAAACTCCAATTGTTCACGACTTCACGTGCATATAAGTATGTGACACTCTCAAGTCTCAACTCTTAAAGTCTCCACCATTCATGTTAACAACTAATTATAATCACATAGTTTGATATCTATTTTATTTTTTTTCATCTCTATCGACCAATAATTTAATATTTCATACATATAGATCTACCTAATATTCCCTTGCTACATTATATTGTGCAAATATATGAAGTTATTTGTTTGAAAAAAAACGTAGAATTTTATACATATAACAATTCTTAAAAGTTTATGAAATTGTTTAAAGCACCGTGATTTTGTCAAAAAAAAATTTATGAGAAGTTTAGTTTTCCATGATCCATCAAACATTAAAAAATAAAATAAAATACTTTTATATGTTACAATACTTGTTACATATAAAAAGTGGTATTTAATTGATTTTTAATTATTCTTCACGTTTTTTGAAGCTCGGTAACTTGTATTATGTTCAATTTTCTTTTAAAAAAAGTTTAATACTCTGGGTGCGTTATAGTCACCTGATTTTCACTAATCTGAACTTATTTGAACTTAACTTATCTGAACTTATTAAAACTTATTTTAGTTGTAATTTGAACTTGCACAACCTTTATCAGAACTTATTTTTCCTGAACTTAACTTATATTAACTTATTTGAATTTTATTTTGACAATTACCACCTTCTGTTATGTCCATTTTAGCAATTACCACCTTCTATTTTTTTTATTTAAATTACCACCTTCTATTTTTCAAAAAATCAAAAGTTACCACCTTCTTGCCTCCCCAACTACCACATGACGTCATTTTGGGCTCATTCTTTCCCTTTCCTCCCTATTTCCCTCACATTTCTCATTCCTAACTCGATTCTCATCCCCCCTTTCACTTTTTTTCCCCCAAACAATCAAAATCACTTCAATTCACTCCTCCAAATCAAAATTGACTAACAATTATTGGTGGTTTGGGGGAAAAAAAGTGAAAGGGGAGATGAGAATCCACATAGGAATGAGAAATGTGAGGGAAATAAGGAGGGAAGGGAAAGAATAGGCCCAAAATGACGTCATGTGGTAGTTTGGGGGCAAGAATGTAATAACTTTTGATGTTTTTGAAAATAGAAGGTAGTAAAATAGATTATAAACTTGAAATAAGTGAAAATAAGGTTAACAGACCCTTCGTAATATATGTATATGAGATGAAATGAGTAATTATTTAGAAAATAGACCTTTAAATAGGCGAGCATATTGGCTATATATGTCATGTGAAAAAGGCTTTCGTGCTATAGGCCCTTTGGCTCTAATAATGCTCGAAGTTCAAAATATTCTTAAGTGAGATGAAGTATAAAATCCAGCTAAACGGCTAAACCAATTTGTTTGATATGTATAAGTCAACGGTTTATAAAATTTGATAAATAGGTTAAATTTATGAAATTTAGATTAGTCAACTGTGTCGGTTGATCTTCCTATTGATGGTTAGCCTCAATGTCATCTCGTTGATAGCAAATCAAGTTTCTTTCACTCACATCCATCATCCTTCGATCTTAGAATTAAAGTGTACTCTTGCTTTGTTTTCAACATTTTAATAGCAACATAATTATAATGTTGGATTTTTGTAAAATTTGAATGTAATAATAAAACTTTAAACATACCTATTAACCCTTAAAAAAATTAAAAAATTGGACGTTATTTTGTACTTTATGTAGTCTTGTAAAGGACAAATTACTCCATGTGAGTTTCTGAGACATTTAATTAATCGTTATTTTCAATTTAATTATTTAACTAAACTATTTACTTAAAAACTTAATTCACATTTAACATATAATTAATCCGTTATTTCCAATTTAATCTCTTCGACTAATACGTAGCGCTCTTTTTACAATTATTCTCATTTGGTCACTTTCAAAAACTTATTTAAAAATAATTAACTTATTTCAAATTAAAATGTAATTCAAATCATGACTACGTGAAATAACCAAACCAATTTACTCTGATTCGTATCACTTTTTTTAGTGGATCCAACCCAAAATTGATCCCACTAGTTAGGCCAAACTGAATCCGGGACCAGATTCATAATGAACTAACAATAAACTATAGTTTAAACTCTGGAGTATTGATTTGTTGCATGCATGAAGTATATGATGATGATAAAGTGATTAATTAGTATCTATACAAATACAGCTTTTAGCTAGAGTAGGAAGCTAAGGTAAATCTAATACTGTAATATGCTGTTATTTTCATAAAAGTTACCTGTAAACACTGCTAAACCTCTCAGCTGCTGCTATTCTGCAAATAATAATCTCTCTCTCCCCCTTTTAACTCTGCTAATTCTATTTCTGCTTCATCTTTACCTTTATTTGTTGTTTTCTTCTGATTATATAATCTGTTTTGGGCTTTGCTATTCATTTTATTTCTATTTTGTATCCACTCTTTTGTCCTTTACCTCTTATCACATTCTACTTCATATTTGTATTAATTTTATTTATTGTGCACGTTATTTATTATTACTGGTATAAATTAACATTAAATGCATCATTATGTTTAAATAAATTAAGATCGATCAGATGATATGAATTGTGAAGAATATTATAATTTGATCTGTCTTTACTTGTATTATGCAATGCTTATCTACTGTGTTGTGTGGTGAGAATATGCATAGCGTCAATGTTGTGATCGGATTGCACCAAAGTTTGCGCAGCACAAAAGTTGCACCATGCAAGAAAGGCTTTGGTAAAAGTGAAGAATTGCCTTTATTTGGTGCCTATTCCGATTTACTAAAAACAATCGAACTGAATTGAATAGAGGTGCAATGAATTGATTATGAGAGAGGAAAATTAGAAACTGAAAGTTAAACTGAACTTAAATTAAGTTGAACTAAACATACTCTTGGTTTAATAAAATGAATTTTCTCAAACTAACACTTTTTTAAAAAAAGAAAACAAAAGAAAACATTTTAACACGTCACGTTTAGTCATTTACCGATAGTATCTTTAACTTTATACTCCGTATGTATTTAAATTATAGAATGAAAACAATTCTAACAACATATTAATTGATGAATATTGCAAAAAAAAAAAAAAAAAAAAAAAAAAACTTGAAACGTTAATAAGAAAATCGATCAACAATTCGAGTTTGACTTTTCTAAAATCAAAATTAAATTAAAAACGCAAATGAAATGAATAGCATAAATGCATAATATAAAATGTTAAAAACTTGAAAATTTTACAGTAGTCATTTGAAATATGACTACCATAATGTTTTCATGATTACATAGTTACAATTGATATATTTTTTCCAAATAATTAATTATATTACTTTACTTAAAGTATAAAATAGTATTTTCAACATTTTTTTTTATTTATTAATTTTTTAGTTTCAATTATGTAATTTTTATTCTTATTTTATAGTTTCTCGAAAAAAATTTATTTTATATTAGATTGAAAATTTCAAAAAATATATTTGCATTATAGATATAATAAGAAGACTAATTGTGACAATTTTATAAGGAGAAAAAATAAACCAATCATATTATATATTACTAAAATAATGTGGTAGTCATTTTTCAAACGACTACCGTAAAATGTTAAAAACTCTAAAGTCCTAACATCTCCTTAAAAATAATGAAGATGGCACTAGTTTAGTTTAGGTGATATTTGAGTTGAGGCAGATATTTCTGGCAACAACTAAGCAAAGATGTAGTCGTACATGGCATTATCAAGTGAATTGTTTTACAGGAGACGTAACACTCGTGCTATCAATATCAATATCCGTAAGACCAACAGTATATATGCTGTGCATATCTCATCAAATTTTACCTTTTTTTCAACTCTATTATTCATAATTTCATATACTAGTGGTAATTATTATATGGTCCTCTCATCTCAAACTTCATTATCAATGATAAGGCGATGTTGATTGAACCAACTGTTGTAGCTACTTGTACCATAATTGTTATTATCTGGTGATCAGAGTATCAACATTTCATTATTATCCTTTATAATTCATCATTAGACCTAAGAGCCTGATCTGACTTACTGAATTGAACTGAATTGTTTATGGGAGAAGTAAATTAGGAACTAAACTGAACTGATCTGAATTGAAATTAATTAGTTGAAGAGAACAAGAACTAAGTGTATGTATTATCCGTATATGTTCATACGTTAAATTAGGCATAAGTTGTGACACTGAGAATTATACTTTCATTCGTGTTCTTTTTAATGGCATTGTATTGTTTTTATACTCGTAATTGCTAAGTACTTTGTATATGCAAGTATTGATCTATTTGGCTACTTATTTTCTCTATTATTAGGCCTCATTCACTTCACCTTATTTATGCTAAACATAAATTATTTTACGGAGCTGAAATTATTTTTGCTGAACCGAGTGCCTGTTCACTCCAGCTTAATTTCAGTTCAGTTCAGCTCCTAAATTCCTTCTATCATAAAATATGCATTTCAGTTTAGTTCAGCTCCAATCAATTTAGTTCAGCTCCAATCAGTTTAGTTCAGCTCATAATTTCCTTATCTCATAAAATATTCATTTCCTTCCCTCATTTCATTTCATTCTATATGTTTCATCTCCTAATATATTCATGAATACCCCACGATTAGTACTGTCAAAAACCGAACCGAACCGGGGAAACCGAACCGATTCAAACCGATCCGAATGAGAACCGAACCGTTTAGAAACCGCTTTTTTTAAACCGAAAACCGACCCGAACCGCATTTTAGTGAACCCGAAACCGAACCGATTCGAGTAACGTTAAACCGTTTAAGAACCGAACCAAAATCTAAACCGAACTGAAAGGAAACCGAACCGAAAATGAACCGAACCGTTTCTAACCCGAAACCGTTTGAACTGCCATAAAAACCGTTATAAACCGAACCGTTTATAAACCGAACCGTTTATAAACCGAACTGATTATAAACCGAACTGTTTATAAACCGAACCGTTTATAAACCGAACTGATTATTAACCGAACCGTTTATAAACCGAACCGCTTATAAACCAAAATGTTTATGAACCGAATCGCTTATAAATCAAACCATTTACAAACCACTTACTACTAGGAGTGGTTATTGGGCGGGTCAATGCGGGTCATTAGCGGGGCGAGTACGTTGCGAGTAAAGGTCAAGTCAGGGTCAAGATAAAAGTGAAACGGGCTATTAACTTCTACTTTCTTTTATCAGTTCCTGTGTTGCCAGTGAGAATGCTCTTAATATTTGTCAAGCAAATCGTTACTACTTTTTTTTAGTTTGATGACTCTCATTACAGTAGAATTATATAACTACAACAAAAATAATAACCAATAATTCAAGACAAATAAGGAACAAAATATCAATAATGTAATGTGATTAAAACTATTAATATTTGTTCTATGAGATTAAAACATTTTAGCAAAAGCCTGAACCACAATTCCATATCTTAACTAGATGCAAAACTTTCATCTATCACTTCTTTACCAATGTCAAGGACGTCTTCTTCAATATCACAATCATAACCACGTAACCAATTTTGTGTTGTAACCAACGCCTCAACATTCTTAGGCAAAAGCGCACTCCTATACTTGTTTAAAATACGACCACCCATGCTAAAAGAAGACTCAGAGGCTACCGATGTAATAGGAATGGCCAAAACATCCCTAGCCATAACAGCTAATATGGGGTACACACTAATTTGAGATTCCCAATACTTGAGAACATCATATTTCTGCCCTTCATAAATTGGTTGCCGAGGAGTACACAAATAAGAATCAATCTCCATCGATGGCCGATTTGATGGGCCATCCTCATCATCATCATCATCAACATACTAGAAAAGTTCAAACAAAATGCTTTATTAAATAATAAAAATTAAAACATACAATTATTAATTTTGTAAACCACAATAAACAGAAATTGATTACCTTGAATATGTCATCATCCAAGTGACTATTTGATTTATCGATAACAGCTGGGATGGAGGGTGGAACAATTGTACTTGATGTAACACCGAAAGACATAGAATAATAAAAGTTGTACAACTCCAAAAGAGCATCTTTAATTACCTTCGCCTTTTCAACACATGCCTCATCAACATAAAGCACTTTTAACATCTTCGTCACTCGAACAAGCTTATAGCGTGGATCAAGAACAATAGCAATTGAAAGGATCAAACTATATTCATCCCAATAGCCCTCAAACTTTTCAAGCATAACTTTTGCCATGGGTGCAAGTTTAGGGTCTATATGCGCTTTACTTATTGTGTGCTCAATTTTTAAAACACTAGCGAAATACAAATTTGCAGTAGGATATTCTGAACCAGAAAATAACACAGTGATTTCATAAAATGGCTTTAAGAAATTACATATTTTAGTAAGGGTATCCCATTCATCATCCGAAAGTTTGAATTCATAACCCATAAACCTATCGATAACCAATTTCAAGGCTTCCTTTGCTTCTAAAGCTTTTCGGAGCATCGTATAGGTGGCATTCCAACGAGTCACAACATCAAGACGTAACTTTCCATTAAACACACAGTTAACCTCATGAAGAGCATGCTCAAATTGAGTGAGTCTAGAGTCTGAAGAATCAATATATTTACAAACCTCACGCAATTTTTGAACACTACTATCAACTTCTTTTAAACCTCTTTGAACAATAATGTTCAAGACATGAGCTGAACATCGAATATGAAAAAATTTACCATTACAAGGAAGAGGAGAAGTCAACATTAAATCTTTCTTCAAAAGGTTAACCATAACATCCATGGATCGAGCATTATCAACAGTCATTGCAAAAGCTTTACCCTGAAGGTTCCACTCCCCAATAAGTTTTAACACAAATTTTTCTACCTCAACACCAGTATGAGGAGGACCACAATAACGAAAATTCAGAATTTTAGACCTAAGACACCAATCTTTATCAACATAATGTGCCGTTAAAGTGAGATAACCTCGATTAGTGCATGCTGTCCACAAGTCACAAGTGAAGCTAACTCTACCTTCAATTCCAGATAAAGATTGCAACAACAAAGACTTAAACTTATCATGCTCAGCAATACAATATTTCAAAATAGTGTTTCTACACACATGGTTCACGTTGGGATTCAGATTCGTAAAAACTTCCCTAAGGCCATGATGCTCCACAATACTTAAAGGATAAGAATGCAAAATTATAGCTCTAGCAAGCAATTGTAAATGACGAGTTTGATTAAACGGGAGCTCAACACCAATTTCATGATTTCCTGGATGGTGTGGATTTTTACCCATGCATGTCTTAGTATGAGCTTTACAAGTTGAAGTACCAGCCTTACCTGGTGTTTTATATTCATTACCGCAAACATTGCATCGAGCATATTTTATCGGCGCAAGACCAACCATCTTATCAAAAAAGGTGTAATACCTCCAAACATCTGATGTTCGTCCACGCTTACTACCACTAGTGGTATGTTGAGTAGAATCTTGATTCTGAATAGTAGAATCCTCATCAAAACCGATAAACTCTTGCTCCATTGCTGAAAAAACAGAAACACAACAGCCTAAATCCAAATATGCCCCAAGAAGACAAAGTACAACTGTTAAGTTAGCCAATAAGGCACTATTACTAAAATCAATTGGCAAGCAAATTACTTTCACATATACTGTAACTTAAAATAACTCTATTAATTAACCATTAATATTTAATACCATGCACCCAAAACTAAACCAGCTAATCTGAACCAAATTAGTGTTGACTATTTCACACTAAAATTTCCAACCAATCATACTATTTAGTAGTGATACACTACCAGATTTATAAATTACTAAAATTAGTAGTAGTTGCTTTATCTAATTTACTTCAATAAGTCAAAACAATGGATTAAAATGACAAGATTCTCTTTCTATTGGAAACAAACCAACTTGCATTAAACTATAATTAGCACACAAAAATTCTTTAGTGTTTATACCTGATCATAACATTAGAATGATATTTTAAACTGAAATAGTGTAATGATTTATTGGGTTCCCTACCATACAAAAATTCTAATGCTTTTATAACCACAAGATTTGTCTCCCACTGTCCCTTAGATATTCATAATAGAGGGTGATTAGTATATGCCATCCTGGTCTATAGTTCAGGAATTATATGAACAACAAAAAACAAAAACAAAACAATTAAGTGAAAATTACCTGGAGCTGTGACGGCTTGAAGGAGAAGAAGAATTGAAGATGGAGAACTGGAGATCGAACAAAAAAAACGACAATAGAGAACTCGAGATCGAAAATAAACCGAAATAAAAAAAAAAAATTAACTGAAAAATTACCTTGAGCTGTGACGGCTTGAAGGAGAAGAAGAATTGAAGATGGAGAACTGGAAATCGAAAAAAAACTAATTACATTTGGAGAAATTGAGATCGAACAAAAAACCGAAATAAAAACAAAAAAAAATTAAGTGAAAATTACCTGGAGCTGTGACGGCTTGAAGGAGAAGAAGAATTGAAGATGGAGAACTGGAGATCGAACAAAAAAAACGACAATGGAGAACTCGAGATCGAAAAAAAAAACCGAAATAAAAAAAAAAATTAACTGAAAATTACCTTGAGCTGTGACGGCTTGAAGGAGAGGAAGAATTGAAGATGGAGAACTGGAGAACTTCAGAGTGAGTAAGGATTCAGCGCTTGAGGATGAAGAAGAAGAACCGAAGAATCAGTGTTTGATGTGGAGCAAAACGGCGAATTGAAGATGATGAATGAAGAGGAGATGACCTAACCAGGCTAATTCAATTCACGTTTCACCACTGTTTTTTTTTTTTTTTTTTTCCTCTTTTGCAATATATTATTTAATTATTTAACAACCAAAATATCTAAATTCTAAATTTAAAATTTGTTTTTCCTTTTAGTTTTGGAGGGAAATTTCCCACCTTTCATATTTTGATGAAATTGTCAACCAAAAAAATGAAATCAATTTTCCACTTTGTAAAAATCAAAATTTTTAATTTTATTTTAATAACATTAAACGAAATTTTATACAATTAATTAATTACATGGCTTCAAAAAAAAACTAATTACATTTCTCGAATCCCGATAAAACGAAATATGCCTTCATAATATCAGCTTTTATAATTTTTTTTAACACACACATTAAAATATTAAGTTCTTTAAATTATAAAATGTGAATCGGTTAGCGTGTAAATGTCTAGCGTTGCGATTAATAAAAAATCGAACACTGTTTAATAATATAATGACGTCATATATCTTAGAGAGTAAGAAGTACTACGGATTAGTTATATGGTTATTTTATATCAGTTTAGTTGTACCTATAAGCAAATACACTTGTAATCGTGTAAACTTATAAATTGTATAATTGACTAGTAGATTAGTACATAAATACAAATTACTTATTTAGATATGAGTTATGACTACATGAGTGATTGACTAATATGACTATATCAGCAATTGTCAATTTAGCATAGTTGCATAACAGATTAGCAGTGTACTAGACTATCCTACTAGGTAATATACTAATACCATTTCAGTATTTGATCTATTAGACTCAAGTTAAACGCTACTCTTTCTTATTAACTTGTTAGTCTAATTAAGTAATTACTAATTACTAATTAGTAATTAGTGACATAAGCCTTAGGGGTAAACCAATAAAGGATATAGAAAAATATAATAATCTTATGATTCTCATCCCTTTATACTAATAATATTTAACTATGAGAATATGAGATGGTTATATGTTATTTATATGTTAATATGTATAATCGGTTGAAAGAGTCAATATTACCTTCTTCTTCATTAATGTGTTATTTGATTATACAAATCAAACTACTTTGTAATATATAACTTTATGCAAATATATAATGATAAACAAGTCTTAATTATCAGTCTTGTTGACTAATTAAGTATCGAATACCAAATTGAAAATTTCGATGTCACAATTACTCATCAAATCATGATTATGACATTATTAATTAACTAAATGATCAAATAAGAAGCAGATAATAATCTGATAGTAAAACAATAATACATTAATGCACTAAACTTTTATAATCTACTTCCTAATAAACTAGTAAGATCAGTATGGCTAAACTAAATACATAACATGATATGTATTTATAAAATTAATGAGAATTTGCATATAATATGATGCCTCAATATGAAGTGATGAAGTCTCGACTTGATATAAAACTTGTTAACTAGCAAAAAGTTAGAAAGTAGTATAAAATTTCAAACCAAAACTGTTTGATTGCCCAAATCCAAACGACTCGATAAAAAACCGGTTTTTTGAATCAAAACCAGACTCGAACTGTAATTTAGTAAAGCTGAAATAAAACCTATCCAAGTAATGTTAAATCGTAGAAGAACCGAACCCGTTAACGAACCGAACCAGTTATAAACCGAACTAAAATGAAACTGAACCAAAAAAGAACCGAATCGTTTCTAAACCGAAACTGTTTGAACCGGGATAAAAACCGTTTACACCGAACCGTTAACAAACCGCAACCTGTCTGCACCGAACCGTTTACTACCCGGACTGTTTACAACCCGGACTGTTTACAACCCGAACCGAATTTAAACCGGGATAAAAACCGTTTACACCGAACCGTTATCAAACCGCAACCCGTCTGCACCGAACCGTTTACTACCCGGACCGTTTACAACCCGGACCGTTTACAACCCGAACCGAATTTAAACCGGGTTAAAAACCGTTTACACCGAACCGTTAACAAACCGCAACCCGTTTGCACCGAACCGTTTACTAACCGAACCGTTTAGAACCCGAACCGAATTTAAACCGTTCAAGAATAAACCGAAACCGAACCGAACCGATAATTATTTAAACCGAACCGAAACCGACCCGTAAGACATTTGAACCGATTTCAAACCGACCCGATTTCAAACCGAACCGATTTCAAACCGAACCAAAACCGAACTGTCAAACCGTTTTGACAGTGCTACCCACGATACATGGCCACATTGCAAAGGGAACAAAGGAAGTTTCATTACTTCCACAACCACGTTCATTACATTATGTACCCAAAAAAAAATAAAAAAATAAAAACAAAAAACAAAAAAAACCTAAAGAATAATATTATGTACTCCCTCCGTTTTTAAATACTTGCTCCATTTTTCTTGAATTGGACACATATGCCGATACTAATCTTTGATCACTAATATTTTTAATTAACAATAAGTATAAATTCTAACAATTGAAAATTAATAATCTATTCATTGAGATGATTCCAACAAGTACCAATATGACTATATTTTTTCTTATGTATAAATCACAAATATTAGTCAAAGTAGGACAAATGAATAGTGCCAAAAATAGAAATGGAGCAAATATTTTAAAACGGAGGGAGTATTTTGTATGAAATAGAGTAGCTTTTTAAAAAATTTCGTACCACGGTACCATATGGAAGGAGAAAGTTAATTTTATTTATACATGTAAAAAAAACTTAATTTTATTTATAGAGTAGAAGATTATATGCATAGATTAAAACAAAATATTGTTTTGGACCAAGATTAATTTTTAAAATATTTTGAACAAAATTGGATCGCAAACCGAAAATTATATACTCTGTATGTTGCGGTTAAACACTACTTGTACTAAAGTCTTAAGAGCCGCTACAAAACACTTAAAAATAATTTAAATCCAGAAAATAATATAGATACTCCATACGAGTAATAAATAGAGTTATCAATTCAGGTAAACGGGTCAAGTTTGAGTCGAGTAAGGCCCTGTTTGATTCGCCTTGAAAAAATAATATTAAGTAAAAATAATTTCAGTTCAGTAAAAATAAGTTCAGTTCAGTAAAATTAATTTCAGTTCAGTAAAAATAATTTCAGTTCAGTAAAAATCAGTTTTGTTAAAGAAGAATTATAATAGAGAATCAGTAAAAATAATTTAAGTTCAGTAAAAATAATTTAAGTTCAGTAAAAATAATTTCACTTCAGTAAAATTAAGTTCAGTTCAGTAAAAATAAGTTCAGTTCAGTAAAAATAATTTCAGTTCAGCAAAATTAAGGTGAATCAAACAGGGCCTAAGTGTTACTAAGCTACTCAAAATTAGAGTTCTAGTATGCAGTACTTATTACTAAGTACTCCGTAATACTAGAACTCTAAGTAGCTTAATACGGAGTACTAGTAGAAAACAACACTGATTACTACATAGACAATGAATGAGAAATCCTTAACAAAATGATCTGAATGGGATTCATGCATGGATCAATTTCACAAATCCCATCCATCAATCCATCTGTCATTTATATTAATTACTACAGTACATCAAAATTCACGATTTATTGACCCTTCAAAATTAAAATTATAAATAGAAAATGGAAATTAAGATTGATGGTCTTTTGATGCTTAATTATATTGTTGCAAATAAAAATGATTTTGATTTATTTTTGTAAAAATATAAAGAAGGATTTTGAGAATTTATGCAAGTATTGCTACAACTCGTACATACAGACACAGTCATGCAGCTTTACATCAAATCATCTCATCCCTTTTTACCAATTTTCAATTTGCTGTTTTCCTCCACTTGATTCTTTCCCTTCCTCCCATTTTTGTTCTCTTAATTTTTTTAGGATTTGTACTTCACGACCTAAATAAATAAATAAATTAGGGAAATAAAATAACATTTAAAAAAAAAATGTTATACAAAGAGCATGTTTTGATTTGTTGAACTGAACTAAACTGAATTGAAAATAAGCTGAAGAGAACAAGTACTAAGAGCCTGTTCATATTTACTTAATTTCAGTTCAGTTCAGCTCCTAATTTCCCTATCTCATAAAATATTCATTTCAGCTTAGTTCAGTTTAGTAAATGTGAACGACCCTAAGTAAAGTTTAATTAGTATAAAGTGTATAATTTATTATTATTTTTTTTTCACATTTATCTTATCCTTTACCTTAGCTTCACGATTCTACCATAAAAGGAAGTTTCTACGGCAGTCGTTTGAAATATAACTACCTTATTATTTTAATGATAAACAATATGAGCGAACCATTTTTTCACACTATAAATTGGACACAATTAGTATTTTAATTTCTATCGTGTAAATATAATTTTTGAAAATTTTAGTCCAACATAAAATAAATATTTTACGAGAAACTATAAAATAATAGTAAAAATTACATACATAAAACAAAAAATTTGATAAATTAAAAAAATGTTGGTAATAATATTTTATAGCAAGAATAGAGTAATATAATTAATTAGTTGGATAAAAATATGTTAATTATAAAGTATATAATCATTAAAATATTATGATAGTCATAATTCAAACGACCATTATAGAATTTTCAACCATAAAATGAATGTTTCAAAATAATTTTGATAACTCGTAACGATATTGTATGTGATCAAGTCAATAACAAATGCATATTCAACTTATTTTCATTTCTTCTTCCTTTGTGCATTTGTGTTGGAATAGGAGTAAAAATAAATAAATAAATAAATAAATCAATATAGTAGTACGTCAAAAACGCTTAATGTAGTTCAAAATGATGATCAATTAATTGTTGATTGTTAAATGAGTTTTTGAGATCCGTATGAATCATGTGATGAAGAATAAAGCTTAATTTTACTAAGCATTATTAAATTGTTACGGAATGTAATGAATAGACTTTGTGATATTGATAATTGATTTGATTATTGTCATCTCAAACAAGTTGACTTTTTTTTTTCTAAAATAAAAAAATACAGTAAAAAATTGCTTGTTTCATTTTTCTTCCAAGCATTTTCATGCACTCACCTTATTTATTGTTACTACGAGTAGTACTGTATTACTCCGTATATTTTATACGAAGTAATTAGTTTTTTGTTTTTTTTTTTTTTTTTTTTTTTGGAAGAAAGTAGTACTCGGTATAGTATTTTATAATCTATTAACTATTATTAGAATAAAACTTTTCTGATGTTATTACTGTTCATATGTCACTCTCATAATAAAAAAAATTTCGCCTAAATGCAAGTTGGTGTTTTTTTTTTTGAGTTATTATATTTAATAGATTTTGAAATTTGAATAATAGAAGCCTCTATATTACAAATACAACCTATTATTTCCCTTTCCTCTCTATTTCCCTCACATTTCTCATTCCTAACTCGATTCTCATCCCCCCTTTCACTTTTTTCCCCCAAACAGTAAAAAAACACTTCAATTCACTCCTCCAAATCAAAATTGACGAACAATTATTGGTGATTTGGGGGAAAAAAGTGAAAGGGGATATGAGAATCCAAATAGGAATGATAAATGTGAGGGATATAGGGAGGGAAGAGAGAGAATGGGCCCAAAATGACGTCATGTGGTAGCTGGGGGGCAAGAATGTGGTAACTTTTGATGTTTTTGAAAGTAGAAGGTGGTAATTTTCAAATAAAAAAATAGAAGGTGGTAATTGCTAAAATGAACATAACAGAAGGTGGTAATTGTAAAAATTCCCTAATTTTGATGAAAATCTAAAATTTTCAAAATAGATATTATGTACAAGGTGCATATTCTTATTTATATTTATCCATTTTTTTAGAAAAAATATAAAAATGATAAAAATAAATTTTATATAAACCGTACATCGGGTTGTAACCTAGTTACTCCTAATTTAGTTGATGATGGTAGAGGTTGAAGTGAAAACAAAAAACACCAAAAACAAAATAAAGCACGGAGATCAAGAAATGTCAATGTGTAAATATTCATATTGCTGTTGCACATCACTTACTACAAAATTCAAGTAATCGGATTTGAAAGATTATCAGTCACCACTGGCCATCATCATATGCATTTCATGCTTGTTGTGTGGGTCGGGTGCTACCCATTTACCCATATTTCTACTTATATTTTGGATTACACATTTCACAAATTTTTTGGCTGCTTTTCAAATCATTTACTTCACTTGAGTAATTTTATAATTTCACATTTCACATATTTCTACTTGAAGTAGTATTTATAATTTTAATCACTTGAGAGTTTCGACAACAGCACTAATGCTATATATGGAATTATGGACTATGTATGGAGTACAAGAGTTTGTTCTCTTCAGTTTATTTTCACTTTTTAATTTTCTTCTCTCATAAGATATCCAGTTCAATTCGGCTTTAATCAGTGCAGTTTAAATCAGCTCAGTTTAGTAAATCAAAACAGGCCCCAAGTTTAACAAAAATCAACTGAATAAGCACCTCATTATGAAATTATCATCATATGAAACCAATTAGCTATAATTTCCATAGTATGACAAAATTGTGTACTAACTAACCGCAATCCATAACATCATGGCTTTACCAATATATTCGGATTTGAAAAAGTGATTATCTTATACTATAGGGCATTAGATATTATTTTAATTTATTTATTCATCCTAAATTAGCTTCGTGCGTATCTCATAATACAATTTCCCTTCAATGTATTAAAATTCTTAATATGCGTGTTCAAACCTAACAAGAAGATTATTTGGAGATGTTACGAGTACATATACTTGCAAATAGAATCCGGAGAAGGTGGGAGAATTAGGTTTGTGAAAGTGTTAGCACAATGTTATGATTGGAGATTAATGGAAACATAAAAGGTGCATGGTATGATCAGAAAAGGTGTAGTAAAAATTTCTCAAAATAAAAAAGAAAAACAGTAGAATATGTGAGATCCTCATAGTAGTAAAGGTGCACTCATACACAGATAAAGTTTAAATTTTGTAGAGAAAGAGAAAGAGAGTGTGCGGGCGTCATTGAGTAGTCAACGTCAATCCGTTTCGTCCAATGTTGACAAGGGAAGCTGTATACCTTATTGTCTTCATTGCATGCAATCATCTCTCTTCTTTATTTCTTAAAGCTCTCTTTTGCATTTTTTCCTACTCTTTAATTTTATTCTAAAAAATGAAATTAACAAAGATTTACGGTAAATAAACCTAATAGAAAAATTAAGTTCAAACAATATAAGTTTTGTCTAGAAATTTCAAACACGGTTTCAATTATTTCAAATAATGTAGAGATATTCAGATAGAATATATAGGATGATTCTATGACAGTTATCCTTAAAAGTTCTGTTATTATAGGACAAAGTAATTTTTATTAGCTGATTTTTATTTACTTTTAATATTAATTTTTTTAATGTCAAAATTAATAATAAATTACTCCGTATTTGTCTAATTTTAAAATTCATTTATTAATTATGAAATCATTTAATATTAAGTTATTGATTGATTTAAAAAAGTGTATGCCTTGATGTTGTATGCAATTTACAACTTAGAATAAGTTTTGAAAGAATATTAAAGGTTCATCATATTTCATACAGGTTCAGAGTGATAATTATCATATTAATTTTAAAAATACACCATGCATAATGCTATATTGTAAGTTAGATTGAATTTTGTAAAAAATTTACAACTTTAAATTCTTATACAATATATGATTACACCTCTAATAGTTTTACCCCTTAAAATATAGGAGGCTAGGAGCAAAAAACTAAAGATAAATTGGAGACGTCGTATAAATAACTCTCATTTACTTTATTCATTATTAGTAGGAGGAAAAAAGATAAGAATTATTGGGGTTTTCAAAATTAAGATATGTCAACTCATTAATACGAAATACTGGTATTAATCAAGTGACTATATTTACAAACCTAAACTTTATTGAAATAAATTTGAAGAAAATATAGCCTTAATACAATATATAATACATACTCCATACAACAAATATGCATGAAAAATCTTGTAAAATTAATGCCCCTTATAATGGAAGTTTAGTTCCTATGTTTTCATATTTCAGTTTGGATTTTTCTATTCTAGTTTTAGATATACTATGGATTACTATATTTCATACCCATACCTACTACACAAGTATTATTAGAGACAAATAAAAAGAGTGAAAAGTACAAAAATACTTTATGAATTTTCTAAAATGCAGAACTAGAAAAGGAAAGCTAGTTAGCTAGACAGCCTAGACTACTTGAGGAATTGTATAAATTTAATGGTAGTCCTGATTATTGCAAAGATGTTACACCAATTTGGCACGATGCACTAGTGTTACATTTAGCTGCTAGTGCATCAAATTTATGAACATGTTAATTTATCTCATCATTGAATTATTGACTATTACTGCTGGACTCTAACTATGATTTAGGTTCATTATTATTAGACTTGTGCTAGGATTTATAGAATTTATTCGAATAAAAAAATTTACTCGTAACTAAATTTCTATAAGAAAAGGAATTGTACGGAGTATTGAAAATAGCAGAATTCTTAGAGGAAATGGGCAGTTTCACTTATTTGAGCCAGAGTAGCTGAATTTGTTCAAATAACTACCTTAGAGGTTGGAGGGTGTAAAGAGAAAAAACAAGTTTGGGTTGGTATTTTAGAGGGATACCCAATCAATCTAGGGGTATAATTGTTTTTTCAAGTACCAGTGTAGGGGTATATGCGTCTTTTCATGTACTAGTTGAGGGGTACATGTGTAATTTCCTCACCAAATAGTAAAAGCAAAAAACAAACAGTATTTGGACAGCTCACTAAAAGTACTGAATAAACGACCCTACCTTTTCAATATATTTACAAAAATGCCATCAGATTAACAAAATAAAAATCGTTTATCTATTAGCAGATTAACATGTATTTTCCCAATATTTTACCATAAGATTTCACGTAGATATATTGAAATATATATGGTTCGTTGCCCAACTCGGGAGTAAATTAAAGGGTGATCGCCAAAAGTGATTTTTTTTTAAAAAATTTATTTTGAAAGAAAATTTAAAGGACACTAAATTTCATTAATTAAAGCCATAAAACAACCTATAATTGACAATTAACGATAATGAAAACGTATGTAACATAATTAAACAAGAATTATCGGAAAATGATTAAGGGTCTGTTCTCATTTACTGAACTGAACTGATTGGAGTTGAACTGAATTGAATATTTTATAAGAGAAGAAAATTAGGAATTGAACTGAACTGAGCTGAGCTGAGCTGAAGTGAATTGAAAATAAGTTGAAGAGAACAGACCTTAAGAATCCAAATACATAAATATAACAATTCAACACATTCTTGATTCGTTGTCTCATACTCCCTCTGTCTTTAAAAACTTGCTCCATTTCTATTTTTTGCACTATTCATTTGTCCTACTTTGACTAATATTTGTGATTTATACATAAGAAAAAACATAGTTTTGTGGGTACTTGTTGGAATCATCTCAATGAATAGATTATTAATTTTCAATTGTTAGAATTTATACTTATTGATAATTAAAGATATTAGTGATCAAAGATTAGCATCGGCCGTGTCCAAGAGAAATGGAGCAAGTATTTAAAAACGGAGGGAGTGTAACTTTTTGAGTGAATTCGTCATCGCTATAGTAATCTTGTGAGAAAGAAAATTCTTGTGCAGAATTCATAACTCAAATCCAAACCATATCAATCGTAACCCTGTACAACTAGAGATTAAATTAAACACAAATAAAACCTTCTCTTGTCTTTCGAAGGGGTTCGAAATGCCAAAAGTGAAATTGATAAGGATAGAATGCTACTCACCTCACTTGAAATGTGAAATTTTGGCCAACTATGTCTAACTCAAATTTTGGCCAACTATGTCAAACTCATTTTCCCATTGTGTATAATGAGTTTGATTGTAGAATTAACTAGGTTAGAACCTGTGCGATGCACGGTTTATATAAAACCTATTTTTAATTTGTACATTTTAAATCGCAATTATACGTGAATATAAATAAGAATCACGTATATTTTGTAATTTTATTTATTTTTTCATCAAAATTATGATATAGTGTTTGTTCAATGTTGTCTAATTTATAGTTTTGTAAGAGGTTATTATTAGTGTGCTATTTGAAATTGTTTCATTTTCCTAAGATAAATTGATAGGTTTTAGTTTTAATGTTGTAGAAGCTTCCAATATTTAAATAAAAAAAATGTTAAATATGTTAGCTCTAAAAAAAAAATGTCATCATCATTGCATTTAGCGCCGAAATTTTTTTATTGAGAAAGTGACACGTGGGCTATGGTAACGTCAACAACTTCTGTTTATAGATGTGTAATTTCTAATGGATACATGTTACAAAGACTAATAGGATTAATTTAATACGTCATGGGTGTTTTTAACGGTAAAATTTATGTTAAATAAATGAAAATTTTTATCAAATGTAAGAGTAACTTATAATACCTTTAGGCAAAATTTAACCCATCTCGTTCCAAAAAAAAAAAAAAAAACTTTACCCCGTCGTACAATAGAGTAGCGAAAGTCTGCCATATGTGAACTCACAAAGTCCCAATTTTATTGAGTCACGATGAGAGACTCATTGGCTGTGTTACAAATTTGGGTTGGCTGCTAATGCAGTACATCAATGAACAAGGCCCAAAAAACGTATCTTTTCATTTAATTTCTTGATGGGTCTTCCTGGAAGAGACCTTACTAGACCATACACCGATAAAGCCCAATAATATGATATGTCTAATAACTATGTTTTTTTTGGATACAGAGGTAAGAGCCCATTGAATATATTTTGTTTAGTAAAGTTGTTTGAATTTGTCAATTGAAGCAATTTAAAGTTTGTATTTGGCTAATTGTAGGTAAAAAATTCTTATAAGTTGTAGATTGCACTTTGATTTAACTTTTTCATCGGTTTACGCGTCAAAAAATATTCAGTTAAAGTTTTATGGGCCATTTTAATTCTTAAGGGTTCGAATTGAGCTCAGAATTAGCAAAAAAAAATAATGTTAGTGCCTTGTTTTGCATAACAAAAATGTATTGAATTGTGGGCAACTAATTTTTGCTGTAATAACGAGGTACTTACATTATTTTTTTTTTGGCTAATTTTCAGCTCAATTCGGATCTTTAAGATCTAAAATAACTCCTAAAACTTTAACCAAATATTTTTTGGACATGTTAACCGATGAAAAAGTTGAATCAGGCTGTAATTCACAATTTATAAAAACTTTTGAGCAGCAATTTGCAATTTTTTAAATGGCTGTAATTTGCAAATTTTCCAAAAAAAAAAACATTGTTGATACATAACATTAACAATAATCTAGGACGCGAAGAATAAAAGCGGTTCTTTACTTTATTTTCATCTATTTTAATAGAATTCCATTTATTATGGCTCGACCCTTTTATAGCAGATATCGGGGCGCAAACCCTTTTCTTCTATATTTTTAGAGGAGGTGAAAGACCAATAGCTTTACCTTGATGAATCATTTTGGGAAGCACGTACTCTTCGGGCTGAGGTCCAATTCATTTCGTAGGTTTCTTTTAGAAAGAATCGGAACTAGTTTCCGGTGGGATTACATTCATGTTCTTCCAGCTACGGTTTTTTCCCGTTCCTCCGAGGTTCGCTTCTTTCAGATAAGGTTTGGAAACTAGTCTTAATCCCTCCGTTATCTTTAAATTTTACACTTTGTCCGGTACATAAGTTAACTTAATTTGATTAAAATTAGTATGATAAGATAAAAGTAATGTACTTGAGATATTAAAAAATTATAAGAAAAGATAGTAAAGGTAATAGCTTAATAATTAGTAACCGATGTGAGAGGAGAAAAAATATGCGTATGTGTGGAAACCATGAAATAAGAAACACATAATATTAAAATGAAGTAATAGTAGTTTGCTAAAAAAAAAGTGTACACTTTTAAAAAATAGCTCATTAGGAAAGTATAACACTTAAATAGAGGAGTTATTAATAAAGCTCCCTCGGTCTCGAAGTACATTCAACAATTTAAGTGACACTTGCCAACGAAACAAATGCAACCATAAAAAATATATTACTCTGTATATAGGATGTATTTGTAAAAGTTAAACCCCACTATTTTTTAAAATGCCATATTGTTGTTTCAATGAATACTACAAGAAGGAGGGTTGAATTGTAGTATGAGACTTTAGCCAAACTTTTTGCGGAATTAAGATTAAGTAAGCTAAAGGAACAGAAAGATTAACTAAAGGAACTAAATAATGCAAGAGAGATTTTTACGTGGAAAACTCCTTGGCCCTAACAAGGAGAAAAACCACGACCACTTGGGATTTTGGGAAAAGAATCTTCACTAGAATAGGGCAAATGGTCCTATTACAAACTAAAGACTCAAACTCAAGTTCCTCTACGAACCTGAAACCCCGAGGAACAAGTCACCCAACTTGTTGCTCTTCTCTTCTCTTTCTCTCTTCTCACTTCTATGTTCTCTCTTCTCTTTCTCACTTCTCTTTCTCATACACAAAAGTTCACTCCCCATTCCCAAATTACAACTCGAAAGAAAAAACAAACTCTAGTTTAAGAACATTAAGAACACTCTAATTAACTTGTGTGGAATTGACACTTGACTCGAATAAAAGCTAGAAAACTTATGTGAGCAAGGGTGAGATTTTCCAACAGAAATTATGAACTATTTATAGAGCAATAAAAGCCTTGGAAAAACTTTATTGTGCAGCAAATCCATTACGCCACTACTCATACCCACTAAGAAGATCATGTCCCTTGAGTTAAGGAACCATGAACTCCTCAATGTGCAAAACCACGACTTGAAGAAGAACACGGGGAGTAGGCCGCAAGTTTTGGGAAACATGGAGATTTTATTTTAAGAAGATATTTTGTAAAATCAGAAATAAAAATAAAATCCTCTTTTTTGTTTGAAAAGATAATCGTTAGATAATAACAACTTTCTTAAAAATTAGCTAGCACAATATTATCTTTTTAGACCAATTCCACACAGTATTTCGAATGCAACTTAATATCTTATACTTACATAAATCCTAAAATATAAAAATATATTTAGTCTTCATGTTATTTGATGAAGCTTCTTCTCCGAGGCTTCTGTTCCTTGGAAGGAACTTCTCTTCTCTGGTGAGGCTTCTTCTCTGAAGCTTCTGTTCCCTGAGGGAACCTTCTTTTCTCAAGTCTTCATTTCTGAAGCGTCAGTTCCTGTGAGGGAACTCTCTTATTTGGACAGCTTTGTTTCTGGCCTTCCTGTTCCTCATGGTATCTTAGCTCGACACTTAATTCTCCTAGTCTTTGCACTGATCACACACTTAAACAATCAAGCTCTTATTAGTCAGTAAGTAAGTGAGGTTGTGTCATCATCAAAATCATTAAGTCCAACACATATATTCTTTGTCGAGTCGTCCTTATTTATTTGACACGTGTTTTTCCTTTTCGTAAATGATATAGATCATGTTATTTTTCAATCACTTCTCTCACTTGATTTTGATTCCACTACTTATCAATTATAATATGAAGTTCAAAAATATACTAACGACACACTGAATGCAATATATAAAATAAAATAAAAAAAGGCTCTATAAACCACCGATTTTAATTTAACCCAAAAAAAACCCCTCTACTATGTATCATACACTAAAGTAAAAATTAAATTTGCTTAATACTTTGGGTCAATCAAGACATGTAAATAACACCAACTGTTTGGGTACTAAAATAGTCATACCCATTTTAGTCATGGGTAATTCTACCCATATAAGCCCAAAGGGCATAAAAAGGTCTAAAAGGTCCCAAATAAGTCAAATGCATCAATATGACCTTCAACGGCCCACATATGTACTTCTAAGGGTTCACTAATCCTATATATTCCCCTTAAGGGGCCAAAGGTAAAAGAGGGGGTCACTCTTGTCATCTAAGATGATCATACTTCTCCACTCTCTCCCCTAAACTCCTCTCATTATATGCATTGTTTGGCTACTAATTTGGGCGTCGGAGGCTCCGCCCCGAGGTCCACCCCTGGGGCTCGGGGTTCATTTTGCAGGTCCATTCAAGGCCCAAATTCGAGGTTCTTAGACACCCCTTTAAGGCCCAGTTAGCTCATTTTTTTGCAAAAACACCAACTATATAGGGATGAAGATAGTAATATACAAAGTACATTATTTATATTTATACCTCCTAAAAGATCCATTGTATATAAGTATATTGAACATAACTATTTATTTATCATACTTGCAAATTGGATCAAATCATATTCTAATTTTGAAAAACTGATAAGTATATTTATGATTGATATGAAGCTTATTCTAATACTCCTCCGACCCATTATAAGATTCCTATTTCTAGCATTTATTCATCACATAATAGAGAGAAGTTGGAATCTAATTAAGGGATAGAAGAAGTACAATTTTAGAATTTATTCTATTGGAATGATGTGGATCATTGTTTTAAATTCAATTAAAAATTAAACAAGCTCTTTTTTTTTTCTTTTTCTTTTTATTTGAATAGAAATAAATAAGCTCTACTTGTTTACTACTTATATGGAGTATTATGTTAAACATTATGCTTGTTTGGGACTCTAGTTTAAATTCTTAAAAAAATGAATTAATGAAATAGACGCTTTTGTATATGTTCTTAGAAAATTATTTGAAAGAGTCTGATACATATAAAGGGAGTATTATTCATTACAACAATCATGTCAACAAAATCAAATTACTAAAAAATCCACGTTTGATTGCGTAGTAATAATCACATCATTTGATTAGAGCTTGTGCAAATCTATCACTTTCAATTCATTTGAATTTCATAACACACATTAATATATGTCATGATTTATTAATATCATTTTGTTTTATTGGGATTATACTAGTGATTATATATGAAAAAAAAGAAGACTAAATAGGCTTAAAATGAAACAAGTCAAAATAAAATATTAACTTAGCTTACATACATATGATATATATACATTACATAATAATAACTCCCATATATATATATATATTGATAACACTAATTAACTAAATTACATTAATTAGTAAACTGACTTGAAAAATAAAGCATCAGTAACTAAGTTAAAATTTTCAGCTAATTGATTAACCAAATTACATCAACTATAAACTTAAGGATAAATTGGATTTTAACACCTGACAAAAGGCTGAAAATGGTTTTTAACACCCCCCAAAAAAAAACTTTTATTTTAACACCTCCCAAAAATATAAAAGTTGGAAGTTAACACCAGTTAACGATTTCCGTCACGGAAATTTAACGTGGGTCCCACAAATTGGCTTCAACTTCAATTTTCACCCAGCAAAACACGAAACTTCCTCTCTGAACCTTCATTTCATTGATTTTATCCATTACAGATTTTTGGTGCTCATAATTTACAGATTTACAGATTTTTGGTGCTCATAAATCAAACCATACAAAAAATAAATAAAAAAATTCAACACCGGTTCATCTTCTCCTTCGTTGGAGAACAAAGCGACTGAGAACTTCCATTTTTTTTACCACCAATTCCGCCGCCCATAAAGGGCCCTGTACGGCTACTGACCAAGCCTTCGCAGCCAGCAAACATGTTTTGTCCTCTTCCAACCAAAACACTAGAATAGCCACCATAGAAACCACCACTCCGGACAACCAACAGTGGCGAAAATCGATTTCCCCAGCGAATCCAACTCGACCAAACCTCCAGGCTATTCCCTCAAAATCGTTGTGAACTCAACCAGCAAGCCCACAATATCCACCACACAGCTCGCCTAAACTCTGCAACCAATCTCACAGTCAAATTTTTCAGAGCCACCACGTTCCTTACCAGCACCTCCGCGAGATCTTCCACCAGATTCGCCAGCGAAGCCACCTCGGCCCCCCTCACCTTCCCCGTCCCGATTCCATCCCCCCTTCTCCGTCCTGATTTCGGCCCTCCACCCGTCTCAAAATGTCTCAATTCCCCCAATTTCATCAAGCTTTAACTCAATCAAGCCCTAATTTCCAACTCCGAATCGGTCGCGAAAACGACGACGACCTTATTTGGGCTACTATCCAACGACTTCCTTCTATTAAATGATCAAATTTTGCTGATTATTCGTCGAAATGACGACTGTGGTGGTGTGGGAGTTTCTACCATTAATGTAACCAAGCTTGATCGGAATCATCGCGAGTGCATTTGGGGGTGGGTGAAGGGGGATGGGTTTGAAAGGAGGTGGGGGCTGGCTGTCGGGAGAATTGTCAATGGCTGTTTGTTGGCCGGTGCCCGGTGGGCAAGAACGAAGGAAAGAGTTTGGGATGGCAGCCATGAAGATGAAGGGAGGAAGAAGACGAAGAAAAGATGAAGGGAGGAATAAGAAGAAAAAATGGGATGGCAGCCACGAAGGTGGGTTTCGTAAAAAATTGAAAACGAAGGAGAGCGAAAACCAATTTATGGGACCCACGTTAAATTTCCGTGACGGAAATCGTTAACTGATGTTAACTTCCAACTTTTATATTTTTGGGAGGTGTTAAAATAAAAGTTTTTTTTTGGGGGGTGTTAAAAACCATTTTCAGCCTTTTGTCAGGTGTTAAAATCCAATTTATCCTAAACTTAATTAATTAATTTAAAACTCTGAAAGTGAAGAGGTAGCTAATTGCTGAACAAGTGCAGTAACAGGTGCAGCCAATGTTGGTTGATAAGCAAATCCATGCAAATTACCCTCCAAATTACTACCAATCTCACAACTTAAATTACCATTACTTGGACAACAAGGCATCCAAATCCAACTCTTTCTCTCAATATCAAACATTAATCCTTTATTAATCACACCCTTAATCATAATCACAATAAACTCACCACTTCCAACACAATCAAACCCTCTTCCTCCTTCAATTTCCTCAAACTGAGCATACAGTTGTTGTGGCATCCTCTCGATTTCGGCCCATTGACTCCCACACCCTTGAAGCACCCACATTCTTAAGCTCCTTGGGACATTGAGCTTGCTCTTTTCGACGGCCGCCACGAGGATGAGTCTCTCATTGCTCTCAACCAAGCAAGGAGACCTTAAGAATCTTCTCATAGGAGCTTGGATCTTCCACCACGCGTTCGAGGAGACGTCGTAGGCTAAGACACTGAAGGGACTGTAGTTCATGCAGTAGAATCTGCCATCAGAGTGAACCATCTGACCTGATTCAAGGCTGCAGAGTCTTGGGAGGGAGGAGGCGGTGTCGAAGACGGAGTAGAACCCGCTTGAGTCGATGTGGAAGGACTCTGCAGTAAGGTTTTTGACTGCGTAAGGGGAGATCATGTCATCTCCTGCAAGAATCAGATCAACTGATGCTGGTGTAACAGACAGTCCAACAGATGGGAAAAGCCGAGGGCGGCGGGTGGGTGGTAGTTGGGTGACTGACCCGAGTAGTGGGTTGTGGAGGAAAAGGTTTTTCAGGCCGGGTTCATCGGACACCCAACAAACAAGCCCGCCCGAGGTGGTAGCGGGCGAAAACCCTACGGGTATAATAGGGAAAGGGATAATGTACCACTTGACCTCATAAGGGTCAAAAAGATAAGCCCTGGTTGATACAACATTATTGTCTCCTTGTTCGTTTCCATTGTTATTATGATATTTCAAGTTATTATTTCGATAAATAGTACTAGTGTTGGGTGTTTTGTGGGTGAAAAAGATGAACCAATGGTGGCGAGGGGAGACTTGAAGGTAGAGTTGAAGGAAAGAGTTGGAGTATAGAAGTGCATACCATCTCTTGCACACGGACCGAGCACGGAAGAAGGCGGGCAAGGGGAGGAAAGCGAGGATTCGGTCAATGAGTTGTTGCGGAAGGCGGCTCCAAAGGCGACTATCCATCCATGAGGAGGCAGTGATGGTAGTAGGAGTGGTGGTGGGAGGAGGAGGAAATGTTGTAGTGATAGTAGTGTAAGGATGAAAAGTTGGGGTGAAAGTAGGAACATTTGTTATGCCATAATTGTAAGGGAAAGGGATTGCTATTGAAGCTTGGTTGAAAGTTTCCATTGGTTTAATGAAGAAATTGATTGAAAAAGGAAGTGTTGTTTTTTAAGTGGTTTGTGGGAATTTTAGTGCAAGTGTAACCGGGTTTATATAGGAATAGAAAAGGCATGATGGGCAGCAGTTGACTGACCTTTGCTTTTTTTTCCCCCTCTCTCTTCCTCTAATTAGTTTCTCATACAATACTAAGGATCTGGTCACATTTTATGAACTGAGTTGAACTGAACTGATTGGAACTGAACTGAACTGATTGAAGCTGAACTGAATTGGACCGAGCTAAAATGAATATTTTATAAGAGAGGGAAATTAGAAGCTGAACTGAACTGAACTGATTGGAACTAATAGTTGCAATTAAATAACTTTAGTTTGGGACACATTTGACTGATGATGAGTTCTTTAAAAGATTGATCGATTTCGGTAATACATGCTACATTGTTAGTAATTTAAGTTCATACCAAAAAAAAGGATCTTCCTAATTGAATGACATTCATTTATTTCATTTTGGGTTACAATCGGATTAATATATGCTATATTATTCAAATACTTTTTAAAGTTATATGGAGTACATTCAGTTTGAGTCGTATTCAAGTGATGAGTTAATTAAGCTGGAAATTAATAAGGTTTATAGTAAAATCGAAATATTAAAGAGTCATCCAATTTCGGAAATGAATCTGTCGATCAATAAGGGCTAATTAAGCTATCCCAATTCTCAAATTCTCAACCTAATAATTCGAATAACAAGGGGCCAAATTGGTCACATATGTCAAGTTAACGTACACAAGTCACCTGAAAAAAGTGAAAGGTATAGTAAAGCTGAAAGAACCATCTATCAATTCACTATTTACTTCACACTGCTAGCTAAGTTTGAGATGATTCACACAAAACTGAGTGAAATTAAAGAAAGAAGCTGCACCAATAAAACCCACAACTCCACTTTTAACAACCCAAATAAAAGCCTGATTCTTGGTATAAAAGGGTGGCACACCAAAACTTTATATTATATATGTAGTAATTTAAGTTTAGTACGTACTCCAAAATAATTTTGCAGATTTCAGTAATGTGTTGTTTTTGTCAAATGTTAACTTTTTTCTATTTATCATCATTTGTCTTTCTGATAGGAAAAAGAATTTTCAACTTGTTTCTATTATTAGTAAATTTGTAGTGAATATATTTAGTAATTTCTTTTTACACTTGAGAAAATTCTATTTATGTCAAAAGGGTTATGTTTAGATTTGGAAATTTGCGTTTTCTACTAAGAAATCTCCTGAATTTCTTCACCCTGGCTGGCCTGCTTCATAAAATCATCTCCTATTCAGGACTAGTATAGTGCTGTACTCATTTCTTTTAATTTGTCTCGGCTTTTTATGTCATTTGGGTTAAGAAAAGTTTAATTTATTTTGGATGATATAGTTGCAACTTAACTATGGTATGATAAATGAAGTAATAATTACATTGCAAAAGTCAAATTTTATTTAGCTCCAATAAATTTTTGCTTCTCTTCTAGCACATTCTTACTAGGTTCAATTACTTTGATTCACATTTTTGGCACTAAAAATAATCAGTTGATAATAATCTTATATAAGATCCCTCTTTGATTAAAAAAAAAATTTCAAGAGTATTGGTAGGATCTTAATACAATTCTACAATTTTACGCATGATTTATCGATCAAATTCAATATACAATATAATTTAAGATGATAGACCATTTTACATACTGTATAATGTTGCTAAATTTGTGCTTTTATTATCAATGAGAATCTTATATATGACCTTATAATCCAATTCTATCAATCCGGTCCTACCCCTTCATTGATCCATCGTAGAACCATGAATTCATGATCGTATAGGTTCTATTCAATTCAATTTATTTAATTAAGAAAATATTTTCTTAATTCAAGTAATCAGATCATGCTTAAAATTTAGTTGAATACACTTTAATAATCCTAATTATTGCCGATTTACCTACAATAATCCCAACTAAGGTTTATTAATTAATAATCCTAACTATGCACCCAGTTTTCCTCCAACAGACCCATCCGGTCAACATCAAGTAATGACTTGCTATGACAGGTAACCAATACACGTGTCAGCACGTGATTGGTTTAAATTAAAAAATTAAATTAAAAATTAAAAAAAAAAACAAAAAAACCTCACAGCCACCACCCCTTCCCTTGTGACTTGTGCCACCGCTAAATACCAGGGCCAACCCCTAGCCCCTCGTAAAATGGCCGGCCGTCACCCCTTACTCTCGAAAATGGCTGGCCGATCCTTTCCAACAAAAAATCCACCTTCGCCAGCCCATTCCCACTCCCAAACCACCGAATTCGACCTTTAAAAACTTCCACTCCAAACCACTGAAACCCTCGAATAAAAAACGACCCTCCCTCCTTCCCCAACCCTCGAATTCTCCCTCATGGACGGTTTCGAGGGTGTAGGAAGGGAGGAGGAGCGACAATGATTGAATTTTTTTTTTGTTTGAATTGATTTTCCAGCGAAGGGGTAGGAAGGGAGGAGACAGGAGAGTGGTTTTAGGGGGTTGGGGTCGATCGGGGGTGTGTGTTTCTAGGGTATGGAGGGCCGACGGCCATTTTCGGAAGGTTAGGGCGGTGGTCGGCGGGTTCCGATTGGCTGTGTGTGGCTGGGAACGGCGGCGGTTGGCCGATCCGATTACTCTTTTTTTTTTCTTTTGTTTTTTTTTTAAATTAAGCCAATCATGTGATGACACGTGGCATTTAAAAAACAATTTTTTTTTTTACCGTTTCAGCAGGTAACCGGTTTTTGGGACTGCTGGAGGAAAACTGAGTGCATAGTTAGGATTATTAAAAAATAAACATTAGTTGGAATTGTTGTAGGTAAATCGGCAATATATAGTTGGGATTATTAAAGTGTATTTTTCCTAAAATTTATTAGTTAAAATAACAAATAAATATAAATTAGAATTAGTTCCGATCAGTTAAGTTGAATTAAACATAGCTCTATGCGATAATTCAGCTAGCATAAACTTTTAGGATGTGGATGGATTGGAGTTGAGTATTATTTTTAATGAACAAGATTTTTGTACAAGTAAAACAAGAAGCATGAATTAAGATGAAGCTCTTATGATGTTGTAGTGGTACGATTCAATTTATACAAACTGTCATATCATGCAGATTGCCAAGGTTATCTAATAATGATGTTATTGGTTAATACTGTAAAAGTAATGTAAATTTTGTAATGATGTTATCTTACTCTTACAAGCGATTGCATTTATATTAGTGAGAGGTTAAAGAACAATTGTATCTTTCAAATTAAAGGCCCAAAGTTCATTTCAAAATTTATTGTAGAATATAATACTGCTGTTGTAGTGTTGTGTTACCTAAGCTTCATTAATAAGTAATAACGTACTATGACAACAGTGATGAAATTGTTTTTTCTTGTTGTTCTCGTTTGATATCCTCCTCTTGTATGCATGTACTTTGAAATTTGTTCATCTCTGCAACAAAATCTAAAATTTTTAGGTTTTTCATATATATATATTTTATTTTCATGAACTAGAATCAAGTTGTATGAACTTGTGACTACTAGAAATAGTACTTTTAAAGCCTTACCAAGTTAACTAGATCGAAAGAGTTTAATGCCTTGGAATTTCTATAAGGCGGCCCTTGTTTGGTAAATAAAGTTTTGACTTAAAAATGAGCCGGTTTGACCAAATTAGAGGGTTGACCACATAAAACAACTATGAAGTATGAAGTGCAACATTTTATTTGGTAAAAGATCTTTTTTTAAAAGTTGATTGAGTTGAATTTATTACTTCTTGGTTTGTAAAAAAAACTGAGAAATGGAGGCTTTTTTCAAAGGATTAATTGAGAAATTTTAGCTAAATGACAATTTGGTCCTAAAGTTATTATAATTTACTGTACATCACAACCTACTTAAATACCAATGTCCTTAAATTACTTTTCAAACGCTAGATAAACAAACCAAATACAAAGTACAAATTTTGAGCTAATTTTACTATGAGTAAATAGTTTTACATAAACAACTAATACAATCAGCTAAGCAAAACATCTAATGCAATCAGCTATTGGTAATTTCCAAAAAAGAAAAAAAAAGAAAAAAAAAAGAAAAGAAAAACAGTGTGAATGGATTCAATTAGACCTTTTGTTTTGTTTTTGTTTTTGTTTTTGGTTTTTTTTTTTTAACAAGAAATTGATACAACCAGCTATCAACTAATTAACAGACTTTCTCAAACAAAAAAAAAAAAAAAAAAAACGACAAAAACAAGTGTCCTCCAGTCTTCAAGTCAAGGTCTCAAATTATGCAGCCCAATAATCAGAAGGTAACAAGTTATGGGCTGCGAGTTATGGGTTTTGTTCGTTTCATGCTTGGTATGGACTCATAGAGTCATAGCCACATTAGTTGAAGACCCAATTATTAACTTAACCCTATAACCAATTAACCCAACGTTTACATCCCTTGATATATACTTCTACCGTCATTTTCTTTGTCCCATTTAACTTTTTCACGATCTCTAAAATGCATCTTAAATCGTATGTATCTTCATTTTTATAAGCATAAAAATTATAATAACTAGATAACTAGATTGATATAAAATAGACATACACATAGACGATTTCAACAAGTATCCAAATGAATATATTATTACTTATAGATTAACGAGATTTTGTAAACAAAGCTTTAAAAAACTAACCCAATTATATGCAATGAGGTAAAAAATAAGGAATGGAGGATTGGAGGCAGTAATTTGCAAATTAGAACATGTATATAGTTATATGAAATTCTACAAGCAAGCGGAATAACTTCGCTGACAAAAGCACATGACATTATAATAAAAGCATCAGCATTTTTCTAAAACACACATTGATAAAAAAAAAAAAAAGAAAAAAAAAGAAAAAAAAAGAACATAGATAAAAATTAGAAATAAGTCAAATAACTAATAATATATCAAGAGCCTAAACAAATCATTATAAAAACGCATAATGACTTTTTTTTTTTTTTTTTTTTTTTTAAAAAAAAAAAAAAGGAACTTCTACTAATCGGTAAAACTTGAATAATATAGACCCTAGCTTAACAACTCCATAAAACTTTTAATCATGTTAGACTCTAGATACAAGAAAGTAACTTACAATAGAATTTTTTTTACCAGTTAGCTAATTAATTAATTATGTCACCTTCTTAAATAAATTAAAAAAGCTCTTACATCTATCTAAAAGACTAAAATGAATGAGCATAATCATAGATGTTAAAGCATTGAATGGGAGCATTGATCATCATCCCATTAGTCATGTTATAAGGAGGTGAAAACATAACTTTAATCCCCTTGCATATTACTTGGATCTCATACTTGTTATCCTCCCCATCTTTTAAACTCCAAACCCTACCTTGAACATGTACCGTAACTTCCAACTCTTTGTAACTCGCTAAATCCTTAACAATCGAACCGACGGCCGACTCCGATAGTTGTGCACCCTTCACACCACCCATCTCTAGCCGCACACTTTGCTGTTGTGTTGCTTGGTGTATAGTTGGCTGGACCATTGCTAACGAGAACATCTCGCCGCGATAGTCCACCAACACTAGGAGAGACTCAACAATTGTTGCCTCTTTGAACATCATGGAGAGTGTTAGGTTTAAACCAGCCGAGGTCACGGTCACAAAATTATTATTATTAGTAATATTTTTTGTGATTGACATCGAAGTAACACCTAAAGACTCGACTTGAATACTCGAATTTGGTACGTATAGTATTGCGGACATAATTAATGAAATATGTAACACGACTATAGTAATAGGAAACAATAAGTAACACCATAAAAAACAATCATCTTCCTTATCAATGTTGTTGTGAATTTTGTGTTTCATACTTTTAGTTTCTTGGTTGTCTCGAATCGGGACTATTAGTTCCGCCCGTTTGATGTTGTTGTTGTCGTCGTGTTCGTTGGTGTATTGATGAGCTTTGATAGGGTTGTTGCACAAATTGTACCAATGTATGGGGTAACCAACAATGGAAGTCTCTAGGCGATGAGTTACACCACTTTCGAATGATGCTTGTTTATCTTTCTCACAAGAAATTGACACCGTTGAAGTACAATAATATGTTTTTATTTATTTATTATTATTTTTTTTATTTAGTAGATAAAGAGATTTGTTTAGACTTTATATATCTCAAATTTTCACATATATCCTTGATGGGTAAGGTTATGTATGATCCTATCAGGATTTTGAAGTGATATTAATAAGGGGTATATGGCGTAAAAAAAACGAGGGGTTATTTAGTAAATTAGTAACTTGAATATGGTTAGGATTCTTAATTAATCGATCAATTGTGCTAATGTAAAGATATGTACAGTATTTGAATATGTGTCAAAAAAAAAAAAAGATATGTACAATATTTGAATATTATGAAAAATAATGATAATTTCGTAAACCTTAATTATGAAGTAAATAAAAAAATTCCTAAGAAAAAAAAGGGTTTTGAAGTCATATTTTTTTTTCTTGTTAACTTTTTTTTTTATTTTTTTTGACAATTAATTTCTTGTTAACTACTCCGTGGTTCACAATTAGATAGAAAAAACAAAACTAATATATACACCCCATAAATTATCAAAAACGTTTCTACTTAGGGTATGTTCTCTTCAATTTAATTTCAGTTCAGTTTAGCTCCAATCAGTTTAGTTCAGTTCTAATTTCCTTCTCTTATAAACAATTCATTTCAGCTCAGTTCAGCTCCAGTCAGTTCAGTTCAGTAAATCAGAACAAGCCCTAAGAGTATTAAAATAAATTAGTAAGCGAGATCCCAAAAAATATACATATTTTACGTGAAATTTGATCGGTCAAAGGAAGCTATAAATGAGCAAATACATATTGATATCCTATATCAACCAAAAACATTGATATAAGGGCCTTATCGTCAAATCAGTCAATAAAGTAAGGGCACTACTGGAATAGGGACATCAACCCGTTATATTTGCTCCGTTTTTGGTTGCGAAGCACGTTAACAGAAGTTAACTACTTTAACTTTTCGTTAACGTCATTTTCTCTCTCCTAGATATTGCAGCTGGGGTCTTCTCTCATTGCAGCAACCATGGTGGACTGCTGTTAACTTCATAACTTCAAAAGTGCAACGCCGATGCGATATCTGCTCCGATCTCGGTTCCGACTTCCATGGCGAAATCTAGCATAATCTCTCTCCTGCAATCCATGTATCAAGCCGAAATACTGTTGCTATTTTCGTGTTTGAGCGACGTTGGGTGCAGTATTATCCCCCGCCGACAACCATATTCCTCCCGTTTGACGAGCAACAACCTCTATTATTCCCTCTCCTCATCCATTTGGGAGGTCAATTATTCAGCAACCTCAATTAGAAGAGATGGCGTTAAGAATCCGTCAAATTCAAGTACCGTTATAAGAATATAATAAAAAATTACAAAACGGGGGCCACGTCATACTTCCACTACTGAAGTAGTGGAATTATGAAAAAGTTCACAAATATTACAAGTTTGCCATTATATCAACAATATTTGGTTGATATAAGATATCAATGGGGTGTGGCTCGCTATAAATATAAATTTATCATTTATCTATAACTCAGCCTTTGACTATTTTTGAAACTTAGTTAAACCATTGTATTTTACCCCTTGCCTTATTCCAACTATCATCATCTTGGGTGCAAACTTACACTAAGATGTTTAAAAGTTACGTTATACTCCGTACGAAGTATTGGACTATTGGTTAGAGAAGAGACAAGGGTGAGAAGCCCACTAACCGAACATACATTCCTACAATGTTCAATCCCATCGACTAATTGACAGTAACCCAAGTTATATTGATAACTATTTGTGGAATACCGAATATGGGGTATCTTTTAATATGGGAGTATTACAATTACTATTACAATGTACGGAGCTCAAAATATTTACAAGCACTTGGTAAAACTCACTTTTAATGTGTTACTTTTTAAAATTTATACTTACTGAACTAGTAGTCATGTTCAGGAATTTTTTCCACTTTGGCCTTATATTACAAATTTAATTGTTAGTTGCATTAATGAAGGAGAAATATGTAAACAAATTTTTTTTCTGCGTATAAATGTTCACATACTATTCTTAAAAGTTTTTTTTTTAAAAAAAGCCAAATATGTGAATAAACATTTTAGGGACATAATTGTCTCAACACTACTCATAAAAGTGTAATCATACTTTTCATACGTAAATAAATAGTTTATAAAGGGCATAATCGTCTCAACACTTTTTTTAAGAGTTTAGTCATACTTTTTAAAAAGTAGGGAAAAATCGCATTTTCACGATAAAATAAAATTGAAAAAATTAAAAACTACCCCAAAGAAAATTAAATCGTATAAAAATTGTACTCTTATACACATGACTTTTGACTCTTTTATTTTTAATTATTGGTAAGATAATGGATCTTATTAAACCGGCACTTATATATCACAGAAGGTTACGTCACCCTACTATGCTGCGGCACATGAGTGTAGAGGGGAAAGGTAAGGAATGAATTTTCCTATCTCCAAGCAAATATAGTTAGTGAAGTTCAAATTTGTAACCTTAAAATCAGATTTCATATTTTCGGTTGTTCTGTCAACTTTACCAAGGTTATAAACGAAGTGAGTATTTTATTTGATTACATCCATATGTTTTATAAAAAATTGAAGATGTAATCTACATGACTATATGACCAGAACGAAAGCGACTACTAAAGCCACTTGTTTATGAATTGTGATCCATTGTTTTTGAACTCAGTTGATCGTAACACAGTATCAACTATCAAGTTATCAACAAGACATCAATGGACCCTGAGCTGACACAGTCACACTATTTGCGCTATTACTGAATATAGAAAGGGGTGCGCCTATTTCTGCTGTAAACATTTATTTGTCTCTTCCTTTATTTCCAAATCACATGCCACTCTACAAATCTACTACACGTTCATAGTTTCATACCGATATAATACTTGTATATTAGCATGAAAATAGCATGGTAGAAGGGTACACCCGTAAAGATATTAGATATAAATAAAAGAATATTGGGACAAATTTTAATGATATTTTATTTATAGGAAAAATTGTAAAAAATGATACAAATTTTCACCCGTCTACTAAAATTAAAACAAGTCGAACTTTCAATATTTTCTCAATAATACAAATTTTGAAAGATATCCGCTTTAAACAAGACATTTTACCTACAACCTAAATAACCGACATACTTTTTTTTTTTTTTTTTTTATTATATTCATTAAATAATTTATTAACTCATATTTAACACTTAAATAAACTTAACAATTAAAAAATAAAAATCACTCCGCCTCACCGCCAGCCACCACTCCCTGCTAATATAATTTTCAAAGTTTTAGAACTTCTAAGTAGGTCTGTTCAATCATGTACGACTATACATATCCATATGATTGACTAAACATCTCCATGTTTCCATAGCGCATAAAACAACACTATCAATCAATCTTATATGCTAATCCTTTTATTGAGTCATTTATGTCCAAATTAACAACTCAGATTAGGAACTTAAATAATTTATGAATTCAGTTCATCACTTATGGGGTTTCATTCATCAAATCACGTATTTGACAAGCCCATTAAATTCAATAAATATATTGGACATTTTATTTAATACTAAACCAAAATTAAATAAGATGAAAAATTTCATACTATATAAACATAAAACATGAAAATCATGTCTTTAAATTGTAACAAGTTTCTCTAAACAAAAAACAATTTAAAGCCATTCTAACACTTGCTTCAACCCTACAGCCCTAGCGTGACGTTCATGCTTGGGTTGAGGGAGAGGTTTAGTGAGTGGATCAGCAACATTCTCATCCGTGTGAACTTTGCAGATCTTGACATCATTCCTGTCTACAATCTCGCGAGTGAGGTAATACTTCCTCATTACATGCTTGGATTTGTCGTTTGATCTTAGTTCTTTTGCTTGCGCAATAGCTCCATTATTATCACAAAACAACTCAATTCCTTCTAGAACACTAGGTACGATCCCTAGCTCTGTTAGGAACTTCTTTATCCAAACAACTTCCTTAGCTGCTTCTACCGCCACTAAATATTCTGATTCTGTCGTAGAGTCTGCTACAGTGCCTTGCTTTGAACTCTTCCAGCTCACTGCTCCTCGGTGGCGTCTGGCCCTCTGGCGATCCTTTGTTGGCGCCTCAAACCCCTCCTCTGCGCCAGCGACCTTAATTCTGGCTTCCCCAACCATCCCCTTCTCTCAACCTCATCTCAAAAATCAACAACTCTCACAAAACTCAAACAAATCCATGCTCAAGTCATTCTCAACGCTTTCAATTTTGACGTTATTACAATCACTAAGCTCACTCAAAAACTCTGCGACATTGGATCCATTCACCATGCTAATCTTCTTGTTTCTTCAACTCCAACGCCAGATCTTTTCCACTACAATTTCCTCATGAAGGAAATGTGTCCTCGACTTTAGTGCAATTACTTAATGTAATTATGGATCGTATTATGGAGATAGTAATTCGTTTATTTGGGTCGTCTATACGTCTTGCTAGAGAATGCTTTAGAACTTTGGGTTAGTAAGTAACAAACCCGAATCCCGCCTAAACGGATCCTACAAGGTCACACATTAGGATTGGATCAATAAAGAAACCCGAAGCCCAAAGTGGGCCTTAGGGTGACCGGCCAAAAAAGGGAAAGGGGAGAGAAAACCCTAACCTAATTATTAATAATATTATTATATATTAATTAGTTAAGGATAATAAAAAGATACAGTATTCAGTTTTCTGAAAAACAACGTAAGTTTTTTCTCAATATTTTTCTCTCTAAAATTGGCTCTCAACTCCAAGAAAGGTGAAAGGTTTTTCCCGTCCAACTAGCATTGATGGAGTGTTGATTCAATCCGGTGGACCAAATAGAGGAGTTATAATTGAGGCTCTTTATCTCCGGTAGAGAAGAAGATTGCTAAGAGGATTCACGCTTCAAAGGTTAATTCTAAACTATTATGTGATCTTTATTTGTATATGCATGAGATCCTGTTTAGGTGCGTATGAATGTGATTCATGAAATTCCGCTCAGAGTACCTAAAACCTTACAATGGTATCAGTTAAGCCCTTGCATATAATTTACTGGTCACAATAATATGATTATTTTGATGTGTGAATTAGGCTAATTTTAATTCGATTAAGGAGAGGAATTGAATTATGGATTAAAATAACCTTATTAAAATATGATTTTAATTGATTGGAATTGATTAAATTGTGAATTTAATTGCTCAAATAGCCTCTAACCATTTTTTTAAGAACCCTAAAGCCCCAAAAATTTTGAATTTGATGGATATGAACCCTAATTTTCGATTTTAATTGTTAAATTCATATAATATAATCTATTTTTCATAGTTAAAATTGTTTAGATATGATTAATTAATTCATGTAAAATTGGTTTTATATGAATTGGGGATTATTTTATATGAAAAGCCCTAAATTAATTAAAATGGAGATTTTGATTAATTTTTCCTAAAATTATGCATAAAGGATTTTGTGTTTAATTATAATTAGATCAAAATTATTTTACAAAAGTTGTGAAATTAATTTAACTCAAACAACAACAACAACAACAACAAAAAAGAAGAAATTTTAGTAGCTTCAAGGGGAGCAGCCACGAATGGGTGGCAGAACCACCTAATGGTGGGCCACGGTGGCTGCTCCGGTGGTCGGAAATGGCGGAGGGGCGGCAGGGGAGTCGGTGTTGGGCAAGAGCAGAGCTGAAACCATGCAATCTCGAGCTGGTTGGCGTGCTAGGCTGCGGCGGCCAGCTGCTGTGGTGGTTGGGCTCCGGCCTGGCTGCTGCAGCGGCTGTGATGTGGCTGGGCAGCAAGCTCAGTCACGCAGCCCTGTTTTTCAGTTGATAAAATTTTTTTAAAAAAATTGATAAAAAAAAAAATTCTGATTTATTTATTTTGGATAATATTGAAAAACTGATTTTAAGGGGATATTGAGCAATTCCAATTAAGGTTGTTTTGAATTGATAATTACATAATTTGATTTTTTAATCTAATTAAAATTAGTTGGTTAGCTTATTTTTAGGATAAAATCTTTTAAGGTGGTTAGGATTTCAGTTTATCAAATATGATTTATATTCTAGGATTTCCTAATTAATTGATTTATCCACTTACCATAATTAAGAATATTTTATATTTTAATTATTGGCAAGTATAATATGTGATATTATTATGTGGTATTTATATATATATGATATATTATTGCTATAAATGACTAGTATGACCCTAGATTTAAATTATAAATACGATCTGCGTATCGTTATGTATTTTTGTAATTTAAATATGATCTGCGTATCGTTAAGTATTTTTGTAATTTTTATTTAATTAGGAATTAGTTTAATTATTTAAATTCTTATTTAATCCAAAGAAGAGCCCAGATGAGAAGGCCCATGATGAAGGTGGATGGATATCCATGAAGAGTCCAAGGAGGTGCCCATTCGGCTTAGTTCTTAGGATTAGGGGTCATACTAGCTCATATTTAATTTTGCATTTTATTATTATTCTTAAAATGCTTATAAGTTTATTGTATGTATGTTATCAATGCGCTAGAGTTCACTAATTAATAACGACATAATAAACTTAGGTCCCGCAAATATTGAGGTTTGCTTTTCCAAATATAAAGTACTTATTAACCCTTAATTAATAGTAATAGGTCATGCCTCCGCAGGGTATTGTTATTAATTTTGGGAGGTGAGGTGAAATTGCGAATTTTGCACACTTAATTTGGTTAACCTCAACAAAATCATCAAAAGAGTTTTGGATTTTGAAGCAAAGGGACAATTAAGCATGAGATGTTTTTCTGTCTAACCAAGAATTACAAATGTTGTAATTAGTAAAGAGTTTACTGACCTTGAAAATGTAATTTTAAGGAAAGGCCTCCGTCTGCTTAACGTTGCATGTTGATAGGATCTTGGAATCACTTATTCAAATAGGGACATTAAAATTGAATAGAGTGCTAAGTAACCTAGAAACTATTGCATGTTTTAGGTGCTTTTATAAACATAAAATTAAACTTTGCCTTTTCTGTCTGTAGATATCATGACTAATAACAACAACAACTCGATTTTTAGCATCCGTCCCTTCCTTGAGAAGGATAGGCTGAACGGAGAAAACTTCATCAATTGGGAAAGGACCCTAAGCCTTCTTTTAAAGTCGGAGGGTAGAGATGATGTCTTAGAAAACCCACTTCCAGTAGTGACTGATGAATCATCTGATGCTGATAAACGTCGTGCTAAGCAGGCTAATGATAGGTCTACTCCAATCACTTGCTTGATGGTGGCGGCTATGGAACCGGACCTCCAAAGGAGGTTTGAGGCCAAAGATGCTTACACCAGTATGAAAGAGCTTAAGGCCATGTTTCAGAAACAGGCCAGGATTGAGAGATATGAGATTAATAAGGAGATTTTGGAATGCAGGATGGAAAATGGTGAATCTGTTCGCCAACATGCTTTTAAAATGATGGGTCTTTTTGAAAGCATGGAACGTCTTGGATTCCCTTATAGCCAACAGTTGGCTACTGATATCATTCTCCATTCATTGCCTGACAGCTTTAATCAGTTTAGGATGACTTTCAACATGAATGAGTCTGAAAAGACTTTGACTTTATTGCATGGGATGCTTGTCAATGCTGAAAGGAACATTCCCAAAGAACCAAAGAAAGAGGTTTTGATGGTTCAAAAGGGAAAGGGTTTCAAAAGAAGGGGGCAGGAAAGAAAAACAAAGGCAAGCAAGTTGTCAAAGTTTCTGAAAAGTCTAAGAAGACCGCTAAACCAAAAGTTGCCGCGGAAAGCAAATGTTTCTACTGTGAAAAGATAGGTCACTGGAAGAGAAACTGCCCCAAGTACTTGGAGGACAAGAAGTCAGGTGCTTCTACTTCAGGTATTTATGTTATAGAAGTTAATTTGACTTCTACTTCTTTATGGGTATTTGATACCGGCTGTAGTTCTCACATAGTTAATGATGTGCAGGGACTAAAAAGAAGTAGAAAACTAGCAAAAGGCGAGGTGGAGCTTCGCGTCGGAAATGGAGCAAGAGTTGTTGCACTTGGCGTCGGAAGTTATAGTCTACATTTACCGTCTGGATTAATTTTAGAACTTAATAATTGTTATTTCGTTCCGTCAATTACTAAGAACATTATTTTTGTTTCTGTTTTGGATCATGAAGGTTTTTGTTTTGGGATTATGAACAAATGTTGTTCCATTTCTTACAATAACAAGTTCTATGCTAGAGCAAAATTGATTAATGGATTATATGTACTTGATAGGACAGTACAAGTCTATAACATAAATAGCAAGAAACAAAAGTCGAATGATTTAAACCCAACATATCTATGGCATTGCCGGATGGGTCATATAAACCAAAAGCGCATCCAACAGTTACGAAAGGATGGAATCCTTACGTCATTCGATTATGAATCATTTGATGTATGTGAATCATGCTTGTTGGGGAAAATGACAAAGTCACCTTTTACTGGAAAGGGTGAAAGAGCCAATGATCTCTTGGCACTTATACATACAGATATTTGTGGGCCTATGAGTTTAAAGGCAAGAGGTGGGTTTAGTTACTTCATCACTTTTACTGATGATTTAAGTCGATATGGGTATATCTACTTAATGAAGCATAAGTCGGAATCATTTGAAAAGTTCAAAGAATTCCAAAATAAAGTACAGAATCAACTTGGTAAAACAATAAAAGCATTACGATCTGATTGTGGTGGCGAATATTTGACCCAAGAATTCGATAATCATCTAAAGGATTGTGGAATAGTTTCACAGTTGACTCCGTCAGGGACGCCACAGTTAAACGGTGTGTCTGAAAGGAGGAATTGAACTTTATGGATATGGTTCGATCAATGATGAGTCTTGCTGATCTTCCAATTTCTTTTTGGGGATATGCTCTAGAAACAGCTGCACACACACTAAATAGAAGCCCGTCAAAGGCTGTAGAAAAGACTCCATATGAGATGTGGAATGGAAAAGTTCCAAACTTATCTTTTCTTAAAATCTGGGGTTGTGAGGTCAATGTAAAACGTTTATTGTCAGACAAACTTGCACCCAAATCAGATAAATTTCTCTTTGTGGGATACCCAAAGAAGACAAGGGGTTACTACTTCTATAACCGTCAACAGAACAAAGTGTTTGTTGCCCGTGATGGTGTCTTTCTTGAAAAGGAGTTTATTTCCAGAAATAGAAGTGGGACTAAAATAGTTCCCAAAGAAATTCGAGATGAGCAACAAATGGATGTGGATCAAACCACGTCAGAGGTGAGGGCGCATGACTCTGCTATGACAGGTCAAGTGTCGGAGCAAGCTGATTCATTAAGCAAAACTCCTATCGTCCCACTTGAATCTAATTCATGCGAAAATCTTCAAGAGGTTGAAGAGAATATTTCTATTGATGCTCAAGCCCCACGTAGGTCGAGCAGAACAAGGATCCCAAACAAGCAGTTGGTTGATTTCCTGTTAACAGAAGACTCTGAAATATTGATTTTGGAAAATTCTGAACCTACTACCTACAAACAAGCTTTGACGAGCCCAGACTCTGAGAAATGGCTTGAGGCCATGAAATCTGAAATGGACTCCATGTCTGAGAACAAAGTTTGGACCCTAGTCGACTTGCCTGATGGGGTTAAACCTACTTGATGCAAGTGGGTGTTCAAAATAAACACAGACAAGAATGGAAATTTCTATATCTATAAAGCAAGACTGGTTGCAAAAGGATTCAAACAAATACATGGTATAGACTATGATGAAACCTTTTCTCCAGTGGCAAAGATTAAGTTAATTCGGATACTTTTGGCGATTGCTACACATTACAATTATGAAATTTGGTAGATGGATGTCAAAACCGCATTCTTGAATGGGTTCTTGATGGAGGATGTGTACGTACATGACACAACCTGAGGGTTTTGAGGATCCAAAAAATCCCAAAAGAGTTTGCAAGCTTCAGAGATCCATTTATGGACTGAAGCAAGCGTCTTAGAGCTGGAATCTTCGATTTGATGAGGCAATCAAACAGTTTGGTTTTCTCAAGAGTGAAGAAGAATCTTGTGTCTATAAGAAATTTAATGGGAGTAGCTTAGTCTTCTTGGTTTTGTATGTAGATGACATAATACTCATAGGAAATGACATACCAATGCTTGAGTCAGTCAAGGAATGGTTGAGAAGTTGTTTTTCCATGAAAGACCTTGGAGAAGCTGAGTACATTTTGGGAATCAAAATCCATAGAGATAGGTCTTGAAGGATGCTTGGACTGAGCCAAGAGAATTATATTGATAAGGTTCTTGCAAGTTTCAATATGGAAAACTCTAAGAGAGGATTCATTCCCATGTCACATGGCATTTCGCTTAGCAAGAGTTAATGCCCATCGGAGCCTGACGAGTTGAAGCGGATGAGTAGCATACCTTACGCCTCGGCTATAGGTTCTATTATGTATGCCATGATATGCACTCGACCAGATGTTGCATTTGCTCTGAGCTTATGTAGCAGATTCCAAGCAAATCCAGGTGAAGCACACTAGACTGCGGCTAAGAACATCCTAAAGTACTTGAGAAGGACTAAAGGAATGTTTTTGGTCTATGGAGGAGTAGATGAGTTGGTTGTTAAAGGTTATACTAATGCAAGTTTCCAGACCGACAGAGATGATTATCGCTCGCAATCAGGGTACATCTTTTGTATGAATGGAGGAGCAGTGAGCTGGAAGAGTTCAAAGCAAGGCACTGTAGCAGACTCTACGACAGAATCAGAATATTTAGCGGCGGTAGAAGCAGCTAAGGAAGTTGTTTGGATAAAGAAGTTCCTAACAGAGCTAGGGATCGTACCTAGTGTTCTATAAGGAATTGAGTTGTTTTGTGATAATAATGAAGCTATTGCGCAAGAAAAAGAACTAAGATCAAACGAAAAATCCAAGCATGTAATGAGGAAGTATTACCTCACTCGCGAGATTGTAGACAAGAATGATGTCAAGATCTGCAAAGTTCACACGGATGAGAATGTTGCTGATCCACTCACTAAACCTCTCCCTCAACCCAAGCATGAACGTCACGCTAGGGCTGTAGGGTTGAAGCAAGTGTTAGAATGGCTTTAAATTGTTTTTTGTTTAGAGAAACTTGTTACAATTTAAAGACATGATTTTCATGTTTTATGTTTATATAGTATGAAATTTTTCATCTTATTTAATTTTGGTTTAGTATTAAATAAAATGTCCAATATATTTATTGAATTTAATGGGCTTGTCAAATACGTGATTTGATGAATGAAACCCCATAAGTGATGAACTGAATTCATAAATTATTTAAGTTCCTAATCTGAGTTGTTAATTTGGACATAAATGACTCAATAAAAGGATTAGCATATAAGATTGATTGATAGTGTTGTTTTATGCGCTATGGAAACATGGAGATGTTTAGTCAATCATATGGATATGTATAGTCGTACATGATTGAACAAACCTACTTAGAAGTTCTAAAACTTTGCAAATTATATTAGTGGATTCCTTAGACATGAGCGGAACACTACTCAATTCAATGATTAGTGTAACCTTGATGTTGTCAAACGTCATGCCGTAAAAGGGGACTATAAAGGCGACACTCGGGTTGTGCTAAAAGTTAAGCGAGAGTTTTGTTTGCCACAAGATTGAATAGGTCCTCCTATGTTAGATGGGATGGGTGTCTTGGCCTCTTGAAGAGTAAGAATTGAAAATGCATGGTCGTGCTCAAATGGATCATAAGATGATCATTTGCTTAGCAATTCAAACTCGGATTTCAAGAAATAATTTGAACGCTAGTATGGATAGCATAGAGATGTGATCATACTATCAAATTAGACACTAAGAGACTTAAGGAATTTGAATATTGCATACTTGTCTCGGACAAGTGGGAGAATGAAGGAAATGTGTCCTCGACTTTAGTGCAATTACTTAATATAATTATGGATCGTATTATGGATATAGTAATTCGTTTATTTGGGTCGTCTATACGTCTTGCTAGAGAATGCTATAGAACTTTGGGTTGGTAAGTAACAAACCCGAAGCCCGCCTAAACGGATCCTACAAGGTCACACATTAGGATTGGATCAATAAAGAAACCCGAAGCCCAAAGTGGGCCTTAGGGTGACCAGCCAAAAAAGGGAAAGGGGAGAGAAAACCCTAACCTAATTAATAATAATATGATTATATATCAATTAGTTAAGGATAATAAAAAGATACAGTATTCAGTTTTCTGAAAAACAACGTAAGTTTTTTCTCAATATTTTTGTCTCTAAAATTGGTTCTCAACTCCAATAAAGGTGAAAGGTTTTTCCCGTCCAACTAGCATTGGTGGAGTGTTGATTCAATCCGGTGGACCAAATAGAGGAGTTACAATTGAGGCTCTTTATCTCCGGTAGAGAAGAAGATTGCTAAGAGGATTCACGCTTCAAAGCTTAATTATAAACTATTATGTGATCTTTATTTGTATATGCATGAGATCCTGTTTAGGTGCGTATGAATGTGATTCATGAAATTCCGCTTAGAGTACCTAAAACCCAACACCTCATTCGTAGGGTTTTCCTCAATAATTTTCCATCTTACTCTTATTCTGTTTATACCCAGTTGCGTCAAAACTTGAATCTTATCCAGTTTCTGTTTATAATAATTTTACCCACGCTTTTATAGTTTCGGCTTTTGTGTCACTTGGGGATAAAAAGGGTTGGTATATGTTGCTTCATGGTCACTCGATCATTGATGAGTTTGGCACTAATTTGTTTGTTGGGTCTGCTGTTGTTAGATTGTATATAAACTCCAGTATTGGGTATGTGTAGACACCTAAAAATGTCTCCATAAAACCAAACTCGATGATGAACAACCTTTCACCGCCATAATTGGTCGAGTTGAGTATTTAATCTTTGAGTACTTAAATCCATATTCAATCCCAATAAATTTCATAAACCAACCCAATTCCTAGCCCATTTCCCCTGACCATAACTTATTTTCCACTTTTCCTGTCTTTAAACCCAAAATAATTCATTTCGTGTCTTTTAAAACCATTCATTTCGTGTCCTTTTTATAAAAATGTTTAGAACAGTTTGTTTTGGTCCATAATCTGGGTCCAATTATGGAATAGTTGGATATTTCTTGAAAATAGTTTTCAACGATATATTATAAGTCCAAATCTGAGTTATAACGAATAAGGTATGGCCAAAATACTAAACTGAGTACAAACCGAACCTAAGCCCACCTTACCTATGACCCAATGATCATGTGGAGGGTCCAAAATCTCTAATCACATTCCTAAAATAATTAGGATTAATTGGAAGCTTCTAAAATTTTATAAAAGATCTTAATATTCCTTTTTGAAAAGATAAGACTAAAGAGTTTGAAATTGAATAAAACTCCTCTTTTTTAAAGTCCTAATTCTATTCTAATTGAAAGACATACAAAGATAGTTAGATATTATTTTTTGCTTCATATTTTTTATCCAAATCTTAGATGGTTGAATAGATCTTGAAATTATCTATCCAATGATATATTATAATATTAATTCTGAGCTATAATGAAAAAGATATGAATGAAATATCAAACTCTATCCAAAACTGACGCCGTCTCACTATTTCGGCCATATCTATTATTCTACAAAATATTTTAATCTGATTCTCATTGGGTTAGAAATTATACTTCAACATCTTTCCAACGACATATTATTTATCTTATTCTAATTTATAGATAAAAAAATATGATAAAAACAAAAACCGCAAAAACTGTTGTCTATCGCAAGAGTTTTATTAGATTCGAATTCTTATCTTTTCTTAATTCTTCGACCCTTCTTTTTTAATTATAAATAGAGGCCATATCACCCCTTTTTCAATCATCAACAACCTTGATCACCAAATCATTCTCTCTTCCTTTCTTCTACACCAAAAATCATTTTCTTCTTCTCTCTCTCATATTCTAAGCCTTAAACCTATATTCTTAACTACATCATTCCTTCCGTAAGCACTCCTAGGAGTCCATACTTGACCCAAGGTTCTATACTTAAACCAAGGCATAAAAGGTGTAATTAAATAAGGGTTTAGACCAAATCAACTCTACTTTTATTTAATTTAATTTTAATTTGATTTATATTTTTATTGAAGTTACTAACAATTTATTCAAGATGTAGCAATTCAAGAAAACGCGGAAAGTGAGTAATTAATTCACTTAATTACTCTTATTATTTTATATTGCTAGTATAATGATTAGGGTTATTATTTTTATTTTATTTGACTAATGATATTATGGTTAAATTTCTTCCAATATTAATGTTTATTCTATTATATTTATTGATCACCATATTGCATGTTTAAAGGGAATATGTAATTGAAAACCACGCCTAATAAGATAACTTGGACGACCGGTTTAGATTTCTTTTTAATCTTGTTATTAAATCAATTGATCACAAATTTTAGAATTATGTGTTGCATTAATATTCAACCAATTTAGTCTAATAATAGATTGGAGCGAATTGAATCTTTGTTTTCATGCCTTTGAGATTGCAGGAATCACTTTTCATTATAAAAATCGAGTAAAGGCCAATACGGGCGAATGTGACTCCATGACTCACTTCGTACCATCATCCCAGATCCTCCTTTCGTGCTACCGAACCATATGAAGTTAGTAATCTCATGGATTAGTAACCTTCACGGATCAATCGTTGTTATCTTTCGTTGTCCCTGTATTGTGGTTGCCTTTTATGATCCATGAACGGTTTACAAATTCCTTAAAAACTTGTTGGCGGCTCCCTACTTTCCTTGTCCCTAATCGTATTATGTCAATTCTCACTTCCTATGAGTGTCAATCATACTCACAACATGCTTTAACGTAGGCACACTTCGAACACGCCTACAGTATGCATATAAGTTGTTTGATAAAATGTCTAATAGAGATACGGTTTTGTGGAATATTATGATTTCTGGGTTGGTTAAGAATTATTGTTATATCAATTCGCTTCGGGTTTTTCGTGATATGGTTGGTTGGTAGTAGTGCTAGTCGATCTCCTAGATTTAATTCCACTACTTTGTGGAAATTTGGGGCTTTTGTAGGGCGGGACTATAGGAGGGGGATTTTGTGGGTCCGTTGTTGTGGTGGGTAGGAGTCAGGAAAGGGAGAGGGGAGATGGGGATGGCATAAATGGGGTCGCCGGCGCAGGGGAGGAGGTTAAGGCGCCTGTAAAGGATCGCCGGAGGGCCGGGGCAGCTGGGGAAGGGGCGGTTGGTGGGGAGTTTTTTTTTTAAAAAATAATAATAAATAATAATAATAATAATAATAATAATAATAATAATAATAATAAATAATAATAATAATAATAATAATAATAATAATAATAATAGGGGGTTGTTAAACGTCGCTCCCATTTTACAGGGTAACGCTCGCATTTTTGTATGAAGTTCCAATTTTACCCCTAACATTTAAATACGGTTTTTCCACTATACGACTCACATTCTCACTATCTCTCTAAATCTCTAAAAAACTTGAAACTATAAATCTGAATTTTTTTTTGTTAATAAAAAAAAAAAACAACAATCATCAAAAACACAAAAGGATGGGTGATTCGAGGCGAATAAGGCTTACATTCGAAGGGAGGAGTTTGGGCGGCGGTGGAGGCAGCGGCGGAGGCGGCTTTGACGACGAGCAAGTAAATTTTTTTTTTAAAACGGAACCTCCAGCTTCCGTCCAGAATTTTTGGAAGTTCCAAGGAGGTTCCGCCTGAAAAATCCGGAACCTCCTTGGTAATTCCGGAAATTCTGGGCGGATCTAACTTCCGCCTAAAATTTCCGGAAGTTCCTAGGATGATCCGGAAATTCCAGGCGGATCCTCCCAGGTCGATCCGGAATTTCTGGGCGGAAGTTCCGTTTTAATTTTTTTTTTCCCGTGAATAATATGCTTTTTAATTTTTTATTGTTTATTTTAATTTTTTTTTTTGGATTTTGTTATTTTTGTTGTTATTTTGTAGTGTTATTTTTTTTTTGAAGCATATTTTATAGTGTTATTAGTATTACTATTATTATTTTTAAAAATATGATTAGTATTATTAGAATTATGTGTTGCATTAATTATTTTGTTGTTGTTAAATTTTGTTGTTGTTGTTGTTGTTATAATAATATTATTATTATTGTTATTAGTAGTACTATTATTATTATTTTTAATTATGATTAGTATTATTGTTGTTGATATTAGTGTTATTATTATTGTTATTATGGTTATTGTTGTTGTTGTTAATTTTATTTGTTGTTGTTGTTGGTGTTGTTGTTGTTGTTATTATTATTGTTATTATGGTTATTGTTGTTGTTGTTAACTTTATTTTTTGTTGTTGTTGTAATTATTATTGTTATTATGGTTATTGTTGTTGTTGTTGTTGTTAATTTTAATTTTTTTTTTTGTTGTTATTATGATTATGATTGTTGGTGTTGTTGTTGTTATTATTATTATTATTATTATTATTATTATTATTATTATTATTATTATTATTATTATTATTATTATTACTAAAATCGGATTTTGCACTTATTTTATGTAGATCGAGGGTTCTGGTGCTCGACATGCAATATCACGACGTCTGAATGCGTCTGTTAGGAGACAGTCATCTCGTTCAACACCGTTTCAGCCCGAGCAGCAATACGGGTCTACTAGTGGTTGGTCGGGAGACCCACAGTCTGGTAGTAGTCAGCCCTTGTACTCTGCAAGTGGAGCACCTACATCTGACGAGGAAGACGAATGCTCGGCTAGTCATGCTGATGACCGTGATCAAGAACCGGACCCTCGGGATTACCATACGGTATATAGGGGTCAGTTTGGTAGATTTGTTGGTAGTGGATCGAGTCAGCCTAATACCAGCTCTGCAGAGGCATGGTTACTGCAGGAACCGATGTCGGGTGGTCTTGAGGATGGGACTGTTATCCCTAGTTTTGGTGGTCACGTGGCACGATATATCTGGATCGAGCAGGAGCGTAGTGTTTTGCAATGTTTAAGTAGGACATAGTTATATTCTGACTTGTTTACTTGGCGAGGTCGTCAATCAGTGGAGAACCTCGGGGTGATTGATGGTAGTTGGTTGTCTCACTTGCCCGGCCTGATGTTTAAAAGACTTGATTTGCCGCTGATTTCTGCTTTTGTTGAGAGATGGCAGCCAGATACGAACACCTTTCATATGCCATTTGGGGAGATTACGATCTTGTTGCACGACGTGTACAACATACTTGGGTTACGTGTCGAAGGCAATATGGTCACCACTACTCCTAGCACGGACGTGTTACGGGACGCGTGCTCGATCACCATGGATATGACTCCAGATAATTTGTCTAAGATTTGCGGCACAAAGACGATTTGGCAGGGTAGTGGGGTGTTGACTGATAAGATTTTTGAGTCGACATTGGCGGTTAACCGGGAGTTTAGTGATCAGCTTAATGGATACTTGTGGTTAGTGCTTGGAGGTACACTGTTTGTAGACAAGAGTGGTAACCGTACGCATCCTTCCTTCCTCCACGAGCTATGTTATATAGATGTCCCTATTAACGAGTATGCTTGGGGAACAGCTGCACTGGCTTACTTGTATCGGCAACTGGGCACGACATCACGGAAAGGTGCTGATTCGATTGCTGGTTGTCTCACGCTTCTGCAAGTGTTGATTTACGAGTACTTTTCGTGCTTTCGGCCACAGCAGGGTACCTTGACCCGGGACCTTCAAATGCCTCGTGCGTCTGCTTGGGATGTTGGAGCGAGATGTCCTAGCAAGAACCTGGAGCGCCTGTTATCTTTTCGTACCAGAATTGATGCGCTTACTGACCGTGAGGTGAACTGGCTACCGTACGGAGCTGATCCTGCATTACGAGTGCCCCCCACTTTATTCATTAGATGCATCTAGTACCGTAACATCATTGAGTCGTACATGCCTGATAGAGTGGTGCGACAGCTTGGTTTCGTGCAAGGCATTCCCCGCGAGATCATCAGGCCAGAGAAGGCCAAGAGGCCGACTAACTTGAAGATGTATCGGGTAGACTTCCCGACCGAGATGACAGACGTGATGTGGAAGAGGTTTGTCACTAGGGTATCTCCGAGTGTAGTTTTAGGTGCCCTCACCAGGCTTAGTGCTGCAGCTCCTTCGTTTGCGCCTGGTTACATGCAGTGGTTGTACAGGTTTTCTCACCCGCGGGTATCTCTAGGTGCAGGAGTTACAAGCAACCTACCTGAGCGGACTAACACTGATTATGTAAGTATTTATTCTTATTATAATATTAAAAATGACTTCTATGAATTTTTGTGTATATAATATGTTATTGTTTGATTTGTAGTGGATGGGTCGGTCCATGGAGATTCACCAAAGAGCACTGGCTGAGTATCCTGAAATGTCGAGTGAGACTCGGACAATGACTGAGCAGCTTGTATTTGATTGGAATTCAAAAATGGGACTTTAGATTATTTTAATTAGAAGTCGTGTTAGTGGTTTTAATCACGGAAAATAACACCACAAAAAAAACACAAATTTTGTTTATAACACCACAAAAAAATAAATTTTGATTATAACACCACAAGAAAACACCAAAAATTGATTTAACCACCACTTAACGGATTCTTGGATGGAATCTGTTAGTGGGTCCCATAATTGAAACGTGTCAATAGCCTATAGGCTTAAAAAAGATGAAATAATAAAAAGAAAAAAAATCCATTAACCCAGCTAGCCCCACCACCGGCGCCACCTCGCTTCAGCCGCCGACACTATAACCTAGGCCGCCGCCGACACCCATCTCCCCAACAAATACCGGCGACACCCATCTCCCCAACCAAAACCACCCCACGACGCCGAATATCGTCTTCCCCCTCCCCGAAAACCACTCACGCCGCTGAACTCATACCACCAAACGTCCAAACCCGAAAACCACCCCATGCCGCCGAACTCCTACATCACACCACCAACAGCTACCTCGGCTACATCACCACCATCGTCGCCGAAATCTTCTTCCTTACCTAGAGCTTTCGTCGAAAATTGAAATCCCAACCCACATTACCCAAAAACCTCCCTCACCTGAACCCTAACCCGTTTCAAGAAATCAAATTGAATCGGGGTTGGGCTGAGCTGGGCACGGTGTTTAAGGGTCAGGGTGGTGCTCGTTCAGGTGGTCGATCAAGGGTGGTCGGTCGAGGGTGGTCAGCTGGGGGAACTAGCAGCGGTGGTGGGGGCAAGTGGAATGGCGCCGGTAGTGAGTGCGGTGGCTGGGTTAAGATTTTTATTTTTTTTTGTTTTTTTATTATTTTTATCCAGTATATACTTGACACGTATACTAAGTGGGACCTACTAACGGTTTTTTGGATGACGTTAGTAAGAGGTGGTGAAATCAATTTTTTTGGTTTTTTGGTGGTGTTATAATCAAACTTTTAAATTTTGTGGTGTTATAATCAAAATATGGGTTTTTTCCTGGTGTTATTTTCTAAAATTTCCTAAATGTAATGTATAAACTGGACAGTGATTTATTTTTATATTTTATGTTTTTTTGCATATCATGTTAGATTAAAAGCAAGTACAATAAAATTAATTTCATAATTGTAATTTTCTTACAAATGTTCAAAGTTAGTGAATGTACATTACAAACTACCTAACTAATGCATCCCACATGTTCCTTCTACATTCATATTGTTGATCCCATCCATTAACACTATCCTCGTGGTGTTCAGTCCACCAACCGGCGATTGGCGGGAGAGGTGAATCAGGTACAAGGTCAAAACGGATGAAATGTGATCCACCAACTGTAGCAATCACAAACTCTCGAATCGGTGTCCGAACCCCGTTGCGTGCCCTCAGCGATAAGACTGTGATGCATGGGTAGTAGCAAGTTGGTACTAGGCCTACCCCGAGACAAACCACCCTTGCGTTGAACCACGTAGCAATAGGAAATAAATCTTGAATTATAACCATCCAATGTCGCTCCCTGACATCCCCACCATCCCATCGAATAGGCTCTACGTTCATCCAAAGTCGTCCAAGCCCGTAAATTCGTTCGTACAAATCAGGATGACCGGCGATCTCGTTCGCTATTGTTTACCGAGCGTCAAACCACAACGCCTGATCGCCATAGAAGAAGTCGGCGACACAACGAAAGCCACAGTTCCCATCACCAATGACATCCTTCTAAGACAAAATGTACGGTAACATTGGGCCTGGAAGCAAGTTCAAATACCTGCATTGACTAATGTCACTCGGATCTACAACACAAAATTAAAAGATAAATTATTAGTAAAGCTACAAGTATTAAGTTTACATATATTAATATTATATATTTTTCAAAATCAATAGAATTTTAATATTACATGGTTGTGGGTCACCACCACGTTGAGTGTGTTGACGGTTCACATGCTCGAAATAACTTCGATCACGCCTGGTGTCATTGTTCCCTGTCGACCACGAGTGTTGAGGTTCACATGTGGTTTTTCAAGGTGTGTATGATCCGGATGTAGCTCCTCTTCAATGATTCGCGTTACATTTTGACGTACGGCCGGGTTACTTTCCATTACTTCATCAATTAGGGATCGAAAATGTGCAGCTTCCTCGGTCGAATCATTAACCACTTCAGGAATGTTAACATCATCACCAATAACCAGTGTCTTCCAGAAAGAATGAATTTGGCTGCTATACAATCCTGTCTGTGAAACTATCGAATCATGTATCTGGTAAGCACATGGAAGACCGTGGGTCACACGCATAGCACATCCACAACGTTCATAGACCTGGTAACTCAAATCCCGCATCCTTTTCGTCTCGTTATGCAGTTCTTTCAAGCAATGTTGAGACACTTTGCCATTTATACGTGATAGTGGCAACTGTATGTACATCTCACCAATTTTAGACCTTGATGCCTCCAACTCATTACGAATTTGTATGATTCAATTACCGATATGACAATGGACTCGGGCCCATACGGTATCCAAAGAACCTGCCAATGATTCAAATTAGTAAATACATTTTAATTTTTTTTATTATAATTACAATTACGTAACAACGAGAACAACTAATAAAATAAAACAACTAACCTGTGGATGATTCAAACCAAGTTTTCACTGTTGAATGTTGGCTCTCAACTCTACAGTTGGTGGTGTTACCAAAGTGAAGAGCCTGGTTCGTCCAATATTTCACAAATTTCTCCTTATGACAAAGCCATGTTCTCTCAACATACTGAATCACTGCCGCATATTTTCCCCACCTCACTTGCATGGTAGCTAGAGCATGATCATACTCCGCCTGTGTTGTTGCATTCACGATTTTGAACCATTTGCCATTTCTAAAACTGACACCAACCTTCTTGTTTCCGAATATCTTCGTCACCTTAGCCTCCACATCTCTGTTGATGTGCCATATACAGAGTAAATGTGACGTCCCTGGAAAGACTTCTCTCAAAGCCGCATATAGCCCAAGATCACGGTCTGAAATAAATACAGATGGCTCTTTATCAAACCCAATCAACTCCCTTAATCTCTGCAACACCCACCGATAGCTAGCCGTGCACTCGTCGCGCATGAAAACATATCCAACTAGAAAATTCTGGTTGTCGGTGTCACACCTACTACCTCAAAGAAAGGCATGTTATATCGATTGGTCTTGTAATTAGAATCCATACCTATGACATGTGGGTATGTGCGGAGTATGTTGACCATGATCGGGTGCACCATAAATGCATGTTGCAAAACGTTGTGATCATCGTTCGTGACCTAGTAAATGTATTTACTCTCTCTCGCCAGATGAAGAAATTGCTGAACAATTCCTCTTCCTTCGGACATCTCAATCCTGAAGTCATTCCGACAATTATAAATGTGTCGGATGTTTGGATGATCATCAGGAAATTGCTTGGCAATAGTTGACATGATGTTATGGGGCGCAACCTTGGACTTTGTCATGTCCCGCACAACCTGTTTTGCACCCGGACTCAATCCGCTCACTTTACGGTGATCCTCTTGGTACACAATCATTGGGTGGTTATGTGTCCTGGTGTGATCATTTTTCGCAATGATCTTCCAACTGTCGGTGCTGACTTCATTATATATCTTGATGTAGAATGGACAACCATTAGCTTTGATTTTTGTGTCCTTTCGTATCGCATTCTCCAAATCTCTCGGCTTGTTCCTTCGTGACTGATCACATCGCAAATACCGATACGGCCGACCATCTCTGGTTTTGTTATAAGACGATTTCACCAAAATAAATCCCAAATTTATGGAAACACCATCAACCCATGTAACCGCATCGTCAAATGTTGGAAAAAACGTATCCGTGACAAAATTCCCACTATAATTCACACCGTCACCGCCTTCCTCAGATTTCATATCTTATACAAATTAGACAAAACATGGTTTATGTCATTATGTAATTTTTTATAATATTAATTATAATATTTATGAAACACTATTACAACTAATAATAATATTAACATTAATAACTAATACTGCTAACAACAATCATAATAGCAACAACAATAATAATAACAACAATTACCAAACAAATATACTCTAAAAATAATTAAAAATTACTACTACTACTACTACTACTACTACTACTACTACTACTACTACTACTACTACTACTACTACTACTACTACTACTACTAATCAAGTCACTAACCGGTCATAACTTGTTTAAAGCGAACATCCTTCAAAATTTGTATTATCTAGAAAAAATTGAAAGTTCAACTTGTTTTGAGCGAACGGGTGAAATTTTGTATTATTTTTGATAATTTTTCCTTATTTAAATATACTGTTTTTTTACTTTAAAGAAGAAATTTATATGTAATGTTCATTTCAACCATTCATTTTCTCTCTCCTCGACACACTCTCTCTTTTCCCTCTTATGACATCTTCTTTCATTTTATTTCTTGATTTTTATAGCTTTTATGTGTTTAATTCATCACCCTAAAACATAATTTTTACTTGATTTTGCACTTTAAAAAATCCAAATTTCACAACCAAAATTTCGAATTTTTTATGATTTGAGAATTTTGGATATTTTTGATTTTGACTAAAGAACTTGCAGTTGAGCGTTTTACTTGCTTGATTTTCACTATTAAGTCACTTTACAAGGGTGTTATACTCATTTGAGGTGTAATTTCTCTTTCTTTGTTCATCTTTGTTCTACTTCATAAATTTGAAACCCTAGGTTGTGCTTCAATAGTGAACTCTCTTTGCTTGCTATTTTTATCTATATTTTGTGTTTTGCGATTATTTGTTGTTCATATGAAGCTTTATTATCATGAAATTATTTGATTATTTAAAATTTTGGCACTTCCATTCATCATCTTTTTCCATGGGTTTGGGTAGTAGCATTTTTCCGGGCCATTATTTATGTGTAATAATTTTTTATTTATAAATTATGTTAGTTTATTATATGCAGATTTTTCACCAAATGCCCCTGAGTTTTTTTTCATCATATACCCATGACAATTTTCAAATTCACAAAAATGCCCCTGAGTTTTTTCCCTCTCCGTAATCCTAGAAATCACCGTCCCCATCCTTGAAATCTAAAACCGCCACTCTCCTCTTCATCCTGTCGATCTCGTCGGTGAAGATGATTCCACCTCTCTCCTCTAACAAAAACAACAATGGCTATGACACCGATCCCTCCTTTCGTTCTTTAATTCATCCGTTGCTATCGACATCTTAATTCTCCCACAGTATGTTGGGTTTGAGTTGGGATTTTAGAGGTTGGGGAAGGGCTTCCTGGGGTTTCGTGGAGGGGGAAATGGTGATTCGAGGAAAGGGGTGGCGATAGGGAAAGGTTTTAGTGAGCGGCGCTGACACGGGTGTTTGGGCTGGGCGGGGATGAAGTAGGGCTGTTGTTGGCTAGGCGGGGATGGTGGCCGATTTTTTAAAGTCTTTTTTTTTTGTTGAATTCAGGGAAGGGGCAGGGAAATGTCGGGGGGGGGGGGGGAGAAGCGGCGGGAGATGCCGGCGCAGGGGCAAGGAGGTCTGAGCGCTGACGATGGTGATGGTAGGGATCTGGTAGCCGGCAAGGGTGAGGGTGGGGAGGGTGGCTGTCTGGGGTGAATTTTTTAATTCTTAGTTAAATAATTTTAAAAAATAACCAATCATATCCAGCCACGTGGTGTACTTAACCATAACGACTAACGGAGTTAATGTCAGTTAGTCATTTGGGCATGTGGTGACATTTTGTTTAAACTCAAAGGCATATGGTGAATTTGAAAATTTCATGGGTATATGACTGTATGGTGAGTAAAAAAATAACTCATATGTAATGTTCTTTTTGATGTACTCTATGTTCGTTTATAATGTATAATAGATTATTATGATTATGACTTTTTTTATTTGCAGGTAATGTTCTTTTATTTATATGTAATGACGTTATATTCTTTGATAAGGTTACGTTCTTTTATTAATTTTAATGTTATTTTATTTATAGGTAGTGTTATTTTATTCATAGGGTAATTTTTTCGGGTGTACCATGCACATGATACACCCGCATGTACAAAACAATTATTAGTATTAGGATAGATTAGTACAAAGTAACAATTTAACTGACATATATTTATGCACAATTTTAAACATTAATATGATAAAAATATTTTAATCCTTTCATAAAAAGATTTATATAATGAAAATATACGTAAAAATTCTTTTTTTTTTTTTTAAAATCATCTTCCCACATAACGTAGGAATTACACCTAGGTCTTGCAACTAGACAAGTACAAATTCTTCTATGGACCCTAGTCTATCTATTCTATATGGACCACTCAATTTCACGCGGCCCACTCTATAATATGCAGCTTCACTTTCTTCTCCTCATCCCACCATTTTAGCTGCTTTTTTTTTCCTTCTTTAATTCTCTTTCCCTTTTTAATCTGATTTTTTTTTAAAGAAATTTAATCTGATTCTTTTAATTTCTTTCTCTATTACAATCCTTTTTTACAAATTCTTATTCTTCTCTCTCCCCTCTGTTCTTTATTTTTTTTCTTAATATTTTCCATTGATTTGCCGCATTTAACATGATGGAAATCGTCGAAATTCCTGAAGGAATCAATCATGATTAGTTATTCTGAATTCATTGTGATCAATATTGATTTAGATTTTGTTTTTGAGATGAATTTGTGGATTTAATCCTTGTTTTAAATTTATTTAAAATTCTTGAAGCTAAACCTATCAATTTCAACGGATTATGATCGATTTCAAGCTATTATGATCGATTAATTGATATATTTGATTGTTCTCATTAATTTGATCATTCTTATTTATTTATATGAATTTTTATTAATTGATTGTTTCAAAATTAGTTATATGTACCACGTCTATACTTTTGAACATTTGGTAAAAAAATCTGAACGATTGCAAATTTTGAACATTTAGTAAAAAAATCCGAACTAAACATCGAAAATTTTGAACATTTAGTAAAAATATCTGAAAAATTGCAAAGTACCGCGCCTATACTTTTGAACAATTAGTAAAAAAAAATCTTAACGATTGCAAATTTTGAACATTTAGTAAAAAAAAATCTTAACGATTGCAAATTTTGAACATTTAGTAAAAAAAATCTGAACTGAACATCAAAAATTTTGAACATTTAGTAAAAGTATCTGAACAATCGCAATGTACCACGCCTATACTTTTGAAAATTTAATAAAAAAATATGAACGATTGCAAATTTTTAATATTTAGTAAAAAAAAATCCGAACTGAACATCGAAAATTTTAAACATCTATAAGTAAAAATATCTAAAATTTTTTTTGCAATTTACCACGCCTATACTTTTGAACATTTGATAAAAAAATCTGAACGATTACAAATTTTGAACATTTAGTAAAAAAAATCCGAACTGAACATAAAATTTTTTGAACATTTATTAAAAATATATAAACAATCGCAATTTATCACTCCTTTACTTTTGAACATTTAGTAAAAAAAAATCTGAACAATTTTAAATTTTTAAGTTTTAGTAAAAAAATTTGAACATCGCAAATTTTGAACATTTAGTAACAATATCCGAACAATCGCAATGTACCACTGCACGCCTTGAAATTGATCGGATTAGCTTCAACAATTCATCTTCATCTCTACTTGTAGAATAATTTGTTGGGTCTCTAAAAAATAAGAAAAATGTTTTTAAATTATATACAAATTGCAAAAATTTAACTAATGAAGAAATTTAATTGATGGTAAATTGCAAATTCAAAGAAATTCAAAGAAATTTATTGAAATTTTAGTTTCAGAAATCTTATTTACCTTTCTGCATTGGTTTCTTGCTTTTCATCCATGGCTATTCTCGAATTTGCAGAGGAGACAGAAACGAGAGTTTTTCAGCATTTGAAAGAGTAAATGTTCATATTTAATCTTCTATCAGTTTTGTTAGAGTGGAAAGAAAGAAACGAGAGTTTGGCGGCGTTATTTGTATTGTATTTGTGTTGTGGATTGTATTTGGGCTAGTGGTCCACCTATTCTATATGGACCAGGGTCTATAGTAGACCTATTGCACTCTCATTAGTCATTAGGTAAATTCAAGCCTTAAACTTGTAGGATTTGAGGTAAGAAACTTAAATTATCAAGTGAGCCAATTAACACTTTAATGGTAAACACTTTTTCAAATTACTCCATATCTTTTACTTTCTAAATTATCGAGTTGAACATACTCCATCAATAAATGTAACCATAATTTCAAAAATGGAAAAAGTAGATATTATCTCAACTTAGCTTCATACATACATATGACAAATGTTGAATTAAATTATGAGACCAATTTTATTCTTCACATATAAAAAAAAGGTCCAAAATGAAACCAATATTATAGGTTTATAAACGAACCTTTAAAGAAAATAAAATATTTATGAATGCTTGTACATCCACGAGTAGAACCGTTTAACCACGAAACCATTTGTCTTCAACTGAATTTGTCTTTATTCAAAAATCTGCTGTACTCATGCAATAAAGGACAAACAATAACATGTGGATGTTATATTGCTATAACATTGTAATCTCCGGTTAATATCCAATCTTTAGCTACGATCTTTCGTAGTCTTCTTGTTCTCCACCTTTTTTTTAGTTTATATCGCCCAAACATAAATTTGTTTCGATAATCATACTCCCTCCGTCTCATATTACTTGTCCCGTGGCATAAGCAACATTGTCCAAATCGTTTACAAGTTGATCAAAACGACCTCCAAAACAAAATGCCAATGGTTCAAGTACATTTACCACAAAAGAACTACCAAGACATGAAGGATGCGTCAATATTGACAAACCAAGAGGTGATGAATAACAATAATAATAACAATTTTGATGATAAAACACAAAATATGATAACCATTAAAGGGATTATTGGGTTAATAATGTCGCAAATTGATGAGGATGATGAGAAAGAAGTGATTTCTCTAGGAATGGGCGATCCGACGGCGTATTCGTGCTTTACGACGAGTAATGGGGCAATGGAAGGCGTGGTTGATGCATTGTCCTCGGCTAAGTTCAATGGTTATGCTCCTACTCAAGGTCTTCCACAAACTAGAAAGTAATGCTACTAACTTCATTCTTTTCTTTTTTTTTTTTTTTTTTTTTTTTTTTTGGTTTTTTGATGCATTTTTTCCCTCAATTTTTGAATGAACAAGAGAAACATGAAACTAGCTATTAGCTAATCAAATATTAAGAGATTGAATTGTTCATTCAATGTTTATTATATTCTTGTTAATCAAACTTACTAGAAGTGGTTTGTTCAAATTGGTTGAATCTTCGAAAGAGATTGAATTGGTTTAGCATTAATCGCTGTCATGGAACTACTACTCCTATTACCAATTGATTTTGGGTCAAGAGTGTAAATGTATAATCTAACTAATACCATTGTTTGCCTTTGGTTTTGTTGATTCAAAAAAAAAAAAAAAAAAAAAAAAAAAGGATTCAAAAAGGTAAATTAGGGAGATAGGATAAAGTTAGGAATAAAGTTGGCAAATTTTTTATGGTGAGTCGTACATAATTACAAAATAAATTGAGGGGGAATTTGTATTGTTAGTTTTCTTTGATTTTTACTACCAACTGTTGTCCAAAAAAAAAAAAAAAAAAAAAAAAAATTACTACCAACTTATTAGAGGAAAAAAGAAGACTTTTCTAGAAAAGTCATTTTTTTTTCTTTTTGTTATCACGGGTTTTTTTTTATGTACAAATTTGTCAATTATAACCTTTTTATACAGGTGACTTAGAAATTACAAGTACAATCTTTTTGTAATTTACAATTGTACAATACATTTAACACATTTACATTTGATTACCTCTGTCATGCATTTTTGCTGAAGATTCTAATAAATCAGTCCTTCCTTGTTTCTATGTGTTGTTCTTGGTTAGAAAATCAATGCAAATGAAATTTATTACCCTCTTGACAAATTTACTTGTGTATTACTACCCTCTTGACAAATTAAATTAATACCCTCTTGACAAACATAAAGGTTTGAGGTTCAAATTCTACCATCGAAGCCTTAAGGTTAGATGGTAATTGTGATTCTTCTAGGTAATATGCCTAATTGTCGCCCGCTTTTGCCTTGGTTTCCAATAAAAATTAACTGTATCGCATGTGTTTGTTGGACAGGGCAATAGCTGACTACTTGTCTCATGATTTGCCATACAATTTAACCAAGGAAGATGTTTTCGTGACATCGGGGTGCACAAATGCCATAGATATAGCACTGTCTATACTTGCACGCCCGGGTGCCAATATATTGGTGCCTAGACCAGGCTTCCCAATCTACCAACTTTGTGCTTCCTTTAGGCAACTTGAGGTTAGGCACTTCAACCTTCTTCCGGCTAGGAGCTGGGAAGTAGACCTTGACGCCGTTGAAACTCTTGCTGATGAGAACACTGTTGCAATCGTTGTCATCAACCCTGGAAACCCGTGTGGAAATGTTTACTCTTTCCAACACTTGTTACGGGTTAGTCTTTTACCTCAATGCATTGGCTCTGGAATGTATATGAGACGATTGCACAATTACTTATTTGATATGACATAACATATCTAGTTAGAAAAAGGGAAAGTATGTCACTAGAATGTTAATTCTGTTTCATTTCAGATTGCAGAGGTAGCAAAGAAGCTTGGAATTATAGTCATTGCTGATGAAGTTTATGGTCATCTTGCTTTTGGGAAGAACCCATTTGTGCCAATGGGAACATTTGGATCAATTGCTCCTGTTCTGACTCTCGGATCTTTGTCAAAGAGATGGTTAGTCCCTGGTTGGAGACTTGGTTGGCTTGCTGTAACTGATCCCACTGCCATCTTTAAGCAGCCTAAGGTTTACATCTTATGCACACTCATGCTCCCTTCAATTTTTCCGAAATAGTAGTCAGTTTAATCATGATTGGAATTGTGGCTCTCTAAACTACGGGTGATAATGAGCCAAGCTGATTCGCGAGCTAATTAAGCTCAACTCTATCTATCTTCTTGAGCCTTGTAAAGCTAGGATTTACTCAAGGAGTGTGATGTAATACTTCTATACTCAGTCAATAGGTGATACTTAATGCTATGTGTTTGTCTTGCATCATTCTCAGGTCATGGAGCGATTGAAAAAGATTTTTGACATCTACGGAGGACCACCAACATTTGTTCAGGTTTCATTTTGTAAAGCTTAATTAATACTCATATTTTTAGACCTTTACTTTGCTCTCTACTAAAATCTAATGTTCTAATTTTAGGCAGCAGTGCCACAAATCCTAGAGAAAACCGATGATGCTTTCTTCAAGAAAAATATTAACATTCTGAAGCAAACATCAGAGTTGTGTTTTGAGGGCATAAATAAGATCCCCTGCCTCAATTGTCCTCAGAAACCAGAGGGCTCAATGGCTGTAATGGTAAGTTTTTTGTCGTATACTCGGTACTATCTTGACATCCCACATAAATGTTTCAATCAAGCTATTGAATGTCAACTAATTTAGCTGGTAAAGTCCTGTGGGGTGGTACCCGAGGGCTTTCATCATAGGCAGTTTTCTAACCTGAAAATTCTGAAAGCATGATTTGGGAATCAGTGACTAATTCATTGCAATAATTTTTGCAGGTGAAATTGAATCTTTCTTTATTGAAAGATATCAGTGATGATATTGACTTCTGTTTTAGGTTGGCTAAAGAGGAATCAGTCATCATTCTTCCAGGTATGTAACAAAATAGCCAATATGTATGCGAGTATATCTAGTTCTTTTCCTGAGTTCTCGTCTTCACATTAGAACACCTAAGCTAGCAATAAACATAATAATGGGGCCATCATGATTCATGATCATTCATATATCACATTATAACAGAAAGTATCCCTTCCAACTCTTATAAACCTTAACAGAAAGATACATCAATGATATTAAGTGCTAACAGATTCTAGGATTGATGTTGCAGGTGTTGCAGTGGGAATGAAAGATTGGCTTCGGATCACCTTCGCTGTTGATCCTGCCTCGCTTGAAGAAGCAATACAAAGGATAAATTCTTTCTGTTCAAGGCATGCCTATCAACTGGATTGAAACTAGTGAACATATGCTGCCCAATTGCCTACCTATTATTGCTAAGAACTGTAAATAGACTAAGACTAAAAACCAAGACACAATGGACCTTTTATATAGTCCTACTTAGTTTTTATTTCCTTATAAAAAAAGGAACTAAAAACAAAATTTAGCATATAGGGTTACCACAATATATACTATGTGCCAATTTGTCAAAGGCCATAGAATTTGCAAAAACAAAAATTGATAAACGATATACAATATACTCGTTATTTTAAGTTAAGCTCGTAAAGTCATTAAAAGTTCATCATATTCATGACTTTTAATCGACATGTTTTTTATGTATAGTATATTATATCATTATTCTTTGTGGCTCTATGTGCATCAAAATACGATGTGTATATGTGCGGTGGCGGATCTAATTTACATCCTAGATCTAGTGCTCCCAAGGTCCTACCAGTTGGCTAATCTTGCCCAAAATTATGGGTCTTTTGTATATTATCTGCCAAGAACAATAGACGAATTGGCTCGAATATAATTGGGTGGGAATTTTTTAAAATGCATAAAGCAACTAATAAATTTATCCTTAGAAGATATGCTTACCTTAGTTAAAATAAGATATAAACAAAAAATACAGTAATACAAAAAATATCTGAAAATTATAAACAAATAAGATATGCTTACCTTAGAAGATACATACTAAAATGGTGGTTGCAACAAGCTTCTTAAATTAAAATTATAATAAATTTAAATAAATAAATATAAGTCAAATACTGAAAATCTGAAATTAAAAACTATGAACAAATCAAATCAAATCAGAAAGGAATCTTATCAACAAACCATCTAAATACAGTAATAGGAAGCTTTATAATTTCCATGGCTTTATTTGCAAGATCTGCACAACAGCTTAAACATGGGCATACATAACTCAACATTGACCTGTTCAAAAAAATAAATAAAAACAAAATCACAAACCCAAAATACCTCTTTTAACATTATAATTATGCGTTAATAGTGTAATTTGAACTAGTAACGTGACAACTAAAAGACGAGTAGGAAAAGTGAACACACCCAAGAATCCAAACAATACCAGCAGCAAGAGATAACAGAAAAGCAGATATAGCAAATGGAAATCCAAGCATGGCTGCTATAGGCCGGCAACCTCGCCGCCTTGTTTCTTCTTCCTCTTCTTTGTGGTGGTGATGATCATGCTGTGGCAGTTGTTGTTGATGATAATGTTGAGCTTCTAGTTCTGTTTTGTTTCCTTTCATTGTAGAAAGGCGAATAATTTGACGTTTGATTGTAGGCGTTTGGTTTGCAAATATGCTTCAAATAGAAGAAGCTTGCTTTAAGCTAGTTTTCCAGGGCAAAAGGGAAGGGAAAGGTAATGGTAGACAGTTAGGAAAATGTTAAAGATGGAGAATCAGGTGTGAAAACTTTGACTTAGTTTTATAATTCTTCTTATTGTTAATTAGTGATCTAAACCTTCAACATCCAGGTAGGGTATTATTCCATCCTTATAATAATTTAATATATATATGTCATTATACAATATAATCAATTATTGTTCTGTGTTACTATGCTACCATGAAATCCCATAAATATTAGAGTATAATTGAATCCATTTTAAAATACTTTATTGCGGTATTAACGCTATTTTAATGTTAACTAAGGTAATCAAACTTTAATCAATAGTTTTCGAAAAAAAAAATTGTTGATGGGCATAGCTACATCAAATCAATTTCATACATATTTTTTGTACTCCCTTTGCTCTTAAATAAAAGCGTCCATTTTTAAAAGTTGGGTCTATTGCCTTTTTTTTCCACTATTAATCAACGAACGTGATGATTTTTACAATCAGGGCAAAAAAGGGCCAAATTGGCTTGACACAAGGGAGTCTACATGACGTTGGGGTGTACTCCGACAACGAAGGGGAACGCAGAAGTGTTCCCCTTCGTCGTTGCTAAGATAATAACCATACCAACCAACCGAGTGCTCAAAGCTTGCAACAAAATCATCACTACTAGTCATATAAAGTATGGAAAACGATTACATCACTAGTATTTAAACGAACCTAGGATCCCTGTCTCCTTGACATCAAAGATCATCATCCTAATTCCTAACCATAAATTATTCTCAATCGTCATAATTTAAAACAATTAATTATTCTAATTACTTTTTATTATTCAATTTTTGTCAACAATAGTCCACTAACATTCCTCTCCAAAAAAACTTATGACCAAGAACAATAGTTTATAGGCATTAATCACATTGTGTTCATTTATAAATGAATTTTAGAGCTTGGAATTGGGACCAAAGAAAATGTAAATAAATAATTTATAATTTTCAAATATACTACGTATTGGGGATAAGTAGTATTTGTTTATAGGATTAAGAAAATAGGAAATAGAGGACCATTAATACATACAGCAGAGAGTTCTTCATTCTACTCATCTACTATTTTACGTTATCCATCTTTAAAAAGTTCTTCCTTCCTATATGATGAAAGATTTTCAAAAATTGAAAAACTAGACAAATGTCAAACAAGTAGATCCAATCAAATTTGTAGAGTCCTAATCAAGAACATCATGGACAAACATCCAAGGGTCCCAATGTTGCAGCACCATTAGCTTTTGGGTTACTCTCCTTCAAAGGAGAATGATTAGGAAAACCCCATTATGGAATGACAAATAGCAATTAATTAAACCCTAATCTCTTCTCATTTCTCACTCCTACTCAGTAACACTCCAATTTGTACTTGCCGTCTAGCAAGAACTTTGTAAGCTACCATAGGACATTATACATGACAAGATTATCACCTTGTATTTACCAAAGCTGTTAAGGCACGTCGATATGAACATTGGCCAATTTAGTACATAAAAGTTTAAAGTCAATAACGGGGATATTAATAAGCATATACTGCATATATCATCATCATTAACACCAATATTTTTTTTTTTTACAATCCCATCTCCATCAACAAGCCAAAGCATTAACAGAACATCATAATCTAGATACCACATTACGAAAGTTATACCCCATTGTGGCTTTAGCATATATCTATACCAATAACCAATATTCCTACTAATCATTTTAATTAAGAAAGCCCTTCACCAATTGCTGAAGCACATAATAACCGGATAAGTTAGACTAACCCCAAAACTTTCTTCACACTTGAAAATATTTACCAGCTCTAAGATTACTGTCCGCTCTGTCCCCCATCAGTAACATTGACAAGCTCATACTCAATCAAGGAGAGATTGTTGTCCTCTTTCACGATGAAATCAGCAGGTTCAGTAACTTCAATTCGGCCCCACTTGTCAACTACAAGCCTCATAGTTCCCTTAAACATCTCAATCTTTGCATTTCGGACAATAATAGTGGTACCAGGCTTCATGGTGTCAACTGGACAGCAGGGAAGACAAAGGAGCATGTAAGCAAACGAGCAGCAAAAGCAACATTTCCAAACCATCATGATTAAACAAATGAGTAAGCAACATCTCAAAACTACCATGCTTAACAGATAAATAAGGTAAACCAAGTACCTTCATAATTCACAAGTTCTACATCCTGGACCTATGTCATACTGTCATCTCGTTGACTATTACATTTCACAACTCTTTTTACTATTTTTGACTAGGTGGAGACAGACAGAATTAAATGCAAAAACAAATTCTAGGGAGATCAGTAGATAGCACAGCACAATAATGAAAGCAGGAAAAGAAGCCAAACATAAACTAGTATGCACAAGGATGAAAGCATGAAAAGAAGCCATAACATCAACAAACAGAAACTTGTATGCATAAGAATATACTGTAGAATAGTACTTCGTATTTCTGATGGATCTATATTGCAAGCCATTAGAACAAAAGAAGTTCTTGCACCTGATCATTCAGGTACTCCAGCACATCAATTCAAAACTAGCCACTATCCCGAGAGGCATACCTCAACTCTGCTTAGATTTATGCTTAAGCTATCTCCGACAAAACAAGGGCCCTTACTCTTTAAAGACACCAAGAAATTATCATCATCATTATTCCGTCATCAGAGCCCAAACTAATACTCAACAGTAATTCAGTAATTTTTTGGGGAATAAAATACTTAATACACGCCTGTGCCATATAAAGTAATCAAACAACAAAGCCACAACCCCAATTCTCATTCACGAAGCATATAAGATAAAAGCTTTTCAAATAGCGCATGAATCATATTCTATATTGATATATTTAATATCTGACAACAAGGCAAAAACGCCACAAAAAAGGACAGGAGCAATCAGCAAACACTTCAAGGAAATCAAATAAGCTTGAAACATGTAATCAGAGAGTCCATACATCAGAAACCAGCAGTAAAAAAAAATCCACACATCACCTCAACGCTTCCTTAATTGAAATATTGTAAATATTTTTAATCAATTTTTTATCACAACGGCATGATGCAAGCATCCACATCCTCAAGAATCACAGCTATAATGATGCATCTAGATACTTCATCACCAATACAAGTTGTGTAATCTGAACTCATGAAAAAGATACATAAAAAGAACCAAATTAACAATCTATATCCGTAAAAACATTGTCAACTATGATCCTAATGATTGACAATAGAGCCAATATATAATTCTCTCTTCTCTAACTCAAGCAGTAATTTTACATTTAAGAGGAAAATGTTTTGAATAACCTGAACTTCAACACTGAGCAACAAACAAAGTAATAATGACTGATATTAATGCATTACACAATCTTGTGCATTAGCACAAAAAATATCAGAAAAAAAATATTGAAAACCAAGCACAAATCAATTTCACCTCAACCACCAACTACAAAATTACCTACAAATTAAAGAAACTAAGTTGAGGAACAAAGGCCTTTTTTTTGTTGGGGGGGGGGGGGGGGGAGGACTTATTCACAATTAGCAATTAAAACTACCTACACATTACAGAAACTAAGTCAAGAGACAAAAATACATGCTTCATAGCTACTAAGGCCACTAGTTTTCAAATCTAAATATCAGAGAACACATCTTCAAATTTGATTTTCCAGAACAAAATAGGAAGTCATTTATTAATTATAATTGTCATGTTGAACCGAAATATAAAAGTGTAACACTGTCTTCTCATCCTATTTTTTAAGGGGGGGAAAATCATTCATTCCAAATTCTCACTCCTTTTGCAAGGCCATTTTTGTGCAATGACTTGTAAGAGGTGAAAAGGGCCCTGATTATTCATCCCCAACAAAATAAACAATGCAAGATAGACAGACAGTAGACACAATTTTGCATTTACTAAAACCGTTGCAGTGTAGCACGTATATTAAATAATGTGGGTATAACTGAGAACTCAATATAACACTTGCCAATATCAATAATAGTAGTACTTGATCCTTGTCGGAGCAGCTTAGGAATGCACACACAAACATATAACAAAGGATAGAAACATTCTATTTACTGCCCGTTTGGTAGGTGGTCATAAATGAAGGTAATGGGAATGAATTTTTATGTAAATTTGTAATGAAAATCAAGGTTCATTCATATGGTAATGCTAGCTCGCCCCAATATGACCATTTCTCTTTAGAAATTTCACCTAATACATCCTCCCAAGTGACAATGGATGGTAATGAAAATTATGAAGAAAACACACCCTTGAGGATAAAATTGCATTACCATTGGGATTATATTGTTGATTTTCTTCCTAGTTTACACTAAAAATTCATTACCGGCTACCAAATGGGCCGTTAAGGACATAGTGTAAATTATTTCAAATTTGTGCCGAAAATCCTTGACACATCAAAGATATGGACCATTATATCATATCAAAAGTTACAATTACCTGTTTCCCTATCAATTTATTGCCAGAAAAACATATCCCTCCACCAAATCATATAAAACTAAAACCCTTTATAAAATACCAGAAAATCCATCAATTTTGAAGTGTTTAAATTTTGACTTTTCAGGTGCACATGTACAAAAATACTTTAAATATTCATGGGTGTTCTGCATATAATCTCTTTTAACCCAACAAAAATCTGAAACAAATGACGTAACCCATTATATAAAACCATATCACTCAAAATGACAAACCAATAAAAACAATCAAACACAAAAATTCAAATAAATGCCCAATTCATGAAACTAGGGTTTCAAAAAAGACAATCCCATCCAAAAATTGAACACATTAAACCCTAAATTTCGAAAATTAACACGAAAGAAATACGACCCATCAAAAACCATACCTTGATCATTGCGAGCGGTGAAGATGATGGTACCAGTTTCATCACCAATAAGACATTCAGCAATTCGAGTATTGCGAAGATTCTGAGAAACAACCCTTCCTCTCTTCAAAACGGTGTTAGAGCTTAGAACCTTGACGGTCAAAGTATGGCCGCTAGTACCAGGCTTCAATTGGTCGACCTTGATGAAAGTAGGCTTTCTCAATGGCGGCTTCGTCGGCGCATTTCCCGGCTTCTGCTGCTGAGAAGAAGCGGTGGTGTTGTTGTCGGAAGACATCGTTGAATTTGGTTGTGGTGCGGCTGAATTTCGAAAACCCTAACCCTAGAAATGTTGAAGATCGAAGGAAATGTTTGTTCTCTTTCTCCCTCTATTTATCTGGGAGTGTTGTTGTTCAAGGGGTTTTAAAATGAGGAGCGTTTTCAATCGTTTTCGTTGTTTTATTGGGGGAGTTGTAGCGTTTGGTTAGTAGCACAAGGGTTGTTAGCCAATTAGCCATGATAAATTGATAATCATGGATAAGACTAACGACTCAAGTAATTGTCATGGTTTGACAAAGATTTTACAACAATAGCTTATGATTGATTAAATTGATTTGAGGGGCATGAGTTCGCAGCACGACATAGACAAATATAGAATTGTGTTTGATTTAAGTAGCTTTACTGTTCAAACAGTGTACAACCGGTTGAGTCAGGTTTGTAATTTGCTTATTTGCACGAATAGATGAGAAGTTTGGTTTTGCTTTTACCGTAGCTTGATAGATGATCATGCGAGATGAGGGAAACAATTCTGCCAATCTGTGCAAATGAGCAAACGTTTTTGCTAGCTATATTGCCATCACGACATAAACACATGTGGGAGTGTGCCTGATTTGGCAAATCATACAATGTACAACCTGTTTCAGATTTGTATTTTGTTTATTTGCACAAATAGATGAACAAGTTGATTTTGTTTTTATAATTGCTTAACAAATTTGCTCATTTCGTACAAACGATCATAAGTGAGATTCTGCTCATTTTGTGCAAATGAGCAAATAATTTTGCCGGTTGTATGTATTGATGACACAACATAGCCTCGCATGGAACTATGTCTGGTTTGGCAACTTATGCATTATTAAACCTGTTAAATCAGGTTTGAGGTTTGTTTACTTAAACAGATGGGCAGGTTGGTTTTGCTTATTCCCATACAAATTTGCTCATTTAGTGCAAATGAATATAATCAAGCGAGGTTATTCTCATTCTGTGTAAATGAGCAAGTAATTTTATCGGTCGAATGTATTGAGGACACAACATAGCCTCGTACAAAATTATGTCAGATTTGGTTACTCACGCATTATATAACTAGTTAAATCGATCGCTTTTTGCACATATGAGAGGTTGGTTTTGCTTTTATCATTGCTTGACAAATTCACTCATTTAACAGCTCATTTAACATATATGAACATAATCAAGAAAAATGAGGGAAATAAATCTGTTCATTTTGTGCAAATGAGCTAATACTTTTGCCGGTTGTATATTTCAATTTACAATTGAAATTACCCTAATCTGAATTGATTTTATTTTGTTTTTTTTAACAAAAAAAACGAGTATGATCATGTTAGATTCATTTCACATATGTAATTTCAAAGTATTAAAATCCATAAATTATAGTTATATGCATAATAAAAGATAGTTTGGCTTATTTAATTCACCAAAAAAAATAAATCTAAATCTCTTAAAATCTCAGTAAACCCTAGTCCTTTCCTTTAAGGGGTTGCTATCCACCATTGTTAAGGATAAGGATGGTGGACCCCTATTTTTATTTATATATTACTTTTTTTTTTCTTTTTTAGGTTTCAATTCATTCAAGTCATATATATTTCTCCCTTTTCATGAGAGGATTTTTAGGATGGTGAATTTTAATTGTTCTGATCCTTTTGCGGGATTTTTCTAGATCTTTGACCTTCCGATGATGTATATGTAGGTGTTCTATGCTTATGGCATACTATGAAACAATTGCTCGATTTTTGATTTTATGCTTTTGGTATAGTATCGAGCTATGGGTGATCTATGCTTTTGGTATAGTATTAAGTTATGAGGGGACTGCGATTGAAGTTGATTGCTCGAATTTTGGTTACCAAAATAATCACAATAACTTTCTTCCTCTCAAAATTACAAAGTGACGAAATCACTCATGAAGTTGTATGAAGTAACAAATTGAGAATGTGCCGAATTCTTATATACATGTATTTAGATTCTTAGCTCTTGTGGTTAATTCTTATTCAATTATATTAAATATATTTTCTTTGTTGTAGTAAATTGGTAAAAATAAATTTCAATTAGTAAAAATGATTTAAATATTTACGATAAATAGTAACTTAAGTTTAGATCAAAAGAACATGGACTAAATATTCGTAAATCATAATAGATGTGAGTTTGGTTTGTTGTAAGATATGCTTTAGATTGAATAGTTTCTCCATTACGGCTGTTTTTGATGCTTTTTAGTTGTTTATTTTTCTTTCCTTTGTTTCTGCTGTTGTAAAAAAAAAATGCTTCAAACTTTGCATATAGTAACATAATCTTATGAAGTGATTCATTTTTTTTTGACGGGTATATTCATTTGTTTTTATTTAGTTGCAACACTTTATAATTCATCACTACTTAAAGTAGATTTGATGAATTATAATTGAGAAAAATCTAGTCATATGTGGTCTTGTTAAATTTGTCTCACTTTATACTTTAAAAAAAATCAAATTTTTAGAAGGTGGTAATTAAAAATATTAATGATTGAGATAATGCATTTACAGCGTAAAATAAAATGTGTTACAAGTAAAATAAAAATATAAAAAAAAAATAAAAAGAGTTTTCAAGACCCTATAGAGTATAGACCCACTAAGAATATGTCTTTTTTTTTTTTGAAACCCGGGTTGCAAATTGATTAGGGGATTTTGCTCCTACCAATCGGAATGCGCCACGTGGGCCAATCAGGACCTGCCAAGTGTCCCCTAGTTGGAACTGTCAGGGCTTGCCACGTGGCACGCGCTTATTCGTCCACCTTGGACCTGTTATGTCACGACATGTGGCATACTCCATGCCTAATGGAGAAACCGGCCACCCATGCCCAACTTCCGAGGGAAGCCCAATCGGCCCTAGGTTTACCTAAACCTAGGATGGGCATGTTTCCCAAGGTTATAAATACCTCCCTTAATCCTCATTAAGGGGGGGGGGGACAAAAACAACACGCGAAAAACATTACGGAACACACTAATAACCGGCTGATCTCGCTAACAAAGCAGATTACCTACATTAAACATTCTCACCTAGAGAGACCTTATTACTTTAATTTCCGCATTAATTACTCCTTAATCAGGTACTAACTTGACCGTTGGAGGCGGAGCTCACAGGAGTCTCCGTTATTTTGCAGGTACAGGCGTCCGGTTTCAGTCTCGGAATTGTAACTCTCCCGCAGGACATCAGAAAACCCCGAAACATTTGGCGCCGTCTGTGGGGAGAGTACTTCAGAGATGGCATCCAAGTCTGTACCAACTCCTGAAGAGAGGCGTCCCGTAGACGACCCTCAAGTTCAGTCGGACCATGACACCGAAAGTGAATTTGAAGTTGAAACTCATACAGCTTCAGACGGGACCCTAAGGGCCCGACGTACCCGTCATACCGAAAGGAGGGAACGGGAGCATCTTCAAACAGGAAGCGAGCCAGCAGGCGCACCGCTTGTTCGGCAACAGCCGACTGATGGGTCTACTCCCATCACAAGGAACGAACTCATGACCTTCATGAGGGACTTCAAGGGAGAGATTCAAGAGTTGATCAACAAGAAGCCGCCTGCTTCAGTCAAGGAGCAGTCGGCCAAGAAACCCTCCACTTCACTGAAGAGGAAGCCAGTTCAAGGGCGAGAGGCGACTCCTCATCCTAAATCTAGGAAGCGGGAGCCACCTGCCCTTGATTTCACAAAATTCCGTTATCCTACAGGAAATAGGAAACCGGTTCGTCATATTCAGGCGGACGGGTCAAAGCAAACATTCACAGATGCTCGGCTACTGCTAGAGCAGAAGAAGAGTGACCGATTGTCAGAGTCGGCTTCTACTTCAAACTTTCAAGACAGTTTGCGAAATGCCTCGATGAGGCATACTCAGTCGTACCATGAGAGTTAGTCAGGCGGCACCTCCCGTCAGTCCGGCTTTCATAGTGCCCAGGCGGTACCAAACTTACCATTTGTGCCGCAACAACAGTATTTTATGCAGCCACCTCCATTTGGTGGACCTACAGCAAAAAACGTCCAACCTATGGACTGGCAGCTACGGTTGCTTAGACTTGGTGAACAGCCGTCGGCCTTCTCCAAGGAAATTACTGAAGCCGCTCAGCCGGCCAAAGTGAAAAATGTACTAGTAGGCGCCTATGACGGCACTACTAACCCAGAAGACCATCTGATGGCATTCACCAACCTGATGTACCTTCAAGGGTTGGATGATCCCACTTGGTGCAAGTGTTTCCCAGCGACTCTCAAAGGAATCGCACAGCAATGGTTCGGCAACCTGCCGACTGGTTGTGTAAATAGCTTCAGGACGCTTGCTTACTTATTTGCCTCCAACTTCGCCATGAACATCCCTGTGAAGAAAACGACCCTTGATTTGGGAACAATTCAGCAGGGCGAGAAGGAGGGGCTTCGTTCTTACATCAGGCGGTTTAACCTGATGAGAATACAGATTCAAGGGTTACCGGATGAGGTAGCTTATACCGACTTTTTTAGAGGTCTCAAAGACGGGTCTACCTTCAAATTTGATTTGGTTCGAAAAAGGGTGGCGACTCTTCAAGAGGCCTTGATTGAAGCAGAAGCCTATATACAGGCGACTGATCTGTGTACGATAAAACAGTCGGACGGGAAAAGGTTCGACAAAAGAGAAGGACGACAGAAACAGTCGTCAAACAAAGATGAGAAAAGAAAAGAGGTATGGGCGGCTGATTCCTCTAAACAGCCGGCCCAGAAAAAGAAAAAAGAATTCAAACCATACTCCCCAAAGTATGCGTTTAACAAGGATAACCAGTTTATCCTAAAAGAAATCAAGGGACGGATCTCAATTGAGAAGCCGGTCCCCATGAAGGGTTCTGCAAACAACCGGAACCAAGATAAAATCTGTGCTTATCATGATGACGTTGGTCATCACACCAATGACTGCATCAGTCTTATGCGGTACCTAGACCGCCTGGCTGAGCAAGGTGATCTTGACACTTATGTCAAGAAATCTACGGGGAACACTTCCTCAAAAAAGCTGTCGGCCAAAAAGAATCAACAGGCCGACAGCTCCGATACAGATGATGCAGTCGTCTACACCATTGCAGGCGGCTTCTCAGGAGGCGGCCCCACTATTAGGGGCAACAAAGATAATATAAGGCGGTTAGATGTAAATTCCGTTCACCAAGAACGGCCGTCCAAATATACATTTCCTGAGATTGTCATCACTGAAGAGGATCTAGGAGGGGTAAGGGGGCCGCATGACGACCCTCTCGTTATTGAATGTAAAGTGGCCAACCAGAGAGTTGGCCGAATCCTCATAGATACCGGGAGCTCCTCAGATCTCATCAGCAGCAAATGTCTGTCGAAACTGAAATATCAGACTGACTGCATACATCCGGCCTCCCACCCTTTAATAGGGTTTGGAGGAGGAGTCGTCCACCCACTGGGACGAGTAGATTTACCCATTCGCCTGGGCGAAAAAGGGGAAGGACGACACATGGTAGTCCGGTTCCTAGTAGTAGAGGAACTCTCGGCCTACAACATGATTCTGGGTCGACCAACCCTGAATAATTCCAAGGCTGTTATAATCCCGTCTCTTATGTTGCTCAAGTTTGAGAGGGATAATGGAACAGTCGGCTCCCTAAGGGGAGATCAGAGGATGGCCCGAGAGTGCTATCTCTCGGATGTCAAGCCCATTGTTATGGCCACTGGGTCAAGTGGTGAAAAAACAGACCTTGACAATGTCAAGGAGAGTGCGCCTGTTCAAGAAGCAGGCGGCAAAAAGAGAAAGGCGTCCCAGACAGAGTCCGCAAGAAAAGCAAGAAAATAGCAATCATTGGCAGAGGAGCGGCCGGATGAGTTCCGCCCTCAGCCGACTGGTGAGCATGCGGACCTGATCTTAGACGACTCACGTCCTGACCGAACAGTCAAAGTTGGGACGACTGCTCTGAGAAACCTTGGTGACGACTTTCACAACCTATTGAAAGAATACAAGGACATCTTTGCATTTGAAGTCCATGAAATGCCAGGCATTAGTCCTGATCTGGCGGTACATAAACTCGCCGTGGATCCGAAAAAGAAGCCGGTACGGCAAAAGAAGCGGAACCATGGCGAAGAAAGAAGTCAGGCGGCAGCCGCCGAAGTTAAAAAATTACTTGATGCAGGGTTCATTCGGCAATGTTACTTCCCAGACTGGGTTGCAAATGTGGTGCTTGTTAAAAAGCCGAATGGCACCTGGCGAATGTGTGTAGACTACACAGACTTAAACAAGGCGTGCCCCAAAGACAGTTATCCTCTGCCTAAAATTGATAACCTGGTCGACTCAACAGCCGGCCATGCCTTGATGAGTTTCATGGACGCCTATTCTGGTTTCCATCAAATTCCCTTATGGAAGAAAGATCAGGAGAAGACGACCTTCGTCACTGATCAGGGGTTATATTGTTACACGGTCATGCCGTTTGGTCTTAAGAATGCCCCGGCTACCTTCCAACGAATGATAAACACTGTGTTCTTTGATCAGATTGGGAGAAACGTCGAGGCATATATTGATGATATGATTGTCAAGACTAAACTTCAGAAAGATCATCTGTCGGACCTCCGAGAAACTTTCGCCACAATCAGGCGGCACCATGTCATGCTCAATCCCAAGAAATGTGTATTTGGAGTTGAGTCTGGGAAATTTCTCGGATTCCTTATCAATCAGAGAGGAATAGAAGCGAACCCTGAGAAGGTGCAGGCGGTCATTGACATGCAGTCGCCTCGTACCATCCGAGAGGTTCAGAAGTTAACAGGTTGTTTGGCGGCCTTGGGAAGATTTCTAAGCCGATCAGGCGACAAATGCCTATACTTTTTCCAGGCAATTAAGAAAAAGGCAAGGTTTGAATGGGGGCCGGATGCTGAGGCCGCCTTCCAGAAATTAAAAGTTCACTTGCATTCCTTGCCGAGGCTGGTCAGCCCTTTGCCCAAAGAGGTTCTCTACATGTACCTAGCCGTCTCTAATCATGCGTTAAGCGCTGTTCTCCTTGCTGAAAGGGACGGCTGTCAGCTCCCGGTCTACTTTGTCAGTCACGTACTGAAAAATGCCGAGTTGAGGTATCCCCTAGTGGAGAAATTTGGTCTTGCACTCTTCATGGCTGTTAAAAAATTGAAGCCCTACTTTTTGGCACATACAGTCGTCGTGTATACAGACCAACCTATCAAGCGGCCGCTGACCATCATGGAGTCGTCAGGCCGAATGATCAAATGGGCCATAGAAATACAGAGCCTCGAAGTTACTTTCGAGCCTAGAAAAGCAGTGAAGGGTCAAGCCTTTGCTGACTTTATTGTAGAGATGACTCGTCCTCCTGACTCTCAAGTTCCAGACCAAGTATGGAAGGTATATGTGGACGGAAGCTCTACTTCAAATGGTTGTGGAGCAGGCGTCATATGTCAGTCGCCAGAGGGCGACAGGTTCGAGTATGCTCTACGCTTCAGTTTTCAGGCTTCAAACAATGAGGCAGAATATGAAGCTTTACTAGCCGGGATCCGCATGTGCAAGGCGGCAGGGGCAAGAAAAATAGACGCCTGTTCCGATTCACAATTGATAGTGAGTCAGTACAATGGCGAATACGAAGCAACCCATCCGGCCATGATCAAGTATTTACAGGCGGTCCGACAAGCAGTCGACTCCCTTGAGGATTTCCATCTGATCCAAGTGCCGAGATCAGAAAACAACCAGGCGGATGCGCTGTCAAAATTAGCATCATCCGCCTCCTCTGATACTCCTCGAACTGTTTTTTGGGAAGTAATGGAGAAGAGAAGCATCGAGGAAAACCCTATTGGAATCCTAGACAGAAGCTCAACCTGGATGGATTCAATCAGGGCATATTTGACAAACGGTACACTGCCGGATGATCCTCAACAGGCGGCAGCACTGAAAAAACGAGCCTCCTGTTTTGAAATGATAAAGGGAGAACTTCACAAGAGGGGGTACCTTCAACCCTTCTTAAAGTGTGTTACTCCAGAAAAAGGACGAGAGATACTAGACGATCTTCACTCTGGTTACTGTGCTTCTCATATAGGCGGTAGGACGCTTGCTCAAAGGGCAAGGCGGCAGGGCTACTTTTGGCCTACTTTGGAAGCAGATGCAATGGAGATGGTGAAAAAATGTGACAAGTGCCAAAGGTTTGGCAAACTAATTCACCGTCCGGCTACTGACCTCACTACCATTCACAGCCCACTACCGTTTGCTAAGTGGGGCATGGACATTCTGGGTCCATATACGCCTGCTACAGGCGGCAGAAGGTACATACTTGTTGCCGTTGACTACTTCACTAAATGGGTAGAGGCGGAGGCGGTAAAGGGAATCAAGACGAAAGATGTAATTTCATTCATTTGGAAAAATGTCATCACTCGGTTCGGGGTTCCCATGTCTATGGTTTTTGATAATGGTCCCCAATTTGAGACGCCTGTTCTCAAAAGCTGGTTGGGTGACCAAGGAATTGCAAACTACTTTGCATCTGTCGGCCGTCCACAAGCAAACGGCCAGGTAGAAGCCTTTAATAAAATCATCTCAGACGGTCTCAAGAAAAAGATTGAACGAGCAGGCGGCCTATGGGCGGATGAACTACCACATGTTATCTGGGCCATTAGGACGACTGAAAAAGGGGCGACTGGAGAAACTCCATTCCTCCTAACTTACGGCGCGGAAGCTGTTCTTCCAATAGAACACTACGAGCCGACTCTTCGAGTGATGCTATATGACGAAGAGGCAAACTGGGAAGCCATGCGCCTGGCATTAGACTCACTTCCTGAAAAGAGGGGCAATGCTGTCTTGCGCCATGAGATCTATCGCCTGAGAATGACTAGATCATACAACAAAAAAGTACACAGGCGTCCACTCAAAGTAGGGGACTTTGTACTTAGAAAAATGGAAGCAGTTGGTAGGGCTAATGAGTCTGGAAAACTAACTCCCAACTGGGAAGGACCCTACCGAATCTATGAGGAAGTCAGGGACGGTACCTACCGTCTGGAAACACCAGACGGACAACCGTTGCCTCGAACTTGGAATGTAGATAATCTTAAGAAATATTTCTTTTGAATGATGTAAAGTAAAGAGCTACTTAATAAAAGTTTGCACTTACTATTCAATTTTGTACTACGAGGGGCATGCCGTCTGTACCTTTACAGTCAGCTACTCTCCATTGAGTTTTACACTCTATCTTCAGAGGGGCATGCCGTCTGTACCCTTACAGTCGGCTACTCTCCATTGAGTATTTCACTCACAATAGGGGCATGTCGCCTGGGAATATAGTTTGCTACTCTCCATAAGAAGATGGCCGACTGATTCCAAACAAATAGCCACCCCCCTAATACTTAGCTAAAAAGATTAGGGCCTGGCCGACCCTGTGCCTAACAGGCGGCTACCCTCCTTTTATTTAGCACCTACGTTCACCAAGAACTTACCAAGGCCACAGGCCGAATGATCAGACCAGGCGTCAAGCCAACTGATCAAATCTACAAAACTAATACGACCTGTCCCAACATCATAGCAGGCGTCCGACGGCATCCCTCCGGATGAAATTCGTCGCAGAGAGCAACTCCCTTTTGGGTGGAACATTGTTCTATAAACTAATTACACGGCACCTATACGACTGTCCCCAAGGGCAACCACGTAGCCGTTTTTGAGACAAGGATAACTCTATCACTAACCAAACCAGTGGTAGCAGTTGACATCTGAGTCAGATGACCGCCTGTATTACTGGGGATAAATGCGGGGGGTACCTATTGAGTTAATAACCAACAAACATTGGCGAATCAAGGGGTCTAGCCGGCCTACGCCGCCTGGTACCTCTACTTCTCAAACAGGAGTGACGGCGACTGAGTAACTCCAAAGTTAACTCATAGTCACTCTCTCAAACTTAGTATGGAGCCTAAAAGGTATGAGTCGTCCGCCTGTAGCAAACAGGGGCTCTCAACCACTACTCCTGCTAGGTTAACAACCTATTGAGTTAATAGCCAACAAACATTGGCGAATCAAGGGGTCTAGCCGGCCTCCGCCGCCTGGTACCTCTACTACTCAATCTAGATTGTGACGAAGACTAAGTAACTCCTATGTTAATAGTCACTCAAACTTAGTATGGAGCCTAAAAGGTATGAGTCGTCCGCCTGTAGCAAACAGGGGCTCTCAACCACTACTCCTGCTAGGTTAACAACCTATTGAGTTAATAGCCAACAAACATTGGCGAATCAAGGGGTCTAGCCGGCCTCCGCCGCCTGGTACCTCTACTACTCAATCTAGATTGTGACGAAGACTAAGTAACTCCTATGTTAATAGTCACTCAAACTTAGTATGGAGCCTAAAAGGTATGAGTCGTCCGCCTGTTTTAACAAGCAGAGGCCCTCAATCACTACTCTTGCTAGGTTAAAAAATTATGAGTTAAAAGCCAACAACATTGGCAATAAAGGGAAACAACCGGTGCCCGCCGCTTGTTTTCTCTACTACTCAATTCCTTGACGACTAGGTAATACGTTATTTACTTGGTCAGACCACTTTCCTACTTGGTTAAAATTACAAAAAGACAGGCCCGCCTGCCTAAAAAGGATCCAGGCAAAATAGTTCGAATACCGATTGAATAAATGGCCGACTGATCGTCTATCCTGGAAACAGACAACCAGTCGTCCAGGGGCATAGGCGGCGTACTAACTATCCGTACCTGTCTGCAACGTTCGGCCATGTACAACAGTCGGTCTAGTAAACAATGGGATATTAGATATGGAATACTTAGACAAATTTGAAGCAAAACAAAAATTCATTAAAAATAAGTCGGTCATTAAAGACCAGCAAAATATTCAAAGCCCCGGCCCCCTGGCCGGGTAAATACAAAGCAAACGGCACGCAGGCCGTGGAAAGAATACATTAAGCTTAAGAAGGGGGCAGTTCAGTATTAGCAGCTGCCGCCTGGTCAGCACTCTTCTTGCTGGACTCGGCTTCAGCTGCATCCTTTTTTGATGCCTTACCCCCAAGTGGCACAAGCGCCACAACCGGCTCCTCCTCCTCCTCCAACGCTTCTCCCAACGCCTCTTCTTCAGCAGCCGTCAGGATCTCTTGATTATATGTTTCCGAACACTGGCGGTACGTTCTTTCCCAAGAGGCAAAGTCGGCACTGGGGAAGAGGCGGCCCCAGGTCATGCGCTGGATTTGAGCGGAGTCTTCCATCATCTCCCGGACGAGCTCTTTCTTCTCTTGCTCGGCCTTTTCCGAGAGCTCTTGGGTAAGACTCTTCTCTTGGCTCACCAGGCGTTCTTTTACGCTGGCCAAGGATTTCTCCATGGCTTCGTAAGAGTACATTTTTAGGCGAAGAGGTTTCAGCTCGGCCTGGAGATTTGTGATGGTCGCCTCCAGCTCGTCATTCTTCTTCTGGGCCGCCTCTAACTGAGCCCGAACAGCGGCGGTAGCCTGCGCCTGATAATAAAGAATATCAATGGTCAGTACTTCATTTTGGGCAATTTGAAACATTGCCTTGTCACAGTCAGAGGCGGCCATAGCTTTTGCAGCCTTTACCTCTTTGTTTTTCCGATCAAGCGGCTTGCGAAGGCCGTTAACTCGGAGCAGGGCCTAAGTAAAAAACAAAAAAAAAAAAAAAAAAAAAAAACAGGCGTCAGTTTCCAAACAAAAAAGAAAACAGGCGTCCAGAATATTCAAATACTCAAAAATATGCTAAGTATACCTCAGCAAGGACCCCTGCAATCCCGTCAAGGTCAAGGGAGCCGACACCCCTGACCGCCTCCCTTTCAGACGGAGGAACTGCCCTGATCATAGACTTGGCCATCTCTACCAAGTCAGGCCCCTAGGGGCCGGCTGCATCAAGCATAAACAAACGGATTAGACTTAGTAAAAAAAAAAAAAAGAGCAAGTCTAAAATTTACAAGGATAACTTCATACCTCTAGGCGGCCTAGTTGGAGCTTTAGAAGAAGTGGCCGACTGTTTCTCAGCCGCCACCTGTTTCCTGGCAGAACCAGGAGAGCTCCCAACAGTCGTCTTCCGGGCCTTGGGGTCCGGCTGTTGGGAAGATGAAGCTCTTGGAGCACCCGTCTAAAACAGAAGAAAAAAGGTCAGTATATGCATAAACACTCCAAAAAGAGGGTGAAAGGTTCGGAGCTCACCAAGGGTGCCCCCTTTTTGGGGGAGTCGGTTGAAGCTTGTTGCATAATAGAGGCCCGCAACATGGCCGCCGCAGTCTTGGAGGCGGTGATTTTGCTCATGGCGTCAGCTGCAAAAACAAACGGCAAAGTTAATAAAAGATAAACAACAAATGTATGAAACAACAGAGTATTCGACAGGCCGACTACCTCTTAAGCACCGACTGCTGAGGCCACAGGCGGCCAAAAAGTACTCGTCATAGAGCCACTTGAAGCTCGGGACGCAGTGCAGGGGTACTTGCTCTCGTACCCCTGAAGTAGAGTCGACCCTCGACTCTACTTTAAAGAGTCCTTTGTCAAGGATCTCTTTCTTAGCCTTGGGGGGAACAGGCGGCATGCTACGGCCGCCTGCAAGAAGGGGCGGATTCCTGTTCCACCTATTGAAGCGCTTGTTCAGCTCAATGTCTGAACTCTCAATGATGAGGAAGGTGCTCCGCCAGTCCTTCCACTTGTTTGCTTTACCTCTCGTCATGAGGTAGCCCCTGTGGCATGTTAATTGATACCAGCCGGTACCGCCTGTCTTAGGGGTCCGGCTGAGATAGTTCATATGGGCGAAAGCCTCGAAGCTCGGCTCCACCCCGTGCAGTTCGCACCCGGCCACATAGCCGAGTACGTTGACCCAGGAGTTTGGGGCTAATTGCCATAACCCCAACTCATACCTATCCAAAATCCGCTGAACAGCCGGATGTAATGGGAAGCGCAGCCCTGCCTTGATCGCCGCCTCGTAGCAGCCAAAGCAGGCACTATCATAACTGGAACCAGCCGGCCAGACGACTGTGTCTTCTGGATCCGGCACAAACACTAGAAAGTCGGGGCCCATGGTGTGGTTTGCAATAAAGCTCTCCATTTTCTCTTGCATGGCTGTGATTCGGCCCCGAGGTACCGTGCAGTAGTAGGGGGTATTTAGCTCTCGGTAAGAGGCGGATGGTTCCGCCCAATTGTCCCCCTTCTCAACTGTGTGAGAAAGTCTCGCCTCTTGCAGGCGGGTGTTTTTCTCTTCTGTACCCAAAGAAGCATGGCCAGAAGAGCTTGAGGAGGAATCGTCCTCGGACGAGTCTGAAGAGGACGACTCCTCCCCTCTCCCGGAGGGGCCCGCCTCCTCTCTTTGAAAAGGAGCAGATTTGTTAACTGTTAAATTGGAAGGGGTCACTATGACTCCCCCCACAGAATTGACGGCATCCAGGCCGCCTTGTCTCACTTCAACATCTGGCGCCTGGTCAGATGTTTCACTAATCGGCACCCTGTGGGAGGAGCCGTCTGAAATTGAGATCCTAGCTGTCTTTTTTGTTCTGGCCATCCTGCTCTGCATAGACACAGATACAGTCGGACTTTGTATAAAGGGCAAAGATGGGTCCGGAAAAGGGCAGGCGGCACTCCTAGTCCTAGATTCAGCCGTCCCCGGTGACCGGCTGATCACTAACCTAGGTCGTGTCGTGTGCTTCCGTGGTGCCATTTCAGAAAATAAAAAGAAAATTAAGAGTAAGAGAACTGAGTTACCTGAACGAGTGACGGTTGATGAAGTTCTGGAAATCCGGTGCAGTCGGCTTGTCAGAACAGGCGGTAGGCAGAAAAAGTCCAAAATGTCAGAGCAAGTTCAGGGGTCCGAATGTTCTCAAATAGTTCTCAAAGTGTGAAAATGACTCAAGGCAACTCTCCCTTATATAGGCGAAGTGAGAAGGCGAAGGGTCACTTCCAGAATTCAAAATTTGGGCGGGAAAATCTCTCGTCCATTCGCCGACTGACACCTGTAGCAGGCCGTCGCCCGTTACAGTGCGACACCTGTCACAGGTAACACGTGACCAATCACGTGCCACCTGTGAGGGGCAAATGATTAGGGGATTTTTCTCCTACCAATCGGAATGCGCCACGTGGGCCAATCAGGACCTGCCAAGTGTCCCCTAGTTGGAACTGTCAGGGCTTGCCACGTGGCACGCGCTTATTCGTCCACCTTGGACCTGTTATGTCACGACATGTGGCATACTCCATGCCTAATGGAGAAACCGGCCACCCAGGCCCAACTTCCGAGGGAAGCCCAATCGGCCCTAGGTTTACCTAAACCTAGGATGGGCACGTTTCCCAAGGTTATAAATACCTCCCTTAATCCTCATTAAGGGGGGGGGGGACAAAAACAACACGCGAAAAACATTACGGAACACACTAATAACCGGCTGATCTCGCTAACAAAGCAGATTACCTACATTAAACATTCTCACCTAGAGAGACCTTATTACTTTAATTTCCGCATTAATTACTCCTTAATCAGGTACTAACTTGACCGTTGGAGGCGGAGCTCACAGGAGTCTCCGTTATTTTGCAGGTACAGGCGTCCGGTTTCAGTCTCGGAATTGTAACTCTCCCGCAGGACATCAGAAAACCCCGAAACACAAATAATATTAATTTAGGGACAAAGTATCCATAAGTGCATACGGATAAATCTCATTCGCAGCGTGATTCTCCCACACTTGTTCAACCCCGAAAGGAATGATCTTAGCAAGGTGATATGCAACACTATTACCCTCTCTATTGGGCAGAATATTTTGAAGAATATGTCTTATTTCATTTGGTTAAATACTTCTTATCTCAATAAGACAATAAATTATTACCCAGACTTTTTGTTCACAAAAGCGTGATAACTATTGTCTAACAAAAATACCTTTACTATGCAAATTTGGAATGACAAAAGGGTTCATCCTTATCCAATTTGGTGCTTGCTTGGTTGGACAGTTAGAAATAAATCTATAAACTTATACTAAAAGCAAATATTGACATTTTTCTTGTCACATTTGTGGTGAAATTTTTTTTTTATCCCATTTGCTTTTGGTGTGTGTGTGTTTTTTTGTTTTTGGTTCTTCTTTTATTTAATTTTGTCCTACCATTTAAACAATCAACAAAATCTTATATGACAAGAGAAATTAATCTAATCTCACCATTAAACAACCACTAACATCACTTATATATACTCCCTCTGTCCCCAATTGTTTGCTCCAAACCATAAATCCACTTTGTTAAGGCTTTGGGCAAAAAATGGTGCACATGGGTTGACACAATTATCAATGAGGAGAGAGATAGAGAGAGTGCAAGTGGGAAAACATGTCAAAAGTAGTATGGGACAATCTTTTGGGGACACCTTATAAAGGAAAGTGGAGCAAACAATTAGGGACAGAGGAGTATAAGACAAGCTATTTTGTTTAACATGAAATGGTTAAAATTAGAAAAGTGAAACTTTCTTAATTTAAAAGTTGGAATTCCAACATGTAAAATGACTTACTTACCCTACCCTTAGTAAATCACAATTCTCATGTCAATTTCCATGAGCTAAAAGTGCGCAAGTGTCAATCAAATACTATACAGGTATTTCATAAAAAAAATTATCAAGTAACTTACGTGAAATGAAACTTCTCATGAAAAGTTAACACCACATGTGATGATGTGAACCAAACAAGCACTTAAAATTGCAAAAGTGATCATCCTAAGCAATTTGGAACTACCACCTTTTCTCCCTTGCTTACCCCCTCAATCTCTTTTTGAGTTGCTGCCATCTATGGAGTACAGGCAATTGTTGCCCGCAATGCCGTCGCTGGGCCAGGGCAGCCGGGCGGTCGCTCAGGGCCCCCAAATCAAATTCGCTATTTCAAGGAAAAATATTTAAGTTATAAGAATTAATCTCCTTCAATGTTAGACAAATGAACAAACTAGCTTAGTGGTCAAAGCAAGATTTATAGTGGAATTAATTAGCCTTGTCTTCTGGGGTTCGAGACCTAACATTTATGTTTTTGTTTCATTTATACTTCCAAGTCCCATTGTTTCATTTATACTTCCAAGTCCCATTGTTTCATTTATACTTCCAAGTCCCATCCGCATGACTTCTTTATTTAGATTGTAGCGTATTCGCACATTACGTATATCGCGCAAACACCCAAATTTATAGGGTCCCCTAATTATTAGTTTGTCCTTAAGCTCCTAAAAACTCAGAAACGACCCTGGTTGCCCATTACTACTTTCTCTATCTTCCCTAGAATGTTCTCTCACAATGACAAGGGCCACACTTTCACCAAACAAATAAACCTCTAGTGCAAAGCAACGTTTATAACATCACAAATAAAACCAATGAACGTGTAAGACCCTCCTTTTATCTAATGTGGCTTATTCCGGGTTGCCAGTGGTGTGCTTGTGTAGTTGACAATATCTAGTTAACTGAAGCTGAGTTCTAGGTGAGATTGAGGGAGAGAGAGGGGTGAGACAAGGGCAAAAATGCAAATTTGGATTCACTATGAACGTAGCTTAGCTTGTCTCACATTGCCTAAAGATTAACCATATGTCACGTATGAGGCCAAAGACTTACCCCCACAGCCCACCTCATGTCATTTATGTAAGAATATATAAGGCTGGGTCAATCCCAACTCGTTACTCATGACAACAATTCTCATACAACGATCTCAAGACTTGACCATTAAGGCCAACTAAGCTAACATTGATATACTAATTTTTAGTAACAAGTGTAACAAAAGTGACCAAGTGTTATGAAAAAAAAAAAACAGTGGAACAAGGACTTTTATAACCTTTAGTAAGCAAGATGGCAATGATTCGATCAGTAAGGTTCGTAGATAACACATAACACAGATCCTATTCGTAAATTATGCGGATCCTATGTGTTTCCGGTCCTGCTCCCATGTCATTCCAGAGAAGATCAGAGAGTGCTAGAGTCAGTTCTCCCACCTTTCCTGCCAAGAGATGTAGCATATAAAGATATAGGCTTAAAACAGCAGTTTATCAAAGAGCAAAGACCAACCAAAACTTTCATATTATGTGTGTGGAGTCATCTTAATTTATATTGTATTCATGCAAAATACGAAACTTATACCATGACTTTACTTCATAGACATGGACCGCGTGGTACCAATTTACACAAAGCTTATTATTTTAGCTCATTATTGAGGCCATTTCATTCCATTTCAGTGAAATAAAACTACGTAAAATCTGCTACTTTTTCCCAATACTCTACAACTCTCTTAACTAATTTTAAATATTTGTGCAGTAGCCAGCACTCACAAGCAGCTTATTTCTACTAACACTACTATAAAGATGAGAGATCAGATAACAATACGTACCGTTTCCTATGGGTTTTCCATCCCACATAATTATGGGTGCAATTGGCAGGGAGCTTCCCACAAACATCATTTCAGCAGCTGCTTTTGCTTCCTCAATTGAAGTGTCAGCTGTTCTGACAGCCTTCAGACGCCCCTGCTCAACTTGGGTGCAAGTTCTAGAAGCCTGTTCTCGGTACAACCAGCAAGGATCTTATCAAATTTTGGGATAACCAACTCTCTTTCATTGTTCACAAAAGCAACATTCATATTTGGACCTTCTGCAATATAACCCTCGTCATCAACCCAAATGGAGGCGAATGCCCCCTTCTCTTCTGCTTCCAATTGAGCAAGGACATTAGGAAGGTAGTTAACACTCTTTGTTGTGGCAAATAACGGTGTTTTCATGGGAATAGAGGATGTTATGACTTTAACACCTTCTTTCCACTGTGAGAAATCATGTTTGATAACTACTGCATAGAAAGCTGTTGTAGGACAACCTGAAGATGAAAGTGAGAAATTCCCAGGACCTGCACTAAGCCAGTAGCGAAGGGTTCCGTTCTTGCACTTTGATTTTGCAGTCAGTTGGATGAGAATGCTCCGAAGAGTAGGCAGAGGAAAAGGAGGAGTTATTTTCGCTACTGAAGCTGACCTGAGAAACCGGTCAAGATGTGCATCCAGGCCATAAAGGAAGCTGTAAAGTAAAAAGAGCCTCACCAAATATAATCCATGACAAATGATATGCTAGGAGAGTAACTATGTAAAGAAGGAACTCCAATACCGTCATTTTGTCACAGGATCAAATGTAGGTAGTTGAATTACGTCGGATCATTATACTTTTATCTTTGATTACACACTCTACATAGACAATTGAGAATTGCTAAAAATTATAAATCAGCTCAACATTTCAAAGATGTACAGCCTAACAATCAATTTCTCATGTTCTAGTTGAAAGAGCAAACTGAAATAAGCTAATGGCAATTGAGTGGCTTACCCATCAAAAATTATGGCTGTATCAAATACACCATGCCCTCGATGCACCATATGATCATCTATAGGTATCATCATCATTATAGGATCAAGAACAATACCACCAAAGATGCTGGAATACATCGCAGGATAGGGTTGATCCGTAGCTTTATTGCACTTCTTGTTCAGAATTTCAATTAACTAATCAGAATGAAAGCAGTTAGGAACGGAAACATGTAACTCAAAATAAGAGAAAAGGCAAAAAAATAAAAAAATAAATAATAAAACAATTAGTCTTAAAACAAAAACATATAAGCTCAAACGGCAAAGTCTCATATGAGACATTTCATGACTAATGATATGACCGGCGATTTGGTTATTTTTGAGAATGATTATTAAGAGACAATCTCACCCAAAACTTTCTTCAAGAAAACTCAGGTGGCTTTTGGAATTGCATATGGTCATATTTCTATTACTAATTCATACTTTAATAGCTTCAAGACGACTACCAGGAATCAAGTTTTTAATCATTTCACATGCTTTCATCAGTTTGACATATAAAGAGCATAGAAAAAGACACCTATGGACCTTAATAGGCATAACATAGAAAGTGCTGCATTACTTCCCTCCGCCCTAACAAATAGAACAGAAATTAAATGGTCCAAAAATTGCAGCTTATAACAGTCATTGTCTCAATTATACTAGGACAGAAGATTCCAACTTACAACTTAAGTAACATGATTTTACTGAACTGATTTTACAATTTACACTTAATCATTTAATAACCCCCAAAAAAAAGGAAAATTGAAGTCTCTAGTTCAATAGATGACTTATGCATGCTAACTGACATAGACCAACAATTTCCATTCAAAAGAAGCATATTTGCATGATATAGAACATGTTATAAAACATGAAGACATGATATCAGAATGACAGAACAGAAACCATAGTGTCTTATTCATTATAAGAACATGATAAAACCTTCTTTTAATACCGAATCTCAAATATAATCTTCTACCAACATTAAAGCATAATCACTCCAAATTCTCTCATTCTCTCAACCCATACAATGCATGTTACCATAGTCACCAGCACCAGCAATTTCCCCATAGAAATAAGCCACCAAGAGCCTGTACTTGAGATCAAACACAAAATATCGAAAATCCTAGGCATCCCTGTATCCATACAAACACTTTCCGTGTTAGGCTTTGAACTAATAGATGGGCTTGACATGGATGACTACCCCATCATTCACGAGGGCACAAAAATCGACCTCATTGTCAACACTACTCACGACGAATTACCTCCTATGGACTACTACTTGGAGCACAGTCAGCACACTAGCTGCCATAACAAGATCCCAGTCACAATAAAATTTTCCTCAAGGCAAGTAAGCATAGAGGTAGACAACATAACAGAAACAGTCAGAAGCCTGAAGGAGAAAATTCACATTATTGATGGTACCCCGATAAAGAGGATGTTACTATACACTTCAGGGGTAGAAATGGAAGAAGAATTTCGATATCTGAGTGAGTATGGGGTTACTGAATATTCAGAAATCACAGTTTTTCTTAAGAGCATGAACAGGATTAAGGCCGAACCTCTCTGCAGGAAGCTAAGCGTGGTGGTACAGACCTCAAAAAGTTTGCTAAACGCAGCAAGCATACCCTTAGAGATGAAGGAAACAAGCACTGTTAATGAGGTGAGGCAATTGCTGTTAAGTAGAAGGATTCTGCCTATGGATGATTACATTTTCATCCATAAACAGAGGATTATGCGCGATAATTGTAGTCTTCGTTGGCACAGTGTTGAAAATGGAGATTATCTCTATGTTTTTAAGGGGACTATTAGCAACGATGGATATTAGGGGTTTGTATTGTTCAGCAGTTGTACTACTGCTGCATTAACTTAGCTTTATTGTTCAAGATTGCATTAGGACTTTAGGAGTCATTCACTGCTTTTTAAACTAGCAAAAAAAAATTAGGGGATTTGTTCCATTACTACATTATTCTGGTCTGTAAGA